>NC_046650.1:3183538-3508226 GCF_900324485.2 Mastacembelus armatus | reverse complement strand
TAAGAAAAAAAAAAACTAAATATGATGTCTTCTGGTACAGGAGTATTCCCTTTGTCCAAACAACAATTAGGCTAATTTGGCATGTTTTTTAATGAACTGATTATTATCATTGTGCAAGCAATGGTTGCCACACACACACACAAACACACACAAATGAATAAGATACTACCACCTCAAAGTGAGTACTGGTTTCAGCCTGGCCACCTCAGGGCCACTGGATACAGACAGGCAGCAACATTTATCTTACTGCCCTGGCATTGTGTGCAATATCCCAACCGTATAAATAATTCATCACACAACCATAGAATGTTGTGCTAAACAACTTTCTGAAACACACTGGAGTCATCAACCTGCCAAATCTGTTGGTGAAGTCTCAAGTGATCAATAAGCCAATATCCTGGAAATATGGTGCATTCCTTTAACCCATCTCTCCTGCATCTCCTGCAGACTACCATTATATGCTATATGCATGTTCTGAGCAGAACCCATGTTCACATATTAGACTCCTTTGAGAAAATATTAAAATATAAGCACTATTGGTAATAACCTGAACCAGACCTGTGCTGCTTTAACATGAGAATGCTGCAATTCATCTTTTGGTAACAGGTTTTATATGTGTCGCAGGATACTGCTGCACTCACTCAAAAGTTCTAGGTCTGTTTTGCAGCAAACTTGGAGGAAAAAGCAAGTTGGGAAGAAAAGTACAATATCACATTTAGAGAAAAAGTCACACAGCTTGCTTTTGACAGCAAGCACACTGCATATCACAGCATGTACACTGGTGATGAGAATACACTACTGTTTATCCTTTCATATTTCTTGTGCAGCGAAAGTTGCAACAAAGAAATATACAGTGCCTTCAATAAAACAAAAGCCATGAAGCACAATACAAACACATTTAAATGTGCTAGGATGATAAAGCTGTTTAGGTTTACTTTAAATTTTTTTTACTTCAGAGTCAAACCATGTTATACTGGTAAAAGAAAACTCCAAAAACAGAGTTTAAATGAAGAACACACCTAGTCACAAATTTCACAGCTATCAGTGTCCATTAAACGGGGTAATTAGGAAATGTAACAGTTTAAGTTGTATCTTAAATCTACATTGTAACTCATTTGAATGGTGCAATCTCACTGATTAAAGTTATGGCATGGTGATGGTGCCAATATGTCTTCAAACTCTTGGAACTGGAAAATAACTTTCAATATGTATATTCAACTTTACTGGGAAAATATTTCTTGAATTTAAATTACTGGTAGGCCTACTCTAAAACAGATTTTGGTGACTTAACTATGAATTCAAACATTGCTGTAAATCTGACCGAAATCAAGTGAAAATGATGTGATTTTTGTGATGACATTATTGAGATTATTATTTTTTTTTTGTCAAACAATATAACAAGAATCAGAACCCAGAGTCAGTAAAAAGCAGAATCAATAAGTTGATTATTACAGATTTGCAAGTACAGGTCTACTTAGAGTGGGTCTGTAAACATGGATGCAAATATAGAAATCCAAAATGAGAAAAGTACACACTGTAAATATAACAAACTAGAAGTAAACATGTTTTGGTAACCAGCCAGCAATATGAAACAGCACAACACTGGAAGGCTCGCTAAGCGAGTTTCTATGAAAGCATAACACTCAGAATGTCGGTTGCTGCGGTGTGACTCTGTATCACATGTCTCAGTATGATCGGCAGCCATGCCACTCTTCTTCTTTGCTGGCTGGCTGGGCACTGCTCAGGGCAAAGGGCTGGCAGTCAAACACAGGGAGGAGAAGCAGCAAAGAATTTGACTTATTATAGGGAAGTAAGACTCTTGCTATTTGGAGTTACTTTCCAACTTTCTTAGCTCGCTGTGCTTTTCCTTCTTTCTTCTTTTGACTTGTCTTTCCCTGAAAAATCAATTTTCTCCACCCTCTCTTTTCTTCCCCTGCACAAATATGAATTTTATCGTTTTCTACGCACATGAACAATTCTTTCTCTCTCTCTCTCTCTGTCGTCTCTGTCTTTGTCTCTCTCTCAGACATCCTGTGCTGTGCCTCGTAGCCCAGAGGCAGCGAGTTTGACGTCACAAAGGAATGTATCACAAGAGGTTGTGTTGTCTTCTGTGTGTGTGAACACTGAAGGGGACAGGAGACTTAGTTCTTTCATTATGTACTTGCACAACAATTTCTGCTAAAACCACATAATGCAGACAAGTTTCACAGCAACACGTTTGGTCCAGTCTTTAAGATAATGACAGGTACAAAGACAGACAAACAATGGAGGCTTGTAATTCACATTCACAAGACTACTTTTATGGGGGGGAAATGCTTAGGGTACATCCATCACAAGCTTTCACTCTGACTTCTTGCCTCAAGAAGAAGGCACAAACAATAAAAATGCAATGGTAGCCAAAGGCCAAAACAAATACAACTTCTACAGTGAGGAAAAATGGGGCCACTCAGTTAACCTTTATGCAGAAAATCAATTTCAGCCCATTCTGCAGCTGAGGCCTTTTTTCTGTCAATCCACCAGGCCCTCAGGGAGAGGGTGGTAGTGGTGGTGGTGTTGGATGGAGCGAGGGAGTGCTCCTCTTTTTGTGTCCACTTGGTGGTCAGCTTCTGCTAAAAATAAGCCCCAGTCAGTCACCCCTGTTCCCACCCAGGCACTAGTTGTGCTTCCACAAAGTGATGCTGGAATTAGCCAATTAGCCCCCAGTAACAGGTCATTCCTTAAAAAATAAAAATAAATAATGCAGGCCCTGATTTTGTCGTTCCAGCTTGCTGTTCACTGTGCACAGTAATTGCAGCATTATTTTTGGAAGCAGAGGTCAGAAGGGGTCATGTGGCTGCAGACGACAGTGGGAGGGAAGTGAAGGTGAGAAGATTTGACAGAGCCAGAGAGGTGCTGAATATTGATTGCTATCTTTTGATTGAACGAGAGGAGCCACAGTCAAACCCAGCCTAGAAAGCAGAATTACAGATAATGGTGAAAACACTCACACAAGGTCCCACGTACACAAAGCACTCATTCTATATGGGCAAACAGACACACAAACACTCCACATTCTGGGACCATCATTTAGCAACACATCCAGCTGCAGACAGGCAGCAAGGTCTGAGAAATGTCTGCGCACACACACACACACACATAACTTAAGGACACACATGTATACACATCACTGAGCTACTTTACACACACCCACACACCCACAAGCGCACGCACACACGCACACACCCACAAAAAAAGTGGTGTAGACTGAATCCCAGGGGGCTACAGGTGTTCTGTAACAACTGGACCAAAAAATGTGCATCTGTACAAACATGAGATTTGCTTTGCAATGTTGATGTATATCATTGGAAGGATTAAACCCAGTTTGTGCAGCTCAAGTAGTCGCTTATTTTGTAACAATGACATTTTTGTCACAGAAACAAGATATGATTCATTCGAATCAAACCAAAGGCCATTTATGATCATGTATCAAAACTAATTTTAGATTCAAAATCTGACACCTTCTATTATGAGGCGCATGATGAGGTAGAATTTTAGATTTAACACACACACACACAGACATAGACACACAGATTTGTAGTAAAGGCCAACCAGCACATACATAACAGTGTTCTGACAGCCTCACAACACACCTCATATATTTTTAATACACCTACCACATGCATATAAATGTCTACGCACTTAAGGGATGGATAAAGCCTGCTTCAACACACATGGGAAAAAACTATTCTGCATGCAGCAAACATAAGTCTACGAAAATATTGAAAGCATTTTAGCAGCCTCAGCACACACACACCACATTCTTCTTCCACTTCCTGAGCTGAGGCAGAGTGCAGCCACAGTTCAGCCCCTGCTCAACCTTCCTCCTCCTACCACCGCCATCACACTGGCGTCAACACGCCACATTAGTCAGCTGCTTACTGGACAACATGTGGCAACACGCTGTGTCCAAAGTAGCTGCTGACCCACATTAAGTCTGCTACTGACATCTTCAAAACCACACAGAAAAGTTTCAAAGTGTAAAATAGTGCACCAAAGTCCTGGGTTCGCTGCAAGGAACCATGGGGAAAAAAATACATGTACAGAGAGCTACAGAAATTTGCTCAAGGCCTTGTGCAATTGAGGAATATATTTAGGAAATCAGGGTTTAACAAACTGAATGAACATTTACATTTTGGACCTTATGACGATATGGGGTGACTAAGTGTTTTTCTTACTATCCTCTTGTTATCTTCTGCCTGGTATCATAGTTTGAGGAGGTGTGTTAACAAAAGTGGCAAACAGAGTGGGAATTCCACGTCGCCTTCAAAGGACACCATGGCAGAGTATCATGACTGGATCAGTCTTGTCCAGACAGAACGTCTTCCTGATAGAGACGCAAAATCAACAATGTTGCCACAAAAACACCACAACAGATCTCCATGGCAACCGAACTCTGTTTGTCATTGTTTGTTATTCAGAAACAAGAGTGTGTCAGTAGCAGACATGACTCCTACATCCAGCGGCCTAGATATGAGCTTGGTGCTGGGACTGACTCAAACCCGCAACAGTTACCTTTGTGAGGATCCCAGCATCAGGTGTTTCTTGCATGGGACATAGCAGAGCTAGTTTAACATAAGTATAATCATTGCACTCCTGAGCAAATATGGACTATTTACATTGCCCATGTTCTTCAGATGTCATTAAACCAGAGCCATTTGAGTAAAAATACAACCTAAAGGGGCAAAACCCCTTGGGGAAAAAACTGTAAAATGTCAAATGAGGTGAAATAGTGTCATGGAATTTGCTGTGAAATCATTACCAATGCAGCGTTTTTTGAGGAAGTCATAGCAGTCAATTTAATGCTAAAGTAATTAGGCTATCTCTAAAATCAAATCCCTGCAGGAAATTATTTTCGCATTTTCGAATCAGCCAAAATCAGTAAATCAGCTGAAAATATAAGCAGCAATATCTCTCCTTTGAGCTGACTAAATCACCGACCAGCAGCTGCAAATGAGATGATTGCTAGAATAACTGTCTACATGTTTCTCAAATCAAAGGTCTACTGCTTTGAGCCGTAAATGTACCAGTGTTGTTATTTTAAAGTGCATGTGTGCTATACAGGCACAGAAACCTTGACAGCTAACTTATATCACTTATAAAGGTTCAAAGTCCCGCTCAAGGACATTTGAAGGACACATGGATGGTGCAGAACATACAGAACATGTAGTGTTAGAGGCTGTAACCTTTCCGCTGCATGACAGTCTAACCATCAAGTGCTGTCACGATAACATGCCAGAAGTCAACTCAGCTCCACGAAGCCGCTCCCTGCCTGTTCACTCTGCACCTCACTTAATTACATTTTCTCTATAATTCAACACTGGAACTACAGGTCTCTGCTTTTTTCTATGCATGCTTCATTTCTCGGCCCCCTCCAGTCTCTGAATAGGTGAGATGTACAATTCTGTTGGTCTGTCTGGCTGTGATTTACTGACCCAACTGACATTCTGATAGTTTGTGTTGCCTGTCCAGAAAGCAGATTAAAATATCAGGGAACACTAAAGAGTGCAAGAGGATGTTCATAAAACTGCTCAAAAGTAAAGCAGATCAATGTCAATGTCAATCCAAGGCAAGAAAAAAAAAAAATCTCATATTCAGATCGGTTCAACCTAAGCCCCCTCTATGCTCTCTCTACCTTCCTCCCTCTCCCCACTCCCTGCCCTGCAATCGTAGGCGAGAGGAGAATTCCTGCAGGGTGGGGGCTTTCCCCAGGAAGAACGAGAGCTTTGTCCCCTGAGGGACGAGGCCATAGGCTGACAGTCTGGCAACCTCTGACCAGGCAGCCAGAGAGAGAATGAGAAAGACAGAGAGAGAGTGATAGGACATAATCGTGGTGCAAGGATGTCAACTCATGGTGAAACCAGTGCTAACGCCACTGGAGTTTCAGCTTGGCTCAAGAGCACACAGCGTTTAGTTTAGGTAACATCAGTGAGTTTACAAACTCGAAAACAGCTTACTCACAACTATGTATAGGAAGTTCTGCAATCAGACTGAGGTGGTATTTCTTCATCTCTGATGTGTGTAAAGATAGAAGTCGTGATTCAGGTGCAAATACAATCACCATTCACTCTGTACCACAGTGATGTCAGTAGCTCAACCGGGGAATGTGTTATACTAATCCATGGTTATCATATCACTTCATGCAGGTGTGTTGAAACAGCTTATTTGGCGTAAAGGACACTCCATGTACTGCTTATTGGGAAACTGATCAGGTTTGTCAGGTTTCACCTTAATAATTGTTCTGTTTCTTAAGGGGAAGTTACGTTGTACTCAATGAAAGGTCCGGGTAATCACCTTCATCTTCACTTCCAAATAAGACTGACTATCCTCTGGGGTTACAACATGTGTGATTACCTGTCTGCATTTCTCTTTGCACTATTACACTTTTTATGGTTTAATTATCAATCTGTTATTTTTAAGTAAATCAATTTAACATGTCAAAAACTAGCATAAAATGCTCATGACTACATTTCACAGCCCAAAGAGGCCAACAGGCGTGCCAACATCCACTACATGAAACCAATCCCCAGACATGACAAACCACTGTGAATTAGCACAACCACAGCTTGGCTTTGACATAAAACTCTGAAGGTTTTATTGTAAAGAGAGGAGGGACAATATTTTTAGCTCAACACCTTGCTTTGTTTATCAGATTCAACTGTCTGACATGATTTAGGTCACAGAATTTGAAATTGAATTTGAAGCACTCCATTTAGACCACATTAAACAAACTAGCTATAGAATATTACAGGTTTATAAAAACAGGAAACCATATTTGGCTATCTAAGCAGGATAAACAGGTTTCTATCAAGCAAATTCTGGCAAACAAGCTACAAGGTAATCCAGATGAGAGTAAAAGTATGAAACACA
This sequence comes from Mastacembelus armatus, assembly GCF_900324485.2. Classification (NCBI taxonomy): domain Eukaryota; kingdom Metazoa; phylum Chordata; class Actinopteri; order Synbranchiformes; family Mastacembelidae; genus Mastacembelus; species Mastacembelus armatus. The sequence goes on along the minus strand of NC_046650.1, from coordinate 3,501,320 downwards.
CACACGCACATATATATATTAAAAAGAATATACTGTTTCTGGACATCCACATACAACGCTGTCAGAGGGAGGTTATAAATGTTTACCTGTGCAAAGTATCCAGGGCCTGGTAGAAGGCTGAGAGGCCCTGTAAATGGTCACTTATTAACAAACCTCCATTGCTCATGTGTTGAAATTTAACCGTCATTACCGCCATTTCCTTAGAAACTCAGACTGAGGCTCATTACTGGGTTGACCCCAAAAAAGCATGAAGTCTAGGCAGAGGTGGGAGGCCAGGCTGATGTTCTGAGGCAGTAAATATAACAGATCAAACACAAAGTGACATAAAATTACTCATTAAAAATATTACTCTGCATATATAAAAGAGATTGGCTCTCATTTCTGGGATCCATTATGTATTATTTTATGACTTCTGAATATAGTGAAACATTGATATGACTAAAAGGAAATTTCTGTTTCAAGAGTCATTGTTTTTATACTTTGTCTGCTTCTGTAAAAAAAAACAAAAAATGGTTGTTTGTGGCCTCAGAAAGTATCCAAACCCTATCCGATTTGCATAATTTATTTTGTTGTAAATTTAAAAATGGAAGAACATTGTGCATCAATCTACACTCAATAACCCCATGCCTCAACATGCAGCCTGTTGTTAAGGCAGGTGATGAGCAGTGTTCTCCAGTGCTTCCCAAAGGGTTCAGTTTTGTTTCACCAGACCAGAGAACCTTTTCCCTCATGTCCACAGAACCTTTTAACTGCTGTTTGCCTTCCATCCAGCTGCTCCACCTTAAAGCCCTGATCAATGCAGAGCTGCTGAGTTCTTACAGACTGGTTCTCCACCTATGCAGAAGATATGTGGAGGCCTGGGAAGAGTCCTGATGGTTCTACACTCCCTCCATTTCACAGCTATCAAGCCCACCATGTTCCTGGGAACACTTAAAGCTTTGGATATCAACTTCTAGACACATGAAAGAATGTCACAGCAAAAAGTCTGAATATTTTTCATAAAAGAAAGAATGCAGCGCTCAAAACTGTTTTTACTGGGATACTGAGAGTAAAGGATGCAAAAAGTGAAGGCCTCTGAAATTTTTCCAAAGAGGCCGCATGTAAATGTCAGACAATGAATGCCTGTCTCTGTCTTAATAAAAGGTTGATGGAGTACATAAACACCCGGGACAACAGTGGCAATAATTCCACAGGGGCATGAATTTCTATTACTGAAACAGTCTGATATTTGTGGTGTGCATATATTAAATTAAATATTTCAGAATATTTTCGATGAAGCAAACCAGGACAAATCAAAAAACAGAATGCATACATGCTAACAATAGTGAATTATTTCTAAAGGGACTACTGTATTATCTCCTCTGGTACTAAGCGAATGTAGACTTTTGTCCTGTGGAACAGCTCCCACACCTGTAACAGCTGGATGACGTTACTATCCATCTAATCTGTTACAGGATTACAACAGCTCTTTTTTCCTGACGATATATTCAACATGACAGGGATGGTAAGAACTGCTGTAATGTTGTCAACAATCTGTACAACACTGACGAAAAACATTCCTTACTTTTCTTTCCTAGACTCTACAAAACAAATGCGTCTTGATCCTCATGATCATTTTCTCCTCCGCAAACAGACATGTAGGTTTTTGCTAATTTGCATGGGGGCTGTCTTGTGATCTGTGCGGTGAGAAAGTGGCTGTACTGAGACTGAGGTTTCAGACTGAACAAGGGAAAAAAACAGATTATATTCTGCATGGAAACCTCTCTGCTTCCAGTGTCTGCTTTTCTGTTCTTTTTTTTTTTTTTTTAAACCTTCCTCCCGTCTATTGTTCTTCCCCCTCACTCATCTTGCAGCTTTCATGAATAAGTGTGGGTGGGCAAATCTCATTTTGCACCTAGAGTACATACAGTACAGCAGTAAATACTGTATATGAATGCACAGCCTATAAGGTGCAGATACACAGCACTAGGCCAAAGTCATCTTTGTGTGATGCCTGCATATGTAAATACTTTTATTAGACTGGCTCATGTCTGGAGATCTCAAATTGGTTATTTCTTATATTAATATCACCCTGGGTATGTTTGACTTTTCTGTCCAGGAAAGAAGAAAAATCATAATTAAAAACAATAAGAGCATAATAACTGGCTCAGCCAGAAAAGGCTATACTTTCTGAAGGAAAGAAAGAATTTCTACTGAAAAAAGTTCAAGTCAGAATACATCTATTCAATAAAAGAAGATGACTGGGCTAAAAGTTGAAACTAAGTTTAAAATTAAAATGTAGATGCTGTGAGAGGCTGAACTGTAAATGCTTAAAGAAATGACCTTTAAGTTTAAGTGTAACTGATAAAGTGAGCTAGAAGAGTCAGGACATGGTTAACCAAGCTTAGCAGAACTATATACTACTATTTTTTACTTTCTAGATTACAGTTCTACATTCCTCAAAGCAGATGAACAAACAGACAGACTGATACCAATCTTCTCAGAAAGACACTGCAATTTTTTTTTTTTTTTTTTTTAAAAACAGCTCTACCTCCATCCTCATGTTAAAGATTTGAAAATGGTCAAATTTTAAGGTAATGTCAACCAGCTTTGCACTTTGATCTAAAAATACCGTTATCGGTAATAGACCAGAATTCTATCTATTTGTCTGAATCCCTTAAATCAGATCTAAACTGCTCTTCTAATCTAAATCTAATCTGCAAATCCTGCCTGCCCATCTTTAAAAAAAAAAAAAAAAAAAAAAAACAGAATAAAGACATTAGTGAATGGTGCAGTCATTCAGCTGGATAAGCTGCATGCTAAGGCTAGAAAACTCCGCTCTCGCTTATCACCGATTGACACACTGAGCCAGCAGCAACGCAGCTGAGTTCTACCCCCCCTGGATATGCCAGTCAGCAAACTGAAATTGAAGATGCAGCCATGTTTATGGATGGCTTACTTCATGACCATGCACTTTCTGCTACACTTAACTTTTGAGGTTATGCCTCCTGCTGAATAAAAATATGTAGCCTAGATGCATAAATTAGCTCTCCATAAATTGATGGCGTATCAGAAAGTGGTGAGCTAGGTGAGTAATTGTTTTTCATAAAGGTGTGAATGTTGCTGAAAGATCTCATGACTCTGACATGAAACTGATATATTTTCACACTGTACTGCAGTGACAATGCACATGTTCTTCCTTTTTCTTTACATTTAGGTTTTCTTCTTTGCTGCTGAAAAGCTCATAACTGTTTCCGTGCATTTCCTTGTAATCACTTGTGTCAATCAAACAGCGTAGCAGAATCATCTCTTCACTTGCATTTACCGTTATGAAAGTACTGCTCTTGTATTAGCTGTGTATTTAACTTCAGACATGGCGGCTGCTTGTTCTCAAGGCAAAGTTTTTACTTAAAAATCTGCTATTGACACTTTGCAAACTTTAAAATAAAATGTGTTTGACATTATAGTCTGTTCATCTAAGTGTTTAAGTGATACAGAAGAAATAACAATCATGAAACCAGCTTCTACACTGAAACTGTACAAACGTGTGTTGCAAAAATATTCCTTTCATCATGTGTAACTCAGCTGAGTTACACGTGATGAAATGGTGGAGAAGACAGAAGTATTAGAGAAGGAACTTGGCGATATTTCATCGAAATCTCTGTTTTCAGCCAGTATCGTCATATTATCACAGTCCTATATAAAAACTAGGACTACAGCAAATTTTAATTTAGTTTTATTGAAAATTTTATAGATTAGTTGTTTATCAACAATTAGGGAATGTGCCTATTGTTATGTCCCGAACGTCAAGATAAAAATATAAGAATATTCACTTTACCATCATGAATGACAAAGAAAAGCAGCGAATCCTTGCATATGGACTGCATGTGTCTTCTATGTGCAAGAAGACACATGCAGAACATGTGCATTTAGTCTGAAAATCTATATTGGCTACCTGTGTTTGAGTCAACGCTAAAAATAAGACAGTGAATCCAATCCTTTTTCCTTAAGAAAAAAACATTCGAAACGTTGTAGCAATAGCAAGCAAATGGTTAGGGATTTGATTAACAACAATGGAAATCATCTACAGAGAGAGAGAGAGTGGAAGAATAACAAACCTTTTTTGAAAGGCACACATCACTGTGAAAGACAAAAGACACCCCTTTTCTGTTCATTTATGTTATTGCCATTGGGTGACAATACTATCTGCATAAGTTCAGATATTGACTTACACAGATTAAAATTTGCTCTGCAAGCTATTACGCTCCTGAATCAAAAATATTTAAAAACAGGATTCTCAGCCAGTGTGAATGTTTGTACATGTATTGCTTTTGCCGTCTGTATTGTACTGTGACACTGTGATGACAGCAAAGCTAATTTCCCTGTGGGGACAAATAATGTCTTAAAGTCTGAAGTCTTTGGACGTAGAATTCTACAATCTGGTTTCAAAAAGCTTTGATGATTTGCCTATCGTTTTAATTTCTATGCCTTTTGACAGCTGAAATTAAAACTTTATTTAGATTAGACTCCTGCTGATTTCTCCTATGGAACATAATTCTTCAATTAAATAAAGTTATCATGTTATAAAATGTTATAACAAATTAGATCTGCTTCGACAGTGTAACTCAACAGAAAAATAAATATCTTCATATTGTTTCCCATAGGCACAATTCTGTGACTGTACCACTGAAGTGACGAACATGCAGCTGTCAATAAGTGATCTGACTGGCAAACCGACAGCAAAAGTTAAGCCTTACTAACATTCTTCCCCATTAAGTTTCCATCTGTAGATAAGATTCGTATCAAGACCCTCCTCCATAATAGTCAGCCTAAAGCTGTTTTTGGCTCACTTATCACCTAAACTACAGGCAGTAAACACATAACTACTATAAGACAATACAGGTGCATGTTCAGACTTTATCAGGATTAAAATCATCCTATTCCAAATAACTCAGCATATTCAACAACATGGCTAACATGTCTAAACTGCCCTCTTAATTCCTCCTGCTAAACAGGGGAATCATGGTGCAACGGAGTGCAGTTCACCATACACATGCAGACATCACACACCCAGCCGCCCATACACGCAGACACACACGGGATGTTTTGAATGCGCTGCAGTGTGGGGCACTGAGGGCCCTGAATGAAAACATGCTGGTTGAGGGATGTATCAGATGTTTGTCCGCTCAATGGAAAAATATAAAAAAATGACATGTTGATCCAAGATATAAAAAAAAAAAAAAAAAAAAATTAAAAAACCTTCCAGCCCAACAACTGTTTAGCTTGGCACTTTCCCCACCACTTCTAACTAAAGCCTCTGCAGAGTTTTGTGGTATGTGGTGATGCCTATAATGCCTATAGCTGTTTTTTGGGTCTTTGGAAGATTTATACAGATAACTGACAGTGTAACAAGAGCTGGACTCCATTAGCTTTAGGCTGTTACTGATGGCAAGCTTTTACTACACCTGCTAGAGCTGTAGCAGGTTAATATGTTGTGCTGAATATTTATAGAAACACATAAAGCAGCCCTAATCAAAACTTTTTTATAAACAATGGTTTTTGGAATGTGAAAGGGATCACTTGTAGTGAGGAAAATATTTAAGCAACATGCAGCTACAAAGCATTTTACGACCTATCAGCTCATTGTTTTGGTTTAAAGACCCACAACTTGTCTGTTTTCTGTTTTGCCTGACTAGCATTAAATGGTTAGCATGCACCTGATGAACACCTTGAAGCACTCGGTTTCTATGTCTTTTTAAAAAGACATATTTTACCCATGAGTTAGTGGAGACGGAACAGTAAGGAAAGTGAATATTTGACTTAAGGTCATCGGGTAGCCCGAGCCCCGCCCAAACGACAGCTAATATTGTCCTTTAGTTAACCGTTTGCTCACATGCTAACCACAATAATCGTATAATGTGATAAAAATTCAATACTGTGTCAGGAAGGAAAAAAACACTGTCACAGATATACTTTTAGTCTCCAAGCCTCTGGGTGGGTGGGCCAGTGCATGTGTTTGATTGACAGCTGAGCTTGTACTTGTAACTGTAGCTCACAAGCCAAACAAAGACAATGTTTTGTTAGCGCTGATATTGAATTGGAACTAGCATACAGACTGACAGTAGCTGTGCACTCTTCCCAGATGGATGTTTGTTCAGTAGGTCATTAAGCAAGTCAAAGTCCAAAGCAAGATATGTCCATGTTTCTAGATAACAGACATCAGCTAGAAGGCTAATGTGGGTCATGGTTCAAAGTCTCTGGCTCTTTTTGTATCTCTCGTCTGGCTTAGAGCTGTACACTAGTCCCGGGGCCACTCTGCAAAACTGTATGACTGACAGTGTGGTAAAGACTAGTCAGCTAAAAAAAGATAATGACTAAGTGCATAAGGTGTGAAAAATCCACAGAATCTTATCCTTCAGCTATGCAGACACAATAGTGAGAGAAAGAGGCTCCTCTACTCTCTGTTCTGTGTTTATTCTCAGTGGAATTACACATATGGCCCCACCATGCACTTTCTTCAACGATCCTGTTTCATCAGCATCTTCCAAACAGGCAAATGCTCTCCGCTGGTCATTAACTACTAATCACAACTCTTGGCTCTTGTTTACAGGCCCTTCAAGGATAATCATTACTCACCTTAATCCATCACTCTAACAGCTGGCTCAAGGGATGCTTCTTTTAACGTGGCTATCTTTACCTAGTGTTTTGGTTAGGCTGATATATTTTCTGATCTTCTACTTCTTTTACACTTATTTCAAACATATTTGTAAAGAACACATCTTGTTGCCTCATTGAATTACGTTCAAATTGAGGTTGCAGTTGGAAACAGGGTTTCACTGACGCATTTCAGAGCACACGGTGCAAAATGGCAGCTTCAGAAAGAAGAACTAGCACCATTACGCTGAGGAACTGACACAGCAATGTGAGGTTGATGCTCTACATTTTGTTCTATCAACCTAACTGCCCTATTATCTGTTTTAACTCCATTCTTCCTTTAAAATGCTTATGCTAAGATGCTCTTACACCTGTGCATCAAGCCTGCACTTCACCTACAGTGTACAACGTTATTGTCAAACTGGCTAAACCCCCACCCACCCACCGCACATACAACCACAACAGGATATTGCTCAGTGGCACAACAGGGTTATGGCTGTACAGAGACATGCAGGGGCAAGCCAGTGACAAAGATTCAGAGAAGAATTAAAAAACAAGAGGCAGGAGGGCGATACCATCTCCCTGCACACACAGAGAGGGATTGTGTTCACTTTGGCCTGCCTCATATACAAACACTATATTAACATAAGACCTCTTTCTTTGGCTCCACAGGAAACATTTCTCCAGCAGACAGGTCTAACTGGGAAACAACCTGAGACAAGGGTGAAGATAAGCTGGGGGTGGGGGTGAAAGAGTAGGAGCAGATGCTGATGGGAACAGGAAGAGGAACGGTCAGCAGCCAATGAGTGAGGCTGACAAACAAAAGGGGAAAAGATGGAAATGCTGAAAGGAGTCTGGGTTTGAGGTATTTCAGGATGTACTGAATAGGAATCCTAGTCTTTAAACAAACCTTGAATCAAGGGAGTTAACCACCTATTGCTCCTAACCAAGGTCATGTTCTCAGAACCTATTTCTGAATGTTTTGTGGCATCAGTCACTGCCAGTTGCTGTACTGTAGCAACCAGGAGCTACAGTAATACACGGGATAAGCAGAGGGAGATTGGAAGTTGGACAGACACAGCTACAGAGCTGACAGGCATTATATGCTGCATCGCAGGAATGATAATAGGGGAAGCGGCAGCAAAATTCAGGTGGCTCAGTGTTTATGTTAACTAAGAGCACCAGCAGAGCTGAGAAAGGCATTCACTCTGGTTCAGAAGGGGGGACAGAAAGCTTTATCAGCAATACATCTCTCTCCAGTGCAGCTTTAATGACAAGGTTCAATGTGTACGTGTCTGCTACAAGGGCCTGAAACACTGATGAAAGACCTTTCCCACTGCCCTCACACGGCATCAAAGTCCGAAGTATGGGTTGTGACGCTGCCAAGACCGAAAGCTTCCTCTTTACTCCCTGACCTTTGCTGGCAAAACATGTAATTTGTGCTCTCAACAACATATATATGCAGGCCTTTCAGTCTGTGCAGTCTTGGCCTATCTTTTAACACCCAGGAGTCACATGACTGGGCAACAATCCATAAAGATTTGTTGCTGTACCGCTAAGCTTATTCCTAAATGCTTTGTCATGGCTCTGAACCATAGCACTAGATAAAACTGATGCATTATTCTAACACAGTGACTCTGACTGTTCTAATTATGGTATAAAAACAAAAGTAGACACATAATTGAGTCGCCCAGACTAATGAGATGTTGGAGTTTGACTGATGAATAACTTGCACTGCAGGCTTGTAGGACTTACTGTTGTTGGACTTGAGATCCCGGTGGATGACGGGGACAATGGCCTCACTGTGAAGGTACAACATCCCTCTGGCTATCTGCACGGCCCAGTTGACCAGGACATGCGGCGGGATGCGACGGCCTGCCAGCGCCCGACTCAGCGGCCCCCCTGAAGCATACTCCATGATGAGGCACAGGTTGGGTTCTTGCAGACATACACCTTGCAGGGCAATGATGTTCGGGTGGGTGAGCATGGCAAACAAACGAGCCTCCTGTCTAACATTCTGCGCTGTCACGCTGATGTCTTCGTCCGGATCTTGTCGGGCGGCCTTCACTGCCACCAGCTCACCTCTCCATGTACCACGATACACCTTTCCAAAGCCTCCAACCCCAATGACCTCCTCCAGACTCAGCTCCCTGAAATCCACCTCTTCGGGTTCGAACTCCCCCACCACAGCAGGGCCAAGCTCACCAACCACGCCACTGCCGGGAAGCTTCCCATAGCCACTCGGCTTGAAGGAGCCATAGTTGGATGGGAAGATGCCCACCTTGTTGTTGACCTTACCTGCCCACCAGCCCTCATCCCCTGATATCTCAGAGTCCAGAGAGAGGACTTCCACCAGGTCACCTTTACGCAAGGTGAGCTCATCTTTACAGGATGCCTCATAGTCGAATAAGGCTGTCCACACAGGGTTGGTGAAGTTCCCTTTTTGTGATTGTTCTAAATTTTTCCAGTTCGACAGTGGGCCACGACTGAATATGTTCTTCAGCGGCTCCATGGAGCCTCAAGCAAATGTTTTGACTGGATTTGATTCTGCACCCTAAGGATTTGAAAATAAAGTACAAAGGAGTACTTTATTGCGCCTCGCTCCCTTTCCTGTCTTTCTTGTTGGTTCATCAGGGACCAGTAAAATGTGTTCAAAAGCTTGACCAACAAGTGGGCTACAGGAGAGGACTCAAAGAAAGCTAAATGACAAGTGTCTTTCATTCATCTAAACAAGCTCTCCATTTGAAAAGACTGCTTTTGTTCGATTACGTCTAAGGATATGGACGCTCAGAAAGGCAGCACTGCCGCCAATGAATCTCTCACTGTTCAAGGGATGTGATGTGTGGTTTCCCAACACATGATGTGAGCACAATTTCATTTCACTGGGCTGTATTTAAGAGGCTCTTGAGTCACCTCATTAGAAAATAGCTCTCGTCTTCCCACATACACCTGTTGAGTTCTGATTTTGAAGACTAAAAGCTGAAGGACAAAAATCAGATGGTCCAAAGCGTGTTGTACAATACTTCAAAGTGCTGCAACTCGAAATTGAAGTCGTCACAACATGTAGCTGTCCATTTTGAGTTTTTATGTATTTTTAGCCATTAAGTTCAGTGGCCACCACAAGCAGGAAGCGCTGAGAGGGGGAGAAGAATAGCAGGAAAGGAGCATTCAGTCCAGCCAACCAGTGTTTTACGACAAGTTCCAGGGCTGACCAGTTCGCATTATTAACACCAAATCTCCAGTAACCGCGTCTGACCACAACGTTGCGGCGCTCCCGCAGGAAATCCCGCATCCCACTGCGCGACTGCATCCATACTTACGGTTTTATCCGCGGCGCACAATGACCTGAGCTTTATCACAACACACAAACCGCGGAGCACCGACTTTACAACAGGAAGAGCTGTCCAAACCTGTTTGGCTTTACTTTCCAGACAGAAACACGCAGAAAAAACTAATCCCGTTAGCTCCTCAGCGGCGCTAACCGCGCGTCCTGGCCCAGCCCGGTGGTCTTGTGGTTACTGTCGGTGTCCAAACAGCGCCAGACCTCCATCATAACTTCTCATACTCCTCTTTCTCGGTCAGTGCTCTCTCGTCAGGACCTCGAACCACTTCTACGTCTTTGCTTACAGTCCGTAGAGAGGGTGGGGTTTCAAAACTTTTTTTCTCCCGACAGGAAAAGAGTCAGATGACAGGTCAAGCTCGACGCAATCATCCATCACTTATCCGGTCGTGCTCTGTCAAAATAAAAGCTGGAAAAAATCGCATGGTTATTTAAGTGACATTCAGGAGTGGATGTTTAAAGCGCAGTTTGCTGAAGTTTGATTTATTTTTTTATTTAAGGTGAGCAATATATCAATGTCTGCATGAGAAGTGTTCATACAAAAATGATTTGTTTAAATTTAAGCTGCTCATATCCTCAGTGGCAAGATAATATTATGTGCAGAATAAATGATAAGAGGAAGCTCACTATGTTAGCCATTAGAGATTTACTTTAATTAGGTTTTGGTCATTTTAGCAATAACAATGATAGAAAGCTACAGTGTGAGTTCAAGCACAATGTAACAATCTTATCAAATTAAAACAAAAATTACAGACATGAATTAAGCATCAAAAAGAAAGTAGTGCATGACAGTGCTACAATGAGTTCTTTATATCAGAAATCATTTCTGTGTTTAACAGTCCCCCGCCTCTCACTCAGTGTCACCTGGGATTGGCTCCAGCCCCCCACAACCCTGGATGTGCCTGGATAGGTGGTAGATAATGCATAGATGGATGAATGGATGGAAGTAAAAGTACTAATGGTGTATTTTAAAGTTTTGTATAAACTGTGCACTGCACATGGATGAAACAACATAAAGGCACTTGAACCTAGTACTCAGACAGTATACCTGTGTGAAGCCCATATTTGTATTTTGATTTAATATTTTCCTGTGTTGTTCTGTTTTCTTGCTAACTTCACACTGTTACTGGGCCAAAACCCTGTAAGGGCGAGTACACAAAAAACACCCACAAAAATAATAATGCAGAGAAAAACATGCTGGCCTTAATACAATATAATGTTAAGGGCAGCAGGCTTTTGCAGTGTTGAAATTACCAGAATTTGAACATGTTTTTTTTTAAATTATTATTACAGGAACACTCTAATTTATTACTTTCTCTTAATCGAGGGCATGTTTCAATTTGTCCTTTATTTTGAAATTCCCATTATTATTCGTGTTTGTTATTATGGCTCACTTAACGTTTTAACAGGTGGTAAATCAGTCCGTGAAAAACAACAGGCAGTAAACGCATTTATCAAAAAGTAATTATTCACATCGTGAAACTTCTTCTTAAACATTTTTATTCTGCTGTAAATTCAGACATTTTATGTACAGTTTCTTTTTCATAAGTGCCTTTATAACGTAATACATTTTTCAGTTATGTCTGAAGCTATTTTGTGTTTTAATGTATTTATATTGCTATTTTAAATACATACCATCTGCTCTGTTACCATTTAGACTGTAAGTGTCTTCATATCAGCTGATATATTACACTTTAGTGAGACTAGAACATCAAAAACCACCCATAGTCAAAGAAAGAAAATAAAGTGCTGTTAGGTTTCTCCGGGAAAAGATTTGTTCAAAATTTTACTTTTGTCTGGTGTTACTTTGAACAAAAAAGGAATTTCAGGCTTTTCTTTAAGTGACACATCTGAAAGTTTTGAAAGTATGTGGCTGGTTTAATGCTCTTTATGCAGTTTGATGTGCTGAGATGGGAGAGCTGTTACTGTTCTGATACACTCCGATTTACTGTTGTACACTTCTTGAAGTCCAATGTAGCTCATTTCGTGTTTTTATGCAACGTTTAAGTGTCATCTTTCTATTGTTAAAAAAAATAGAGTTCAGTAAAGTGGTTCATCAGATTACCTTAACAAATATCTAAAAACTACTGCTTCAACCATAAAAATGTGTTTCACCCACTTCCACATAGGCAAGAATAGGAAGTAAAGTAAAAACTCTTGATTAAATGATTGCAAACAAGAACCACAGTGTCCCCTGTAAGTATGTCACACTGATCTTAACATTAGGGGAACAAGCTAAAAGCCAAATATCTCCTTATTGGACATGATCATGGAGTGGATTTTTATTTACATGTCATGTGAAACATTTGGCCCATCACACTTGGGATTACAAGAAACCACAAAATGAATTTCTGCTTGTTCTCTTGTTAACAGTATTGCATAATTGCCAATAAAATGTGAAAAAGAGAGAACAAAATTAAGTTTTTTACTGAGATGTAAACATAAATAAATAAATAACTTCAATTCATTTCTGTCAGTGGGCTTTTCCATCCTGTATTCTTTTTATTAAAACCTTCTGCATTGACTTTAAGTTTCTCTGGCTTGTTTGTAATCCCTGTAGGGGATTTGCTTCACAACCAACAAGTTGTTTAAATGTCACCGTATGATCCACCTGGACCTTCCTAGTAATTTAATAAGTTCCACTTGTACAGGGTGCACACAGGGTCAATTCAAAGTCTGATGAGACAGCCTTTGGTTGTTATTCTCCTAGATGCTTGTAAAAGCCTTCCCGAGAACAGTTATTCAGTGATTCAGAAATCCCTGTTATAGCCAGAGGTGGAAGTTTTACACTTTTGTTGTTCTCCATTTAATTTACGTATTTTAGACTTATATTTTTCTCCAGAAAGATGTCGTGTACTTTTTACTCCCCAAATAGATTTCACACAGTTTATAGCTGTCTATACATGTTTTGCAAACAACTGGATACATTTGGTAAATTAAACAATTATCCAAACAGTTCAAACTCTAATACACTGCTGTTTAACAGTGTGAACTTAGACATTCATTCTGGATAACACTGACTTTTATTTTTGAGAGTACTGTTTTTACCTGGTGGATCTCTGACAGCATCTTAACCACTCAGTAGTTTATATGTGCCATTCGTGTGCATGAACTGACATACTGTTTGCTTTGCCTTACTTTGTTGTATTCATTAGATAACACGCCAACTTAAAGTATTTAATAGTAGCCTAAAAGTATGTTTGAGAGTAATGAGTTGATTTCCAATGTGCCTTCGGCTCAGGGCCACAGAACAGCTAAAACACAAGGTGCGTTTTAAACATGCTTTTCAAGTAGCAATGCAATGAAAGGTTTTATTTCTTTAAAAAAAAAAAAAAGGTCAGGGAATTCCTTTTTGCCACATCTTCCTATGTTTCCAAAAGCATGAAGCACTTAAAAGCCCGTGGCTTCATGAGAGGAGATGGGAATCACACAGGCCACCTCTGGCCCTGCTGGCTGCTGTGTGGAAACAGTGTGCTTCCTTCTGTTAGCCCTTTGATGGCTCTCCTTCCCTGCCCCATGGCTGCTGTTTGTTTGGACGGTGACCTCCTAAAGTCAACCACCTACAACCCCCTCTTCCCCTACACACACACACACACACACACACACACACATACATACAGAGCAAACTCCACCCTCCTCACAGTCCGCTGAGTCAACGCTTGTGCAGGAAGGATGCAGTTGTTTTTGTGGCCCCCGGCTTCTGCGGTTGGTTGGTGGGTTAGGGTGGGGTGGGGGTGGTGGGGTAGAAGAAGCAGCTGCATTTACACAACAAACCTGTTTAAAAAAATAAAGAAGACCAGAGGAAAAGGAAAGAGGCTGAACATACATTCACAGCCAAGTGTGCCAGCTACTCTGAAAGTCATGTGTGTCTCTGACGGCAAAAATCACCTCTCTGTGGACACTTTTCCACAAACCTGTACTGTCTTGTACTTATCTGATTCAAATGCCAGACAAAGGATGCCATGTTCAGGATAAAATAGCAGCTCTCGTTTTTCAGGTTGTGTTAGTCATCGGCCAATGCATCAATGAAAATGCATTCTATATGGTAACATACAGAAAATAAAGATAGAAAGAAGGCAGAGCAAAGAGTCAAAACTACAAAGGAAGTAAAATGCCTGTAAACTTCACAAACGAAAGAGGAAGCACTTCAGAAGAGTTTGCTCAAAGATACCAGTCAGGCTCTACTCCTGCAGCCAGTCAACAAGCATTGCAGTTTTGCTTGATGTGAAAAGCATTTGAGGCTGTTTTGTATCTGAAACTAAACAAAACCAAACAAGGGCTGCTTTTTATTTGAAATATGAACTTTATTTCACCCATACAAAATAAAAAGAATGTTAAAACTTTACAATACAGTGTCAACTGCCTATTCGGAAACATTTCATACTGAGACTTACACATAAATGAGAGCCCCATCTCTGCTTTCAATGGATATAGCAAGAACAATCTAAAAGGGGGAGGGAGGATAAAGAAAAAAGTTACTCAAAACTGAAGTGATGGCCAGAACACAAAAGAGAGAAAACAAGAGACAAACACCTTTAAAATCAAAGTCATGGTCCAAGAGTCACAGTATAGTTCTGATGGGCAATTCAGGGGTATGCAATGGTGGTATAAAATAATATAGGAGATCTAAATGCTAAAGTAGATAACCCCTGACTCTGTCAAAAACAACAACACAATGTAAATCATTAACCTGCTGATAAGGTGGACTTCAGGGCTGTGGTCATGGAGCTTTATGATTCTCCTGATAAAAAACATGAATTAAAATTAGAAACAAATCCAAAAAAATCTGTGGTTAGCTAACCTACAGTAAAAATGCACCTGCTTCCTTGTTTGTTTTACAGCCTGACAACTGGGCTGCAGGGAAGTAGGGCTCACATCTGAACAGCACTGATTCTAAATCCAGTTGATAACAGTAATATAACTCTGTGGGTAAGACAGTGACCTCCTAGGACAATGACTTGTCTTAAACAAGTGCTGATCACCTTCCAGATACTTCACAACCGCCTGCCCTGAACTCAACTAGTTGCCTTTGCGTCAGCGTCATATGCGCTGTTAATAAGGCTTTAACTACCAGTTATGGGAATTTTTTTCAGTCAACCTGAGGGTTTGAGTGATGACGACTGATATGTCCACTTCATAATTGTCTCCTACAGAGGACTGAGGAAGAAAGAAAAGTGCCAAAAGAAAAAGCTAAAAGGCAACAAAAACCACACCTATCCTGTCTGCAGGGGGCTCACGGCAATAACAGTGACGACTGCCGTTTTCAATAGTCAAAATATAAGGACTGACTTGTTAAAAAACATCCTTGTTGGTTTCTTAGCTACAATAAAATAAAACCTTTTTTTAAAAATGAAAATTAAAACACATAATATACAACCACTTTTCTGCCTCCTGCAGTGGAGTCTCTTACAGCCGGCTGTTAGAGGAGTTTCCTGTCAGCGGGCTGTGATAAAGAGTCTTTCCCTCCTATGTTTTAGAGCGGCCGCCGCAAGAGCAACTTAAAAATTCCAAAATAACATTGAAAGAGTGTGTGTCTGTGTCTGTGTGTGTGTGTGTGTGTGTGTGTGTGTGTGTGTGTCTGTGTCTGTGTGTGTGTGTGTGTGTGTATGTATGTATGTGGGTGAGCAGAGGAGGAGCAGGGTGTGAAGAGGGAGCTAAGAGTCGTAGTCTTCGTCGTCATCATCCTCATCTTTGGGTGGCGCAGGGGCTGGGGGAGGTGGTGCGATGCTTATCATGGAGGGGTGAGGGGCAAACGCCATGCCGCCCTGGGGCTGTGCTGGAGCCATGCTTCCCACAGAGACCATGTTGCCCATGTGCATGTACTGTGGTGGTGCGTTTGAGCTGTGGGGTAAACCAGGCATTAGTCATGTCCACTCAAATGAAATGCACTATGTATCCAAACCACACAACTGTGTGTGTGTATGTGTGTGTCATCCCATGGAACCTGTGAAATACCTTTGTGCATAAATTCATTTTGAAAATAAGAGAAACATGTTCCGAGTGACGTGAGGATAATCGAACTTCATCTAAAATGTGATCGACCCAAACAAAGAAAGAACACAAACACCAGCAGCAGCATTATAATCTATCAATTAATTATATAAAACACCTGTGTGGGAAAAGCGCAACAATAATAACGAGCATTTCGTAAGAATAAATGTAAGATCCATACCTGTGGAACCTGGATGCAGCCTGCAGATTTGTACTTGACTGAGAGCCGTCCTCCTCGTCCCCGTCTGTCTCACTGTCTTCAGAGTCATCCTGTTTCCATCATGAAGGAACACAACAGTGAGCCATCTCACAAGAAATCACTGAAACTGTAGGTAGCCACTGGGCTCTGCATGCAAATCAACTCCCACCTCTTGTTCTGACTCTGTGCCAGACAACTTCTTGTCCTTTCCTTTGGAGGCGGCACCGCCATTTTTGCGTCCAGATCCTGGCTTTCGACCCCTGCTGAAGGGAACAACAAAAAAAATAAATAAATAATAAAAAATATGTATGTGACGACATATGAGAGTATAGCTGCTGTTTCAGTTTTCAAAAAGGGGAACAAACATTTGAGCCATACAAGATTCTACAGAAATTCCTTAATTTGTGTACACCAGACAAAATGTCTGGGCTGTTTTCTGTCTGGTCTGAAAACTGCTCACACAAGGAAACAAGTCATTGCACAATCTGTCATTTAAGAACATCTGGTGTTCATTATGAACACTTCATATCCGAATTTTTAATGAACTAAAGCTGCACTTAGAACTGTACACTCAAAATTAGAACCTCTTCTGAACAAACACACATTTCAAATATTTAAAACAAAAACCAAACTGTAGCTACCCATGATTTAATGATTCAGGAGACAAATTTAAAAAGAGAAGTCATTCTACAGTACAAATCTCCAGACAGTTATGCCCAAATACAACAACAGATAATCCCAAAGCAGAGAACAGTATCACTGATACAGCTGTATCCACACAGCAGAGGCAAAACTTCTAAATATTAGCAGATTACAACTGTTTTAAATTGAATCTGAATCGAATCTGCCATGCCGTTCAGTGAAAAGATTTCTTATTTATTTAATTTGGGTGTACCTGTAATTCTCTCCCACACTCTTTGCTTCAATTTAGTCACAGTGCCAGTGTTTGTATGACAGCCAATACTCCTTTCTCTTCTCTACAATCTCCAATAATTAGTTCTTGCTCTGTGAAGCTGAAAACAATTGCCTCCCTGTTTTTCTTTTTTGTGGTTATAATCAGCTAGACAAAATGGAACAAGTAATAAGGTAACACTGCAGACATGACAACCGCATTGCTCAAGTCAGTTTCAGTTCACAGCAGTAGCTGCTCCAGGGAGAGGAAAAGTTCTAATTGGAGTGGTGAAAAATCTGCGTGATTCTTCCACATAACAGTGTGGATACATTTACTTATCAGAAAAGACTATAAGAAAGTGATTGAGTGGTAAACTAGATTAATGAGCCAAACTTAGGTGGATGGACACCACACATAAGTGTGAAATGGGCTCTTGTTACAACAAAGTTGTTGCCCATTTAGTTCCTTACTAATTGTGGTATACAAACATGCTGAGCTGTGTGGTGTGAGTGAGAAAGAGAGATACCTGCGAGGGACTTTCTCGCCTCCACCCTCAGCGTGGTTCTCTTCCCCATCACCCTGCATGTCTGGCACTGTTGCCACCAAGTCTTTTAAGAAATCAAACTGCTGCTCCAGCTCAATGCACTGCTTTCTGTGAACATACACATAATTTTCAATCAACACATAAAAAGATAAATGCTGATTATATTTTCAGCCCAACGACATGCACAGTCTGAGTCACACGCATTCCTTTGGCAGATGCATCTTACACAGAAATAATTTCAGATCCAAGGAACTTGGTAAATCCATGCACAACTAGTATTAATGAATCACCAGCATAGACGGCCCTCCCACAGTATATCATATAGCCTAATAGGATGGCTTTAAATGTCTTTATCTTAACCTAAATGATTTCTACATGTATCTAAAAGCACATTACAACATTAATATGATTTCCTGTCCAGGATGTACCCTCCCTCTCAACCAGGGTTGGTTGGGTTGGGCTCCAGCCGCCCCGCAACCCTGTATCCATAATGGATAGATGGATGTGATATCCTTTACATTTATAGACTCATCCTCAGTGTGAATTGAGCAGAGGGATGTTTCAAACACCCAAAAAAGTCAGGCTTCAACACTGCAATACAGACTAATTCCTAAATCAAGACACAAACAGAAACTTACAGATGTGATGTTGTCATCGTCTTTGCATTCCTAGACTGTGTAACTTGACAGGCTTTTGTAAGTAGCGACTCCAAAAAAAGTTCCAGGGCTCTCGCTGATATAGTGGCTTAGGAAAGTAAGATGCAGGAGGTTTGTGTCATTTGTTACAATAAAAAAAGCTTTACTTCACATCTGGTCTAGGTTATGTTGTAACTGCACACGGCCTGAAAACTTTCAAATGTGAAAATTATTATTGTAATGAATAAATATACAGTAAATAGAAAAGATAAAAAAAAAAAAAATCCCTTTTCACTTCTGGTCAGTTATTGATAATATCACCTGAATGCTGGTTCACAACGTGTGCCCAACAGTCAGATTAGGAATGAACTGATGCAGTGGTGTGGTGTGAAGAAAATATTTGAGGAAGCCAAATGAGACAAGAGCTCAAATCTATGTGCTGTCACTACTGGCACAGCCAATGTAACGTAACCAGATAAGCTATAGGGGCGCCTGGTATCGTCATACACAAAACTGCATCATACAAATGTGGGATAAATCTCTGCTGATTGAGTTAGGTCGAGGTCGAGGTCGGATTGTTGTTTTTAAGTTAAATACATCTAACACCGTTTATGATTATGATTGGTAAAACCTCATACAGATGAGCAAACGCTCAGTGTATGCAGAGTTAAGATACTTGGCAAGAAGGATACAGATAATAACAGGTACTGCTGCTGCCACTTTGCCTATTTCTTCATCTGTCTGCATAATCTTCTTAATCCTTGCCTGAAATGAGAAACGTATCAGAGGAACAGAGAACTCATTGGCAATGCAGAGTTTATTACCAACAGACTTAAAGTAGTTTCAGTGTATGGAAAAACTAAGAGCTACGGTACAAACCTATTCTGAATGATCGGCTTCATCACAGCATATGTGTTTTCCAACCCTGCAGCTGCAGTTTGCTCATTATGCAGTAATAACATCAGATTAGCTTGTCGTGCTAAAAACAACGCTGATTAGCAAGAGTCGTTAGCTAACTTAATTAGCTAACTTAAACGCACCTTAGCAAATGCTGAGATGCGAGCTAAGCTGGCTAATTCAAAGTAAGCAACCTCGTTATAATTTAACGTTAATTCTCAGCAGTACACTTAACATTTTCGTGGTAAATTGTAGTTTACTGGCTGGCTTGTTAGCTCGCCAGACAACAGAACAGGCCGACTCCCACTCAAACTAGCTAAAGAAGTTAGCTTCCAAGCGTACAGCGTACAGCTAACATTAGCCGAGACTTAACACCGGCTCGGCAACGTTTAAACTTACCGGAGGGAACCTGGCGTTGTATTTCTTCTTTTTGCTGGGCATAATTAAATGACCTGGATGGCTAACTTAAAATAAAAAGCAATAAACTCTGTAGTATTACTCTTTAACACACATAAATCACCTCCGCCGCGCACACACCAGATAGCGGTAGCTATCCGGCTAACTCTTTGGCACGTCGCAGTGTCCGGTCCCCCGTTCCCCGGCAGGTCCGTTGGTTCCGCAGGGTCAGAGCGCCGTCAGTTTGCTGTAACTTCTGCACTAATAAGATAAAGTTAAAATAACTGTAGCTTATTTTCAGCTTATAATGTAGGGCTATATATGATAGCTACACAAAATAAAAAGTAACACATTAATGCGTGTTTCATGTTTGCGACAGATAAAACCGGTTTGCCAACATTATAGCAACGATTATACCTTCTTTACGCCATATGTTAAAATAAATACAAGTATTAGGTGACGTTGTTGTGTTTTCATAGGACAGCATTTTTCCAAATAAAGCGAGGCAGCTCTTTGCTAACCTGTCGGACATTTGCGTCTGTTCTGGCAACACCACCAGGCTGCGCTTGTGCGGAAGAAAAACACTGGAGCACAAACTTCTCCATCTGCAGGTAGGATAAGCCTTCAAGTCTGCGGTTTGTGATCATTCTGGGTCAGTTCGTGTTGTCCAGGCTAATCGTGCACGGTATAGCGTTAACGTTAGTTGTAATCAGCAACTGCCTTTAAATCCCCTTAATGTTTACCCAGATCAACGCTAGTCAGGGACATCAACGATTGGTAAGATGGCTAGCTAGTCAGCTAGCTACAGTAGCTTTAAGTGTAACTGTTAGAGCCAAACAATATATGTGTGTTTAACTAGGTGTATGATATACGTTCCCTACACACCAAACACATTATTAGCAACTTATTTTGTAGAAGAATCGGACGTGGACGATGTAGTTAGCTGCTGAGCAAATGTTGCTAATGTAGCTAGCTATGTGGCAGCATTAGTAAACATCCAGTAACGTTAGCAAGCCATCTGCTCCCTTCAGCCTGGCTCTGAAAGCAGCGGTACTGTAAATAAACTAACACTTGTGGTTTGAACACCACGTTTTAATGCACGTCCCTGTTTTCGTCCCCACAGCACAGCAGCCTCACACTCACAGCACCATGGAGGAGGAAGAGACCCCTGTCGATGGCGAGGTGGAGAGCCACTTTGCTGCAGAGACCCATGCCGCCGAGGCCATGGCTGCAGACATGGACCCCTGGATAGTGTTTGACTCCAGAAGAACTCCCAGATCCGAGTTTGACGGCTGGCTGGAGAGCAACCGACCCTCACAAGTGTACAGATTCGGTGATACGGAAATTGGTGTCAGCCCTGTGGGGTGGATCGCTGTGCTGGGTCCGAACCACTGCCCCAGTAGTGGGGACGTTATGGGCCTTCAGGAGAGCTGGGAGAAACTTTTAGCCAGTGGCCGGCCTGTCAGCTTCCAGACCGTGAAGGAGCTGGCTCTGAACCATGGGGTTCTCTCAGGCAAGTGGCTGATGCACCTGGACTCTGGTTTCAAGTTGGACCATGCATGGGAGTGTGTGGCCAGAGCAGCCCTTGATGGCAAGATCTCTTTAGTTAAAGTCAGTCCTTATGATCCCAAGGGAGTTGGCAAGCAGGTCATTTGTGCCTATAACCAAAACTTCACTGACGAGAGCGAGGTTATAAGACTGGATTGCATTATCCGTGCCACAGGGGTCAAGTGCCCTCTGTCCTATAAGCCTGATGTGTACACATACCTGGGAATCTACCGAAACAACCGATGGAAGATGTGTCCAACCATATATGAGAGTAAATTTGATCTGGAGTGTGTACCCAGACGTTCCCACATTGTCAACAAAGTCACCAACCTTGAAGTAACATAAGCCTGTCAGAAAACAAGGACTGTTTTGCAGGATGGGTAAATTAAGTGGCACTTAGTGATCTCATTAGCTGGGCTGTGCATTATAACTCAAGACTGTCAAAAATCTTTGTACCTTTTTTTATTGAACTTTGATTTCCAGCTCTTTTAGCAAGCCAAAACTCATTTCAGGCTAGTGTTCTGATGCTGAAATATTTTCTAAGTGACCCATTATGTTTCTAAGTTCTTTTGTATTGCATATATTGTATTCACGAGTAAGAATATTTGTATTCTTGTATGAAACACTTGCCTGATGGATGAGCATCTTGAGGAAGTCCTTTATTTGTATGCACATGTTCAGGGTAAACTTGTAAGAGCGTCCAATGAAGCATTTCTTTTTCTAAATACACACTTGTCTCCTTTGCTTGGCTTTATTTTTTTTGCTTTGTACCATGATTACAGAGTTGCCACATTAAAAAAAATCACATTTTGAAGGCCATATTTGTGTTGTTTATTGCCAAGAAAAGTGTGTTGGATTTTGACAGTATTAATCATTTGAGGGCAATAAAATTGCTTATAGAACTGCATCATTTCATCTCACTAAATCATCATTTACTCCAAAGTACAGTGAATGTACCTATAGACCAGGAACAGCAGAATCAGAAGGAAGCCATTAATCACAACTACAGAAAAACTGATCAGAGGAGAAAGAAACAAGATCTGACAGTGTGATGCAGGAACCTCCATACACTTCTCTGCTATAAGCATGTATTTATTAATGTTGCTTGTTTGATAATTATTTACATGTAGACCTTCATTTGGTTCTTCACACATTTTGTTGAGACTCAACAAAGGCACCTTTTTAAGGAAAAGTGGTGTTACAGTTACTGTTGACCTTCAGAAAACATTAAAAATATAAGTTCCAAAGTTAATATGTGGGGATATTTAATTAAAGGACAGCAGACACAATTTGCATAGACAAGATTAATGAGAAATGCTAGCTGCTTTGCTTAAAATAAACAGACAACTCTAACATTTCCTTTAAGACTGACACCGCCAGAGCTACCAAAACTGTTACAATGACAGTACAAAAACATGCTTAACATGTTTAACAGGAAGTAACCTTAACAGAAAAACATTTAAAGTGATGCCTTCAGTAATGCATCTGACTTGAACATTTACTGGGTAAATCTTCCACCATATAGACATACTGGCTGAAACAGTTTATTATTGATGGTAGACATGGGTTTAACAAGTGATAACAGCTGTTCAGTCCTGTGTCTTATCATCGGTCAGACAAATCATATAAGAGGCCTGGAAAAACCTACTAATTGACCACCGTAAATAGTCTTTCCTAGTATTTCAATAAGTATGTTCCCAGTGAACAGTTATGCTACATTCTGTCTCCTCCTGCACTTCATATCCTCTGGTTTCCTTTTATGTCTTTGGTAAAAACAAAGGAGTTTTAGTTCAGAAGGGTAAAAGGAGCAGTGCATGTGGTTTAGGTCAATGTCTGTTTAAAAAAAAAAAAAAAAAAAAAATCAGTTGGAGAAACTTTAAGTCGGGTGACCTGACACAAACCCTGCTTGGCTTTCACTGTTAAAAATGGAAATGAGGCGATCCTCATCAGCCGACATCAACTCATCAAAGTCATCCAGCACAACAGGTCGGTGGTTGTTGCTGGATGCAACATCCATCATCCCCTCGTTCTGGAGCAAGTTGACGATGCTGTTGGGGTAATTCATCCAGGTGCTTCCTGGGTTGCCAGCAGGGTCAGAAGTGTTCTGGGACACTACATTGTTAAGGGCAGCAGCAGAGGAGCTGGGAGCGGTGGCTTGTTGGCATGTAGCTTGAGCCAACATCGAGGTGCTGTTTCCACCCTCGCTCATGAGTCGGGGGTTCAAAAGGTCTTCAAAGTCATCCATGTTTAGGCTGTCCAAGGTTCCTGGGGCCTGGGTTTCAGAAAAGCTGGGGAATTCTGGGATATCATCATCTACGAGTGGGTGGTCCACCCTGAACTGAACGGCCGGGAAGGTGCTGTTGGCCTGTGAGGTGACTGTGCTTGCCTGGGAGACTGTGGGCTCCTGGGTAATGGCTGAGGAAATGTTGGGGAAGAATTCATGAAGGTCTGACAGGTTGACAGTTGAGTAATCCTGGTTGGCAGTGGAAGTTGTGGTAGACGAGGAGGTGGGTGTTGACTGGCCTATTGTGAAGTTGAGCACTGGTGTGGCTTTGGGCTGTGTGCCCAGGTTCAGGGTCTCCATGATCTTCCATGTCTGGTTTGTAGTTGAGGCAGAAATAGAGGATGATGCCTCCACCTTGGGCTGGACTGAGAAGAGTTGGCTTGACTGACTGTATGAGAAGGAGGGCTGGGATTTTGCTGCACTGGCACCAGGGGGCACCACAGCTCCTGAGGATACACATTACACAACAAGAAGTAATCTGAGTGACATTACTGAAAATCCTTTTAGTGTAACATAGTCAGTGTTAAACTGAGGGATGGAAAAGGGACACCATATGTGAAATGAACCATTCCAACACACTCACCTGTTTGTGTGCTCATTATTGGAGGCTTGGCTGAAACTGTTCTCCTTGCCGGGCTTATGTGCCGTCTATCTTGTGGCATAGATACTGAAATTCAAAGATATATAAGTAAATTACATAGCAGTTCCAAAAAACATCACTATTATATTATAATGTTATCGCAGAGTGACAGAAAACCCATGTCAACGTACCACTAGACAGCATGGGGCCCAGCTTCAGGGTCTGGAACATGTCCCCTGTACGCTTTCTCTTCTCACTCAGTCTGTATTCATCTACAGGAACCATTTTTAAAAAAGTATTAATGTAACTGGGTTTATAAAGCTGATCAACAAATTTGTAAGATATTCTTTCTTTATTAACTTATGTGATATCATACTAAAAACCACGGGCACATTCTGTGTCACCTGGGTCAGCTGGCAGGTACTGGAAGTCCATTGGCTCACTGACCTCACGGTCAGAGGGCCGGCGGAGTTGCATTTTTACTCTAACAGGCTCGGTCAGGTTAGTGTCATGGTAGGGCGGGGTGCGGAACACAATGGCCACTTGCCTATGGACATCAGCCTGAGAGAAAGTGCCCTTCCCCTCCCAGGAGTCCTGGAAGAAACGCACCTCAATGTCCTCTGTAAGGGAAGAGAAGATGGGAAACATAAGGAGCTGCAGAAGATACTGACAATGGACTCCACTCTTCAAGGGATAATCAACATCCGACATCGATCACAGAGGTTTTTGAGGTTTACTATTGACAGTGTGGGAGGCCAGAATGGGTGTTGCATCACTTTTGCTGCTAGGAAACACAAGGTTTGTAAACAGTATACAAGCCTTGTAATTAAGTTCAACTGTCAAACTTCAAGTAAAAGTGGCATGTTTAAAGTGTACATGTTATGGCTGTGCTTGTTGCCAAAGTGGCAATGAGACACACTCCTGAAGAGATCAACTCGAGGTGTTTTATAAAATCATCCGACATTCAGGGTGTACAGCCTGTTTTCACACAGCTCCAGCCTGAGCTGAGTCAGGAGTACTCAGGGGAGTGCTCCACAGCAACCATGTCAAATACACAAAGCACAACATGTGCCTGCCTTGGTCAACCACTACAAATAAATTATTGAGGGAAGAGTTGTTTAATTCAGGGTGAATTAAAGGGTGATCTCTAATAATGACCATGTTTTTACTTTGTTTAACAGAGTGTTAACTAGAAAAAGATATTGTAAAAAACAAAAATGAAGAAACAAAAACAATTTTTGAAAAAACAAAAATGAAGAGATAAAACTGAGGTCATGAGTAGCAGGGAGATGGAAAGTTCAGCAGCAGCAATGCACCCACGCAGGAAACTCTTCTGATTTGAACCTTGTTTGTACTGCAACAACTCTACAATTTACTTCTAGCTTTTTAAAAGAAACATGAAGCTAGATTCACATGTAGTATGTGGATAAACAGCAGCAGCTACAGAAACACAGGGCAGACAGTTATCTCTATGCACATGTGACATATTAGTGATTTAATAGAAAACAGGAGAAACGAGAAGTACACGTCAGAATAGAGGAAGAAAGCTTTTGGTTCGTGATAAAAGTCAGTGATAGATGTTTTCTTAGCACTGCACACAACAGATACTGTGACAGGCAGTGAAACCTCACATGTGCAACAATGGTGGGGGCCAAAAATATCACCTCACAATGGTTGCACACTGTATTATCAGATCCGTCAGGGAGGATTTTGAAATACACACTCAAAGCTATAGTCATTCATTTTTTTGGCTAGAGGATGAAGCTGAAACATTACACTGATATTATCATGCTATTAAAGGTGTCAGGTTTGTGTTGTGATACTTTTGAGAAAAAAAGTGTTTTTCAGTCTGTCTCACATTAAATGAGGTTGTATGTCCAGTAAAACATCTTATCAACAGCGACATTAAGTGAAATGGGTATTTGTAACCTTCAAGCCTCAGTTTGTCCTGCTAACAGCATGTACATGTTGCCATGTGATATGAGATTTATCTCCACCCTGAGTAAAAGTAGGCAAACATTCCTTCTGCTAAGTAAAGACTAGTCTGGTCCATTTTGTCTGTACTGGTAAAAACCTTCCTTCTATTATTAAATCCATTGCTTGACACTTCATCTTTGGTGTTACATTTCTTTCTTTTCATCTAAAATTGTAAAAGAAGGAAATTGGACTATAAAAGCATGAGTATAATTTACAAGGTAATCTATTTCATCATTTCTACTTCATTATCTATATGATTATTTCATCATCTGTGGTCCTATAAGTAATCATCAGTACGATTTACCATGAGAGCCAGGGTTCTATTTCTAGATCACTTACTCAAAATAAACCAGTATTTTGTCAGTACTGATATCTTGTGGGTGTGAAGGGTTTCATCATTGCTTCTTTCTACAAGCTTTACACGTTTACACGTATGGACTGTTAAATATGAAAGTACTGTTTGCAGAGTTGTACAGTGAGTTTACTTTCAGTGTTTTCTGTCTACAATGCTGAAGTGGAAGAATAAAATGAAATGTTGTTGTACTGTACAGGTATATCACACCTTTTTGTACTTTGTCACACAGCAGAAAGATTTCATCCCCTCCTTTGCAGCTTCCAGAGTTACGATTGACCCGGCAGATCTTTAGCTCAGCCGTGTTCGGGGCCCCTGGCAAGACAGGAAGGCAAATTTATACCGCACCAAGACTACAAATTATTACCAGACACCTGCTAATTGCAAAGGAATTTAAGCTGTGGCTGATGACTCAATATTACACGCCTTAGGCAGAGGGAGAATTCAACTCTGTGTGATTGCAAATTGTACTAGTATGTAGCATGATTGTACATTTTTACAAAAAGTGTTATGTAGCTATTGTATTTTGTCTTGCTGACCATGTTTTATATCATCTTATAATTTCACAAATGTTTTGTGTTGTAAATATATTTAAATAACAACTTATCTGAAGATATTTTTTATTACTATACCCTGAACAAAAATCCAGGGAAAAGCTCTCAACATTTTTTTTTGGTCAGGGGCAAAATAAAATGGCAGCCTCTGCCTAAATATGTCAGTATTTGTCTACACATGTGTTGTCCACTCACTGTTGTCATAGATGGGCTGTGATACCACAGGCTCCAGAGGAAACAGCTCCCCCGTAGGCAGAGTGATGGTGGCCTGGAAGCAAAGCCGAACTGAATTTAGGTCAAACTCCTCCTCCCACACCTTCGCCTCAGGAACTGCAGCGAAGACACAACAGGGAAAGGGTGGGGTGCATAGTCAGGCTACCAGCATAGCACTGCATCCTGTCATGTCTAAATTATCAGTATTTAAAATCAGTCAAATGTGAAAGGAACAGATCCCATTTCCTTTGGTTATTTTAGCTGTACAAATGCACGCACGCATATATATATAACAGAGAAAGGGCAACGTCACAAGAAGTGCTTTGAGTCATACACATCTGTAACCACAACTACTTACTGCTGAAGGGGTTGTTGTTAGTCTGCAGCCTGCAAGTGATAGCCTCATTCACATCCTTCTTCTTCACACACTGTATGCCCAAGTTCTGAAAACTGAAAGCAAACACACTATAAGACAGAAACCAAAAGACTCAGATCAGTGAAGCATACAGATTCTCCTTAACTATCAGCAGCTGTAGCTTTAATTTTATGAGTTCTCTGGTGTTTCTGACTCTTTATAGGAGAAAGCAAAAATCTAGAGCAACAAATAACTGTGGCCATACATTCATTTTATAGTTCACACATGGTGTGAGTATTAACTCCATTAACCCCAATTTTCATCTTATTCCTGGATTTACTTTTACTCCCACTCTATCCCACTCTTATCACTATGGATCACTAACCATATCCCATATTCAGAAAACATTAAGGATGTGTAAGTGGAAAAATTTTTGACTTCAAGTGCACTACATCCCACACATAATGCATTTCAGGCATGTACTAATACAAGATGGTTAACAGTGTTAAAAAAATAAATTAAAATAAATATTTTTAAGGTAATCACTGTGTAACCCCATCTAGTTTTAATATGTATTATTGTAATGACTCTAAATTTGTACATATATTTTAAAGGTCAAGGTCAAATGTTTTCGATACATGATCTCTGTTCCTGTTTTAATTTCTTTAGTCACAGTATCTGTTTTCAGACATGGGGGTATGGTATATCATTATATCACGCCACTTAAATTCTGATTGTAAGTACTGGATCTACTGTACTTGGACACGGATCTGTTTGCAAACATTTGCGTATTACTATGTAAAAAATGTTTCCATTACACTGTTTGACTACCAGTGCAGATTAAAGCTGGGTTAAAAATATCAATTCATGATGTATTGTTAACTCCTTGTCAATACACATATTTATTTAGATATTGCTGTATCGATTTGCAGCTCATGAGCAGTGGACACCGACTGAAGCCGACATGGTCTGCACTGAGCAGAAACACAAGCAGCAGTGGAAAAATCTACCCAAAGTCTGTGTACAGTTTTCGTCTGCCAAAGTCGTATATCCTCTTTAACTAACAGGAAGGTTTTGTATGATAGCAGCGTGGAACACACTGTTTTAACTAAACTATATGAACAGAGATTATTGATTAGAAGTTACCATTTGCCAGCACGTTATTAATGAACTGAAACTGTTGGAGCATCATCTGAACTGCTGTTCAGAAACTCAAGTTTTAGAGCACTCAGGGCAGATTTAGTACAGTAAAAATATTTCTGTAGCTAATCACGTTATAGTCTGTGGATTTGTTCAAAATAATGCTGTTGCACTTTGCTTCTCAATAAAGTTAACAGTAGCCTACATAGAAAATCAAGCAATGTAAATTTTGCTCCTAATTTTTTTTTCTTATTTTCTTTTCACTTAGAAGTAACAAAAGAACCCATACTATCTGACTGTAAAACACTACCAGTTGACACTGGCCTCTTTTTTTGTTGGGGAATAATGGCCTGCAGTGCAGACTTGGTCATATTTGTTTGTTTAAAGAAAACATAATTAAACACAATATTTAAATATAAATGACAAGCTTTTAAAATGTATTTTGGGTGAATTCATTAATAAATCAAGTAATTCAAAAAATAGATTGATGGAAAAATAGTTCATAAATTAATTTAATAAAAACCAAACTAATAATCAATAGGTACAGCCCAAGTTGCTACTAATCTATTATGGCTTCTGTATTCACCCTGTGATGGACTAGTGACCTGTCCAGGGTGTACCCCTGCCTCTCACCCAAAGAGAGCTGCTCCAGCAGATCCCTGTGACCGTGGTCAGGAATAAGCGGGTATAGAGGATGGATGGATGAATGGCTTCACTATTCTTAACAGACATAGTATATATGTATCATATCGTGATGTGCATCATATAGCGGGGTCTATATCATGATTGTATTGTGAAATTGTTGACAATACTCATCCCTAACATACAAACTTTTATTCAGGCTTCTGAGAACATCACAGTTCTGAAAAGGGGCTGAAAAAACCTGTATCTTGAAAATTCCTTCTAAAATCAAATATTTAATCTTTTCTTTTATGTATGATCTATGATTTGCTTTGTTTCTTTACTGCACAATGTTATTGCGTGACACCGAGCATAAACACAAGCAGCTTTATATAAGTTTATATAAGATATAATATTTTGAGAAAATAAAATCAAAATTCCATGTTATTTGGCTACATTTGGTCCCTACAACCTCCCAACTTCTGACTGGAAATAAACCACTGCACAGCTCTATTCTAAGTGTGTTTTGTTGAGTGGAGAAGCCTTGAACAACCGTATTTATAATGTTGCGTTTGCCTCTAACAAATACCACCCTGTTCTGATGTGAAACTGTAGTCTCCGCTGATGGAACTCGGCCTGATTTTGAATGCCGGCATTAAGTTGCAACAACCACGAAACCTTCAATTTTCATTTCACATGCAAACCACACCTACCTGTGTATTCGTCTCTCCTGAAGGTCAGCCTCGTAGTAACCGTGTTTGCAGTCTTTGCCAACCAGTTCGTGTGGGTGCGGCTTGTATGGTGCGTTCTTTGTCACCAGTGATATGCGAACACGCAGGGGGCCGTTGTAGTTATGTACCTGGAAGAGGAATCATTCTTATGTTATTGATAGCAAAACATCATTTTAATGGCACATCAAAACAGTGGATGTCTGTTTCAGTCATTAAAGGGCGACTAGAGGGTTGATCTCACCAGGTGCATTTCTTTATTCCCCGGTACCTATTTGTGAACGGTGTTGCCATATTTATAAAGATTTTCAACCCTAATGAAGGTCAAACAAAAATCAACGAGTTTCAACTATGGGCATCTGTTTGTTGCTCGTTTCATCAATTTGTCACTAATTGTAACTTTAGACATATAATATGGAAATAACTGCAAATCAACCAAAATGATCACAACTGATTATATCTTACTCAAAATTAGAGCCACATGGTATTTATAGAAATATCCTATTTTTATTTTTTATGTTTGCCTGTAATTTTCATGTGCTAATATTGATTTCAGTGGAACGGTGTATGTGAAATAATATGTTAAAAGGGAGTGTTAGTGTTATGCCCTCCGAAGTGTACTATTTGCTTCTGGATATGACCTGTATTCAATAGATGATTCAAGTTGTTTAGTTGTTAGCTTTTATCCAGGATTCAAGAGCTGGTTCAAATACCGACACACGACATAGCAGAAAACCACCATGTGCATTATGCCCTGGGGGAACATAGGGAAGACCCCGATCTCACCAACAGTGCACTTCAATGCATAGATAGACTAATTTCAGGTAATTAATTATTCACAACTTTGTTGTATATATCTTTGAAATATTAAAAAGGAAAGAATATTACAAGCCTAAGAAAACCATTGGTGAAGCCAAAACCAGTTTTGATGTTTTTGTTTGAAAATTGACAATAATGTCTTGATAAATTTTCAGTACATTTACAATAATGTATACAACACTGGGGTTTGGACCTTATTTATAACCACCAAATTAGCCCTAATTTCTGTCACAATCTACATTGTTGGTCTGTTTCTACATTGTTGGTCTGTTTCCTCATGCGTAATAAAGTCATCCACAGTATCTATCGCCAATGTTGCTCTGTCTGTCAGAGCTGTGGTAAATGGATCACAGCTAGAAACCAGGCAGCAAAAAGCTCAACTCACCTTGATGGCTGGGTGGGTCTTAGTGGTGTCATTGCTTTTCTCTCCGGGAATGCTGCCAGCTGAACGTCCTTCACACTTATACCTAAACCTCATCCCCCTCGGCTTTGGCTGCTCGATGATCTCTATGAAGGGATTTGCTGTTTGGACTGATGGACAGATGGAAGAGGGACAACACTGTCACTGTGTCCAGATTGTGAAACTCTTCCTCTCTACACAACTTCTATCAGTGTTTCGACACAGAAATAGCTCTGTCATCAATCATCAGTACACAGAGCATGTGAATGTTCACACATGAAACATCGATATCAGCAGTGATTCATTTGTAACGGGTAGTTAACAAGAAACAGTGTCTCACCTGGGTTGAGTGGGGTCATGCCCCATCCATACACTCCTGTGGTGGGCAGAAATAAAAACAACTAAATTCAGCCACTTGTTAAAGTTTTAGTACAAACAGCAGTTCACAATCTAAAGTAATGACACACAGTGCACAACAGCAGCATACATGACAAAAACCAAAAACAGCTTCCTGGCATATTTGTGGTTTAGTAGGAGTTTGTCATTTGTGGTGCAGGCTGAGTGGAAATCTACTGTAGACTGTGCAGTGTCCAGTGAGGTCAAAGGACACTGAGATACAAGAGATTCCCAGCTAAATATAATTACTTGCCATAAACTGCAGTCTGCAATGCTCAGACAGTAGAAGAAGACAACAATGACAAGCAGTGTGTAATGTCAGTGTCTTATTACAGGCCCTGATGTGGGAGGAATGCACCGTGAGTAAAGAGCTGGCAGAGCTTTAGTATCAGGTTCTTGGTTAATGAATTGTTACAGTTCAGAGGGAGAAGCTAGGTATGACATGGGATCAGGTGGCTCCACCCATCTGCCTAAATTATAATTTAAAGACATGAGTAGGATGCTTTCAGCTGCTTCCCTTACAAACAATACAATGTGGAGGAAAAGAGGTTTCTTTGCTTTTAATTTTTGTCCAGAATGTGAGAAGTGTAAAGAGGCCCATGCTCACAATTAAAAACCATATAATCAAAGCTTAGTTCATTATTGCAGATCTTCAAAATTAATAAATAAAAAGACATGACTACCAAAACGTGTTTAGTAAGTGCACTTATGACTTTTTATTTAAATATCACTGCTTAATTACCAAGGGTGGGTGTTAAAGTGAAAGGAAACATCTTCCACACAATCACCATTTTTAAATCACTGGATGGACTAAGATCAAAACTAAAAGATGTAAGCCACTTGTGAGAGTCACTTTCGGGGTAATATTTCGAACAAAAGCATCTCAATAATTTATGTTTATCCACAATGTGGATATATTTTGGGCAGAATGAGAATCAACTTTAATTGGCCAAGTACAATGATTAACAACTCCATTATAAAAACTCGCTATTTAAAGTTTCTGTTTCGTGACGGGGAGACTTTAACAATCAAGATGCTCATCTAATGGGCGTAAGTTCCCTGTCTCGCAGTTAACAGCCCGTTATGTGAAATCCGGTGCACCATTTCCATCCACTGAAACTGAGGTGGGCGTTTGCGAGGAGCTTCGATCAATCATAATAGGAGACATTTTTAATTGAAACGAAGGGTACCTTGTCTGTTACATTACAGCCGAGTTGAAAAGAAAACATGGACAATGACTGACAAAGGGTTTAATTTGATCAGAAACCCGTACGTGTCCCCAAATAGTCACAACAACATTGTATTTTCATATTCTTTAAACGGAGTTCAGCATTTCCATGAGGTGGGTTAAGGCACCAGGCCTCTTGGCACCTCCACACTGTTCAATTGGCTCCTGTCAGGTAAGTTGGCTACACACAGAGGAATACAATCAAAAAGTGACTTAAACCTCCACATGGATATCGCTTAATGCGCATAAAGATAAAACTTTAAGCTAAACTTGTCTGAGCTTACTCTCCGGGAGCAGCAGGCTCCTCCTGTTAGCGCAGAGCCCAAAGGCAGCGGGGCTTTCCCCTGTCCGCAAAACAACTCCCTGTGCAGTTTCAGCTCCAGGCCCTAAAGCCTCACAAACAGGCCTCACAAACACAACCGGCTCCACTCACCTTCCATGGCCACGTCCGATACACACTCACGCTCCTCTGTCTACAGCCCTACGTTGTTTTTGTTTAATTAAAACACGCTGTAGACACACGACAACAGAGGACACTTGAAAACTTCTTGACGGAGCTAATCTACCGCCTCCTTCGCTCCACCCACTGTGAACAAGACGATGCCGAGTCAAGCTCCGCGCAGGTACATCACAGGCTTTCCGGTAAGAGCGGCGCAGACACACAATAGTTGGCGAACAGGTACTGAACAATGTGCTGCAATTGTTTGCTTGTTTTGCGCAACACGCTGCTGTGCAGAGTCAACGCGGTGACTTCACTCTGTGCTGCTTGTCATTTAGCGTCAATCTCAAAACACGCAAGCAAAGCTTCATTGTGCCTGCTACACATTAAAAACACCACAGTGGTCAAAGTTTAGTATTGTAATCGTTTCATTTATTATAATTGTGAGTTTATTTATAGCAATCAGAATTTCCCGGTGAGGTTTATATTTACATTTTCCACTATTTATTTCCAAAATTTTCTTTTGTCCCTTGTTTCCATTTTGAGATGAGATGATAATGAGAAGCTGTCAACATGTCTCCTTCTTCCCATACAGCAAGAAGGTCGTGGGTTCGCATCCAGGCCTTTCTGTGTGGAGTTTGCATGTTCTCCCTGTGCTTGCGTGGGTTTACTCCGGGTACTCCGGTTTCCTCCCACAGTCCAAAAACATGCATGTCAGGTTGATTGGTGACTCTAAAATTGCCCGTAGGAGTGAGTGTGAGTGTGTGAGGTTGTCTGTCTTTGTGTGTCTATATGTGGCCCTGCGACAGACTGGTGACCTGTCCAGGGTGTACCCCTGCCTTCCACCCGAGAGAGAGCTGGGATAGGCTCCAGCGGATCCCCGTGACCCTGAACAGGAAAAGCGGGTATAGAAGATGGATGGATGGATGATAATGAGATACATTTTATTCATCCCCGAAGGGAAGTTCATTTTGTTGTTTCCATTTATTTTTAAATTTATTATTTTATTTTATTTTATTTTATTTTACTTCAAATGTGTGCTTGGACATTTTGGGGGATGGGTGTTTATTTTTAGCTATGTTGAAGTAGGCTTATATTAAGAATAAATTCATACAGCCAATTTAACCTACACCTTATAATGCTAATATAATAATAACTGAACTGTTGAAATATAGTGCTACTACTACCAGTAACAACAAATTATTCAGAAATAATATAGTCAAATATTTTAGAGAATACATTAATGCATTTTGTTCATTACAAATTGCATGCTATTATTTTGAAGAGAAATGCTGTGTGTTTCCGGCACTGTGATCCTGCGGGCTTCATGGAGCTGCACTCGTCGGTCTTTTCTCCTGCATTGCAATTTGCCACCACCCACTCAAAACAGTGCGGAAATACCCAGATGACGCACTTGAAAAGAAAAATAAGTAGTGAGTGGGAGAAGCAATAACATAACTTCAGTCTTTAGTCATAACCTGGAAGTGAGTTTTAGACCGGATCCCTGTCAGCCTCTGTTAGTTTATTCTAACGCGTATCTTCTGTAAACACACTAATGTAGAACACCCAGCTGGGATTGTACTTTTAAGTTGTTATGACCTTAGAGAAGTCAATAACAGACGTCAACCTGCATTACCGGTTTCCAACCTGGCCACACTAAAATCACTGTTCCAGGCTTATCACCGACATGTGACATGTGTTATTTTTATTGCTTGATAATTAATATAATTATATTCAATTAAATGTAATGGACACTAAATAATTATAAACAGTTAACGTTGCAAAGCTGTGACATTCCCGACCATCAGAGGGCGCTGCAGGTAAATGAAATATGATCTGCTGTTACTACACTGCTGTGCGGTTGCCCCTTGATGTTTAGTGGCAGGGCCTTAACTGTCTTTTGTGTATTAGGTTTTTTACAGCGTCTGCCTTTCACGTTTACTTTTATATCCGTCAATCTGCCTTATGAATATAGGCATGTCTACACAGCTGATCGTTCTCATATCGGTGACCAAAGCTAAAATATCATGATTGCAAAAGTTATCAGCTGAAATTTCTATATTTCTTTTTTCAGCCATGCTATATTATAATATCAAAATATCACAGTGACCTATTGTCAATGCCTTGGCTATTACTATGCATTCAAATCCTGTTTTTTGTGAGAAACAACAAGAGCACCACAAGAACAAAATTGTGACTACAATTAAAAGGAAAATGGAAATGACCATCCTTTGTTTATTTAAATTGAGATTCCATGTTGTTCCTTGTTTGCATGGATGCCATCTGTGTACTCTGATGTCATCCTACGGTCTGATGTGATAAATGTGTGGCTCTGTTTGTAACTTTCAAATGCTGGGTGTGTGCAGGGTAAGAAATCAGATCAGAACAAAATCATCTTTATTGCCAAGTACAGCGGCTCTCAATGTGCTTTCTCAGAAGTCACATATAAAGAATAGAAATAAAATATAGCCGCATGTTCTGATGAGCGGCCCTCGCCTCGAGCGCACCGCCGCCCTCAGCGAACCGCCGGCGCGGGCGACCCTCGGCTGGCGAGAGGTCGAATTGCTCCTCCTGCATGAAGCAACTCACCAGGAGCCCTTCAAACGAGAGCAGGACTCTGAGCCGGAAAGCTGAGGTGGGGGATTTTTTCAGGTCAATGTTTGTCTAAGAGACAGACACTGAAACAGTTTACATCTCCATGGTAACCAAAGCAGCAGCTGTAAGCAGTACACATTTCTAGATGTACTGAGACACAAAAACACACAGACACACATATTAAGACATTAACAAGCATATTCAGCCACACAAACCATTGCACACACCCGTGGACACATACAGACCAGCAAATCTACACATTTATCATTGTAAGTGTTCATGTGACAGGACTAGCAAAGAGGTGGGGGATTTTGTAAATCACTCCAGAGGCCACAGCTCGGACCAAAAAATCACATTTTTCACAACATCACAGTGAAAAGAGTCTTGTCTCTCATTAACCACAAGTTTTTTTCAATACAAAGTTCAAAGCGTGGTTCCAGTCCCCTCACTGGGAGCCCTTTAAGTGAGAGGAGAATTTGCACCCAGAAAGGTGAGGTGTGGGATTTTGTTATTTTCTGCAAAGGGCAGATTTCTGAGCCCACAGTCCTACAGGCACATACAGCCACTCATACAGACACACAATGCAGGACGGCAGCAGCAGGCCATTTTATATTAATTGCATCTTCCAGTATACATCTGTCAATGAAATAGAATGGTGGATCTCAGTCATCGCCACAGCAAAAGCATGAAAAATAGAGTATAGGTCCAATTGGCTTTTTTGATCAGGATGCCGTAATGGATTTTTAACCCAAGTTTGGTGCAGTTGTGACAAACTAAATTTTGGCTGTCCATGTAATGTCATCCCTCAGTACAGCTCTCCATAGGAAAACAATTGTGGTTTTCTGTCATCTCCAAGCGTGGAACAGCGTGGAAAATAGAGTATGGATCTGATTTAACTTTTTTG
Organism: Mastacembelus armatus; assembly: GCF_900324485.2. NCBI lineage: Eukaryota > Metazoa > Chordata > Actinopteri > Synbranchiformes > Mastacembelidae > Mastacembelus > Mastacembelus armatus. The sequence continues at coordinate 3,464,660 of NC_046650.1, read as the reverse complement.
ATCAGGATGCCCTAAAGGATTTTTGTGCCAATTTTGGTTCATTTCTGACAAACTAAATTTTGGCTCTCCATTCAAATTTTTGCAAATTTTCTAATAGTTATACAGGGGACGCTATAGCGCCTACTGACTTGTTCAGTCACCTGGATTCAGGCCCCCGAGGTCTAAAATTCATCAATTGGTCAGGTTCAAGTCCGACAATGCGTGTGCAAGTTATCACAACTCTAAAGTGCCAAAAACGTACGTCAACTGGGCGGGTCCGCCAATGGAAAACCGTGAAAATCAATTACGAAATATGGATACATTTAGCTGCCCCTCTTGTGTAGATGAGACTGCCCAAGAATGAGCTCTTTCGGTCAAAAGCCCAAAGAGGAGTTCGTTCAAGTTTGAGGTGAGCAAAAACAGCGAACTCAATGACCTCAAGGTAAACTCCACACTGGTGGACTTCCTGTTGGTCGCACGACCTCGACATGATAAGCTTTTTTGCTTGGTCCGACATGATGAATAAACATGCTAAGTTTGGTGTGCGATGAAAAAAATGTTAGTCATCAAATGTCAATAATAATAAAATAATAATAATAATCCTAACGATTTCCGGGCCCACGCCCACCCGGCAGCCACATCATATACATTTTCGGAAAGGTCTCGCCCATTGCCACGTCATGGTGTGGGTTAACGCTAGACGCTGCGTAAAAACGCATTGGCCATTGACCAATCATAATAGTCCCTGCGCCGTGACCTTTGCTCGGTGCTCGGGCCTAATAAATCTAAAAAGGAAAAAATAAGAATAAGTGAAGCGGTGGTTTCCAGATGAGTGTTGCATATTTAGAAGCTCCTAATCAGCTGTGGTTAATTTTCACCCAAACAGAGCTGGGATAGGATCCAGTAGATCCCAGTGACCCTTGTTAGAAATAAGTGGGTATAGATGATGGATACATGTTAGACTGAATGTCACTGATTTTTTTGTTGTTGCATTTTTGTGTTATATGGAGTCTCTGCTGTTTGGCACCAATTAAAACTTCCCTGCATAAATACGCCTTATACCACATTTTATTCCAGTTATTTGTATTATGCTTAATATTTGGTGATGTCTTCAGATAGATGACGAAGTCCACAGCACAGTCCAAAGTTTTGAATTTGATAAATAAATGGACTTTACATAGTTAGTCATATTACTGTACCAACACCCAATGTACCACCCAATGACACACACTATAAAATTTGGTGATATGGAGAGATAAACATTTATTTTATATTTAACATTACATCAAATGAAGTGATTGTAAATCACTTCTGACCAATCAGTTCCTTTTTACATTATCAACAGCATTTTCCTTAATCATTTGGTTTCCTTTAGTATTTTTGCAGCATTGCCATTAATTCACCTATAATGACTTGCATTGTAACCGCACAGTTGAGCTTTTTGTTTTTTTTTATCCTCATGCACCTCATTGACCAGTGCATGTAACACCGATTATATCCTGTGGATGACGCTGCTGTACAGAAATATTATTGTCTGAAAGTGTGTTGAAAGAACCGGAAGTGGCTCGGTCCTGCGCATCACCTCAGAAATGACAAGGATTACGTGTGAAAGTTGAGGTGAAAAGAAAAATCTTTTCAGATGTCATTCCAAGACACCCTAAGAATCATATTTTAGTTGAAGAGCATAAACCAGAAAATATGTGAATGTAAAATGTAAATATGTGATTCTTCAGAAAACGTGGTTCCCATTTTGTACCCATTGAGTCATTCAGTTTGTAAATTACAAAGACATAATTATATCAAAATGTTTGCCTACTCGTCAACACATTACACTTATGTGTAAATATCTAAGCTATGGCTTTTATACTTTTAGAGATAGAGCTGTGTGAAGCCACCTGTGCAGATCTGGACGGCAGATTAGGGCCATTGTTGAACAAATGGCCATAGCTCAAAACATAAACATACATCTTCAGTATTTATATTGTGTGATTATGTGAATACGCAGTTCGACACACAAACTACTCAACGCTAACTAGATAGGTATCTGTTAAGAGATGTATTATTGTTGTATTGTTGAATTTGCTGTAGTAATGTAATAGTAACCGTGACGTTGGTTTCTTGTTATTTTCAGGAATAATGGACTGTCGCACACTTTACGGGCATAGTAGCAGGCACACATTGAGCATTGTTGGTTGATATATGATAATATATTACATGTAACAACTATTAAAACAACTATTTTTTAAAAGTTGTGAAAAATATTTGTTAAATAAATGAAATGTTACTTTAACAAATTCCACTCTGTGATGTTTTTATATGAAAAAAAATCTAAACATTTCTTTAAGAAGTGAAAAAAATCCATTCATACCCAGGACAACCCTAACAGGGAGGTTGACTTGCACATAATGCCCAAAATTACGCGAAATTGACAGGTCGACTGACTGGTTGACTTGCATATCGGCTTCCTGATTGGGTAATCTAACAAATGAAACCTGAAATGTTGCTGAATAAGCAACACAATTTTACCAATATATATTTTTTTGCAACAGCAGCAATAAACAACAAATAAACACTGCAGGTTGGTGCAGTGATATCTGCAGAAGGTACACAAAGAGAAATCGAGAGGAAAGGGGAGACAAGGGTAGAAGAGGGGAGGAAAGAAGAGGAGAGGATAGAAAAGAAGAGGTGAGGAAAGTAGGGGAGAGGAGAGCAGATGAGAGAAGAGGGGTGAGAAGCCTTGACACAGTGTTTATAACAAGTGAGTGTGAGGTGCTCTGTGAGACACATGGAGAGGACATTTATGCTCTCCAATCCTGCATTATTGACTCCATCAGTTTCTGTGATAACAAGCCCTGGGTCACACCTGAAAGTCCTTAACAAGAAAAAAAAGACCTTTCAGGTCTGGAAAAAAACAGGTAAAGAGTTTCCAGAAGGAGGTGAAGATTAAGATCAGGAAGAGTAAAGACCACTACAGGATGAAGACAGAAGATCAACTGCAGAAGAACAACAAGAGTGAGGTCAGGAAGGACGTGAGAAACATCTCTGGATTCAAACCATCAAGTACTAGGCAGCCTGGGGGTGGACACTGACTGGGCCAGTGAGCTAAACGTTCAACAGATTAGAAGCTGGCTCTAAACCTCACTGTCACTAGCTGAGTTAAATCATCCCCTCATCCTGTCTATCTCAACAGCCCAGGCTGTCAGAACTACTTAATTAATTAATTAACACCACTACTTAATTAACAGGAAAGACAAGACATACCTATTATCAATTCCTAGTAACCTTCTATACATACAGGACTAAAGGGGTTTTGAAGAAACATTTATTTTTGTCATATTGCATGTAAAGGGCATTTACTGAGGATGCACTTAATGTGAAATCTTCAGGTACCTTTAAAGCAGAGAAGTAAACGCTTAACTCATGAATAGATTTCATTCACATTTACTTTGCTCTTTCAAATCTTTCATAAAGTCATGCACAGTAGATTTGTATGTCTCCAAAACATGCTAATGCTGGAGTGTTAACACTGGGGAGAATTAGGGTTACGTTAAGGTTAGGGTGAGGGTATTCTCCAGAAAATGAATATAAGTCTGTGTTTGTGTTTGTGCATGGCCATGTGTATATGAGGAACCTGGATTATTAAGACCACACGTAATTAGCAGCATTCATTTTGAACCACATCAAAATAATGTGAACAACATAGCAGGTCCATGTTCACAAAATCTTTCTTCTTCTGCCATATTTTACATGCACAGTTGCAAGAAAATAAGTAATGGCAATGGTAATGTAACACAGTAATGACAAACACTGCCATTACTTTTTTCTTATAACAGCATTACATATTATTTTAATGTGGATTAAACTGGTAACTGTCAATGATCTTTGAATTGATCACATTGAATTTTAAAGAGGCAGCAGTATATTTTCCATTCAGTGATACATACATGAAGAAAAGAGAAATAGACCATTTGTCAGTTTATATTGCAGAGCTGCAGGCAATACTATTGACCCTGCAGTAAATAGAGGAGAAACAGGTAAATAATCCACTCATGCATCTGATAGCTACTTAGCAGTGTCAGGTAGGTATAAAAAGTGGTACAGCATCATGTAGGATGGCTATTGTCAACAAAATATTTCTTATGATAGTAAAGATGGACAGTAAAGGGCTGGTCTATGTATTTTCTTTGGGTACCTGTTCATACAAAGATATATGTTGGTGCAGGGAGGATGGGGAGCAGGAGGAGAGGTTCTCTGAGAATAGGTCATGTAGGATTTAACCACACATTATACAAAATAGGCAAACACCCTCCTGGAAAATGCAAATATTGTCATCAACCTGTCATAGTTCCACATGTATTACTACAACGCACAGGAACCATCTCCTTCAGCCACTAAGGAAGGTTAGAAGCTGTGGCTTTGCATTAGCAGGTCTACATCAGGAGAATATGTGGAAATGTTAAGTATTTAGCAGAAACTGGGTTTGCTAGAAGAATGTAGTTTATTCTGTTCAATCTTGTGTTCTGGGCAGCTGGATCGGTGGCTTGCACTGTTGCCTCACAGCAAGAAGGTTCCTGGTTCGAAACCCATCAGGAGCCTTTCTGTGTGGAGTTTGCATGTTCTCCCTGTGCTTGCGTGGGTTTACTCCAGGTACTCTGGTTTCCTCCCACAGTCCAAAAACATGTATGTCAGGTTGATTGGTGACTCTAAATTGCCCATAGGAGTGAGTGTGAGTGTGTGAGGTTGTTTGTCTCTATGTGGCCCTGTGATGGACTGGAGACCTGTCCAGGGTGTACCCCTGCCTTTCACCCAAACAGAGCTGGGATAGGCTCCAGCAGATCCCTGTGACCCTGGTTAAGGAATAAGCGAGTATAGGTAATGGATGGATCGCATGTTCCCACTCCAGTCCATTAGGTGGCGGCAATGCACCGATAAGTCGGCCTGCCAGCTGCCAATGACCCATGGGGAAGAAGCAGCAGGAGGGCGGAGTTTAGCGGGGCGCTTCGTGCCGTGAGGCGGTGCCTGCCCTGCCTGCTCCACACTGCGGCGGCCACAGCTCTTCGTTACAGAAATGGCGGAGGGCGAGTTGGACGTCGACTCGCTCATTTCCAGGCTTTTAGAGGGTGAGTTGGCGACCATATTACAGTCACATTAGTCCATCATTTACGGCTTTTGTCCTTTACGGCTCCTCTGTTTTATTTGTAAACCAGTTAACGGGAAAACGGTGCGCTTTAGCTACTTGCTGCCGTAGTCAGGGTTGGACTGAACAGGACTAGTCCCGTCTGACGGCAGTACAGATCCCAGGCACACCTTTGGTTTGTCGCGCCTGTTTCTGGTCGCCTTTTTAGATCAGCGCCTATAAATTAATCTGTAATGACACTTGGCCTTTTACGTCCTGGCCTTTAAAGCGTGGCATGATGGAGAAGTGGTAAAAAGTTGTAGTGAGGGGACTGTTGTTTGGTCCAGTAATGGAGGGATCGCACAGAAACATTAAAACTCCAGCTATTCATTGTAGACTTCACTGTTGCTGTGCTTTTAGTACATAATAATTGGTGTTATCGGTTCTGCACACAGCATACAAACACTGGCTAAGTTGCCTCTGTTGCCTAAACGCCACTATCAAAAGCCTCTTTATATTCCCACAAGCTTTTCACAACAAACTACTCCAAGGTGGGCGGTAGCTTGCGGTGCATAGCAGTCCCAAAACTTGACATTTCTTTTAAAACAAAGTGATGTTTGCTGAATCAAGTATGCCGATCATTTTTAACACAATCACATGAGCTCAGAATAAAATGAAAAACTTTTAAGTATGTTTTACATCGTTTGCCTACAGTTTTCGAGTAAAATGGCAAATCTTCAAATTGGATTTGGCGTAAGGATTTCTTAGCTGAGAAGTCACGTCGCAGTGTTTATATGCCAGTGTTGCTGAATGGTAATAGCCTATTTACTCAGGCCAGAAGGTATTACTCTTTAAATAAACCTGCAAAGTGTGCACCCTGGAACTGCGTTTGAATGAAGAAACGTTTGGTAAACACACCCCACACAGTATTTCAAAAAGAGCAGTACATTATACTACATTATACTATACAAATGTTTTTATGGTGTTGTGCTGGTCTTTATCATAATGAAATCAAGCGTTCCCAGTTTAAAAGGTGCCTATAATATAACATATACTAGAATGTGTAGTGAGTCTGACAATACTGCACAAAGTCTCCCTATTACTGAAGAAAGTGTTGTGACTCCTGCAACATCTTTATGTGTGGGCAGCAGTGGATGAGTTTTCCAAACAGGGGATCCTGACATAGGTGAGCTGATCCGTCTGCCCCTCTCTAACCTTCCTGAGACACTGTTTTCCTGTGTCTTCAGTAACCATGTAGACAGCCCAGGCAGTGGTGAAAAAACACCCATACCAGTTGCTACACTCATACATACGTCAAGTGTTTAAAATTGCACCAACACACTCAGAAACAATGTCTGTTGGTGTGTGCTAACCAGAGAGCAGGCTGCAAGTCTGTATATCAGTATAACTACTGATCTGGAGTCTGGATTGATCGGGATTGGTTATGTAATCGTGCTTATTTGCTCATTGTGTGTGTGTGTGTGCCAGCTGGGCAGGGTTATACTGTAGCAAGCTAGTTGGCTTCATATTTAACTGCTTTGTTTTTTTGTTGTTTTTTTTTAATGCAACAACTGGGAAACCTCAGTGGAGGAAATGGGAGGGATCTGGCCCTAAAGGCTTCCAGATGTGATCTGTGAATATATGCAACCATCCATCCCCTTTCAGCAAATTTTTATTTCCATCTACAGCTTGTTTGTATCTGACTGGCTCATTTTCAGAGTGTAAACACTTAGTGAGAGGCAGGTGCAAGCACTAGTGGTTTTCTGGTCTGGATGAAAATGTAAAAAGCGTTTCAGTGTCAAAAATGAAGTGATGACTGCTCAGTGTTAATTGCAAGCAGTCGTCATTAGCTGTTTGCTAAGTTGTCCTGGAACTGCAGATTTTAGAAACATTTAGTTGGACATCAAAAAACTTAATGATTCTTTAAGTTGTCAGTGAATATGTTTTCTTAATTAATGCATTAGCTGACATAGCCCTGCCTTTGTAGCCCTGATCACTCCTGCAAACAACAAAATGTGGTGAAACCTTATTGCATCCATCTCATCAGGGTTTCAGAGCTGACCAACCAGTGTTTAAATATAAGAACAATAAAGAGATGTTAGTCTGACACCTAGAGACACAGGCAGAAATACAAACGCTCACATGTCCCTACATCAGTTTGTCTTTGGAAGGGCTGCATTTTATTTTAAGACCTGTCCTTTCAGCAACACAAAGCCCTCTCACAGGCTTTTCTTGACCGCTGAAGCCTCAGTACCCTTCATCTTAGTTTACTTAACCAGATTACATCTACAGCCCACTTTTGTTTAGCTGTCTACTAAGTGGCCTGTCAGTGGCTCTATCCTGACATTAAATACAAGGAGCTCAGTATGTTTTCACTTTGACAATATTAGAGACTCCTTTCTTCATTGCTGCAGAAAAACAGAGGCTTTTTCCGTAAGGTAGGAAGGGATTTCCTCACCCACTCCAGCAGGAGGTCCATTCCTTAACTCTTTTTCAGTGAGCTCTGCTGCCAGCCAGGAAGCCAGATATTCATACACACAGACGCACATATGCAGAGCTCTGTGATCTCTTATTAAATGTCAGCAGGCACAGCTGTCCCTGGTAGAAATTATCCTACCCTTGTGGCAACACATACGCACTGAGTTAAAAGGGCAGTACTGTAATACAGTAGACTTTGAGCTGAGTTCTTCATTGTGCCACTCCTGTAATATCTTGCTGGAAAATTCGTGTAACAGAATATTCATATTCCTCTTTATTTCTCTCTGATTGGTTTTACTGTAGGCATTTTGAAAACTGTCCTAGCAACAACTGGGTTTGTGGGGAATGTTATCTAAACTTAGTCTTAAATCAGTAGCAGCACAAGCAGGAAAGTGAAGCCAGTGGCTACATGCTGTGTTGCTGTGTTAAAAGTTAACTTACCATTGGAAGTAACTAAAAATGATGACACACAGCATGAGGGATGTATTGCCTGACATGTTTTTTTGATTGTATTGGATGACACAGAACCAACCAGCGCAGAGTCCTTTCTTCCACCTATTTTACATGGTTCTCACTGGGAAGATATTCATCAGGTTACACTTGCTCTGAGCTCATATCATTTCCACCAGAAAAGTTGTGAGAACATATTACATCTTACTTAATTGTTGATAGTGAACCTATTTTGGCATCACTACTTTTATAAGTACTCAAATGTATGTATAGGACCGTTGATTCTTTTTGAAAATGAGCAGTATTTGTGGATTCTAGTTTTTAGGCTCTGTCTAGACAAACTTTAGATGAAGAGGATATCAGACACACTGTGCACGTGTCCTTCAGCACTTGTTTGGTGGGCGGGTTGACAGGCTAAACCTGATTGACTGACGATCATTGGAGCCTTGTCACTGGCCTCAGCTTGCAGGTTTCTGGCTTCTCTGGTTTCATTAGTCAGTGTGTGTACAGTGATTCTCCTCTGCTGTGTTGTGGGTCAGAGTTAACAAGGAAACAACACAGTGCTGCTGTGTAGGTACACAGTCTGTGGGAATAAAACGGTATTTATATGTCTGTCTGTCAGTCATCTGTTGTTTTAGTAAAACTGTCAGTAACAAGTTCAGGCTTCACAGTAGAATCGCTGTGGTGTGTTTCAGTCTGCTTCAGCTGACATCTCAGGCTTCACCACAGCAGTCATGTTTCCCTGCTCCCCTGTTTGTGGACACTTTCCCTGCCTGCCCCTCCCACTCCTCATTAGTTTTTACTGCTGCAGCACTGGGTCTGTGTACTGTGATCAGCAAAGCAGCTATTACAGGCCCCAGCTTTCCCAATGTGCCCATGCTAAGCCCACGCTGACCTGGGCTTTAACGACAACGGGCCCTCTGTCTGGGCTGCCAGCACAGGTGGCCCGTAGGCTTCATGTGGCACAGTCAGCTCCATGGTCCTGTACATCAGCCAGTGAGAGGGCCCAGGTGGCCTGCAAAGTTGCATTTTAAAGCCATTTTGTGATTTTTGTTTATGGGCAACGAAGGCTGTCCATACGTACGTAATACCCAGCAGAAGGAAAAAAAAAAGTTTATCAGTAATGTTCTGTCATTACACAACACAAAAGACTACATCCTGCATCTTCTCATCAATCAATGAAAACATCTCCATTAAGATAAGTGTGTTATATTTAGAATGGGATTAAATTGACCATTAGAGCCAGCAGTACAGTACGATGCAACATTGATGCTCATACTCACCCTCCTTTCAAAGTGTTGAGAGCTGTCTGTGGTCCTGGGCGTGCATCCAGCAGTGGTGATGGTTTTTACGGATTTTCTTAGATCAGTTTATTTCAGCAAGTACAGTTGCCAAACAATGACTACTGCAGCCATAAGTGGTAATCACAGGATGATGATGCTGAAACAAAGTGGAACATATGAAGAAAGGTCATGAAGTAAGTGGACATACTGAAGTAAAAAAAGGCTCCAGTAAAACATTTTTGTTTAACTCTGGAAGGATTTCTAACACAGCAGTTTTTAGATGTCTGTCTCGCTCTTTTGAGTTTTTTAACCTGATTTGTTTATGTCGGGGGGGGGGGGGGGGGGGGACTGTTGCCACGGTGCGTGGCGTTCAGGGTGCTGGCGTGGCACTCCGTTGTGTGAGCAACAATGGTGGTGCCTGTGTGGCAGGGAGCATTCACCCCCTGGCACCAAACATGGCGCAAAGCTCGCCCTGGCCTTTCAGCTGTCCAGTTAGACTTCTCAATAAACCCCGCTCCCTTCTCTGCCTGTTCACACCCTCACCCTCTGTACCCCCCTGCTCAAGTTTCACTTTCTCCCTGTTTTTCTTCTCCTTCCCATCTCTCCCACATTTTGTGTGTCTGGACATGCCTCCTGTCCAGTTCTCCCCGAGTATCTCCTCAGTTTCATTCTTTCTTTGCCCCACAAAGACGCCATTCACCCTTGGCACTTGAAGGCGAACAAAATGTCCTCTGAAAATGCAGAACCCGCACAGAAATGCCATGGCAGTCAGGATTTCTGCTTTAAGATTCACTCCCACTCCCCCTGCCAGAATTACTCTGTGTTCCTTGTCCATTGAGGGGTCACTGTTTTCCATCTCCCCTGTGTGGGAGAGGGTTAGATGGAGCAGTGGAGGGGAGCAGCTGGCTTCATGCCCAGTTGGAAAGAGATGGGAGGTGGAGAACTATAAAAGGTCTGACAGGGCATCTTTAGTTTTGCTGTGAGCTGCAGCAATGACTGAAACATGCACTGTCATACCTGGTTCACATTCGTGGGTCTGTCTGACCTGTTCTTTACAGAAGGTCCAATGTCACATTCAAACGGATGTGTTAAAGCTTTTAGATTGATTTGTTTTTCTTTTTACGGAAAGTTAACTTTCTTCAAGTTTGAGTTTAAAAAAATACACATTTCTATTGAAAACATTTTTATTAGTTATCTTTCTGGCATTTTGGTGCAAATACTGAAAAGGATGCAGCCAGGAAAAATAATATACTATAGATAATATAGTTGGAAGGCACAATATTAACAAAAAACTATTGTAAAGGTCCCACTGTAGAGCTGTTTTATTGCAGCTAAAGCAATGAATAGACTAAAAGTGTCCTAACAATGCAGTAATTGACTTCTATGGTTCAGACCTATTTTTAAGCTCATGATATTGTGCTGTCGTCAGTGTGTGTTTTCCTGTTGATGTGAATGGGCTCATGCAGCTCTCTGCCAGTGTAGCTCACAGCTGTCGTATTGTTGTGGGGCCTCGGGCAGCGCCAGAGCTCGGGCCCGTGCCTGGTCCGCCCCGTTTTCTCGCCACCACACATAACAACAGAGCCCTAGATCCAGTCCTCCCTCTTTGGCCTCCCTGATGAGCCCACATCCTCCATACACTGCCGCCCATATATGGTAATGCCTTGAAGAAGGGGTCTGTCTGTAATTCACTTATCTCTAACCCACACTGCTCAAGTGGCCTCTGCTGTTTTAAATGAACGGAAAAGTCGAGCTCCTTGAAGCTGAGCAAGTAGTTTGTAACCAGTGAAGCAGACGATATGACTGAAAAGCAAACTACAGTTATAAAACCACATTTTTGCCTTCAGTTGTAGGATACACATTTAAAAGCTTTGCAATATTTTCCTTGTTTGTTAATGCGTTGAATTTGGTTAATGTCCAGCTAACACAGGAGGAACTCCAGAGACTCAAACTCCTGCTCTGTTTCCAAAACACGTTGGGCCCTGCTGTACACTGGGTTTGTCTTGTAGCTAACTCAGTCATTGTTTAGCAGCGTTCCCACATAGTGCGTCAGGCCACGCAATGCAATATGTCGAAACATCCCTCTGGTGTGGTTCAGCATGCAACACAATAGTGGGTTGGGCAGCAACCAAGATTCTCCCAAATATTTAGTGAATTAAGTTGCCAAGTGCCTGGCAGCTGGACTCTAATTCAGGGAACACTGGTTCATTTGTACCTTGAGAGATCAACTACAATAACAAAGGCTTGTGTGCAGTGCTGGGCGGTACTGCAGACTACAATAACAGGCTCTCTCAGCAGGGGAGTTTTTTAAACAAACTATATCAGTTAACATTTGAGTGACCGTGTTAGTTGTGTTGATTAATCATAAAGTACAGTCCTCATTCCCTTTCCCCAGTGTTTCAAGTACAGGCTGCAGTAGTATGGCACCTCACCTACATTCTCAGCCTGAGAGGTCAAATTAAATGCAGCCCAAAGTATTGCAGTTGCAATTTATGCATGCTTTCCTAGTGAGGTATCGTCTTAGTCATGGTCCCAGTTTTCTCCAGAACCCCCTTCAAAGAAAAAAAGTCTTCTAATGTTGATTTCAGCTGCAGGAATATTTTAACCACTCTTAGGTTTTGACCAGTACACAGGCTGTACTGAAACCTGGTACAGCTGGAGCTACAAGCTGTCTGGAATTCAAAGAAGACCTCTGACGTCAGCACAGTTCACTGGCAAGGCAGAGGAGGACGCTGACCCAAGAGTCCAGCCTCAGCTAAGAATACAACTTCAAGATAAATAGATAAATAATTAGGGGAAGGAGGAGGTGAAGCAGGAGGAAAGGGGGACTGCAGTGAGTTGAAAGGGGTCAGAGCATGACCAGACCCAAACTGAAAAGCTTAAGAGGACAGAGACAGGCATCTGACCAAATTAGGTGAGATGTATTGGAACACAGAGTGAGGAAAGTGAGTGTGCTCTGATCTTAAGAACCAGCTGGGAAGAACAGGTGGGACATCACCCACCCAGCTCAGACAAAGACATCATGAAATGAAGCTGCACAGCTGTTTGAGCAGGGACCTCATTGTTGTGTGTTTAGACACACATTACTCAACTCCACTCCCCCAGTATGTAACTTTCTATTGTTGTAGTCTCCCAAGCCAAGATAAACCTGATGATGTCACAGTGATATCAGCAGACTTGATGACACTCCCCCAGGGCTAAAGAAGACCTACAGCTGTTTTACTTCTGATTAACAGGTCTTGTATCCTCAATGTGCTGGTCTCTTGTTGGGTTTCCTTCACTGCTCTCAGATGCAGTACATGTTAGTATGCAGGGCGTGGGTTGTAGGAGATGCCACTTTGTCTGCATACAGCAGCACCTTGCAGGCTGGAAATTGGTCTTGCTGGGTTGCCATGGTGATCAAATGTGGGTACCACCTCCCATTCTCTTGTCTGTCTCTCTCTCTCTCTCTCTGTGTATTGCTTGTTTCCTTTCTTCCTCTTTGTTGGGGAAGCTGCAGTGCAGTGATGATAGAGTGAGGGATGCTGGGATACTTCCCCACAAGCCAGCAGTGGTACAGTCTGAAGTCAAGGTCACTGGATCACTGTGTGTGTGTGTGTGTGTGTGTGAGGGTGTGTGTGTGTGTGTGTGTGTGTGTGTGTGTGTGTGTGTGTGTGTGTCTGTGTGTCTGTGTGTCTGTGTGTCTGTGTGTCTGTGTGTGTCTTTGTGTGTTCCCAGCTCTGCCTTAACTTAGCCATATGATGAAAGGGGATCCTCCCAGGCAAATGACACTAGCGGTGCTGGTTGCGGCTGGTTGCATGTGTTTGTATTTGTGTGTGTGTGTCCTATATCAAACCCCCTTCCCTGTCAGCTGAGCCAGCACAGACCAACAAACACATCATCACAGAGGGAGAGGTGTGAAATCACTCTCTTGACATTCAACACACACACACACACACACTCTCTCTCTCTCTCTCTCTCTCTCACACATTCAGTGGACATTGACACTCCCCACTTGTGTATTGTGCTCAGTGAAGGATATGTTGTGCATAAACAGCCATAAAACCACAGGTTTGTATTTCTAAACTACAAGATCCTAAGGGTGCTATGACCCTGAGTTTTGCAGAACTGACAAATTCAGCAGATGATTTGTCTCATGCTGTATATGTGTGTGTGTTGTGTTTACCTCTGCATTTCTTCCTTTACAACACTTTAAATACAACCCCAGCCTTCCCCTTCAGGTGAGGTGTGAATGTGAATGTGAGTGTGAGAGAGATTGCTGGTTGTGCTTGGTGGTAGCAGGAGAAACAGTGCTTATCACCTAAGTCCTACAGGCAGAAATGGCAGGGTCATGTTGCACATGTACACACACACACACTAATGCAGACAGTTTCAAACTGAATATAGAATCCCTTCAGAGGATGGTGGGCTATGGGGGGCATTACCTACAGGAATCTGACACACATAGCCACCTTCCATAAACTAGCCCATGCAGAGGGGAAACTCTTTTCTGTGCTTAGTTTTGCCACTTTTTTTTTTTAGAACAAACTCCTCTGCCTGTTGAGCTGCAGGGTCCTCTCACCAATCGACCAATCATGCCTCTGTGATTTACCTATTTAGTTCTGTTGGGCGCCTGCTAGGATTTCCTTCATGTTGCAGCGGTGTCATCTGACAGCAGCAGTCTTAGTCAGCTCTGGCCTAGTTCTGTGGTTTAGCAAGTGGGAGGAAAAACAAGTAAATATATAGGTCAGTGACAAAAAAATGGAAATACTGCAGGAGGAATTGCAACGGTAACTGTCATCTGCCACTTTGACGTAAAGTAAGGTATTTAAAGGTGCAGTGTGTAAAATGTGAACAATTAAGCAGCATCTAGTGGTGAGATTGCAGAATGCAACCTTCTGTGCACCCCTTATGTTTCCAGACGTGAGGGAGTGTACAGTGGCTTCTGTCCCACAGCCATGTAACCCTGGGATACTGGAGGAGAGATTAGGGTTTTAGTTTGACTTTATATGTAGTAGTTTTAACAGTGTAAGACACAGAAGGATTAGTTTTAAAACCATGCAACTAGTATGTATTATATATATTTTTTAAGCATTGGTACTGTGTCATGCCAAAGTGCATGTTAGAGTGCTCCTAGAGTACCTTGTCATGTGACCACAGTGACTCCTCTCTTCTGTTTTTCCACAACAGGAAGTGTGTCCACAAACAGTCCCTGCATCAACAAAGCCCACAGAGGCTATTTCTGTCCTCTGTGTTTACTAAACCCTGCCTCCTGTATTTAGTTTCAAGTTCATTTGAGAGCTCACCATGTGGGAGGTGACACACCTGAGAAAGCTACTGAGAACATTGTGTGCATTCAAAACTCCTCAAGCTTCTCTCTGTTCTCTCCCCCAGTGCGAGGATGTCGTCCAGGGAAGATTGTCCAGATGACGGAGGCTGAGGTGCGTGGTCTCTGCATCAAGTCCCGGGAGATATTCCTCAGCCAGCCAATCCTTCTGGAACTGGAGGCGCCGCTCAAAATCTGTGGTCAGTAAGCTCCCGTTCAGCCCCAAAGTCTGTCCTGTCATTGCCTTTGTCCTCGCTCCATCACTGCTGCCTCTCTCCACCCTCCATCCAGGTGACATCCACGGACAGTACACAGACCTGCTGAGGCTCTTTGAGTATGGCGGCTTCCCTCCAGAAGCCAACTACCTGTTCCTGGGCGACTATGTGGACAGAGGGAAGCAGTCTCTGGAGACCATCTGCCTGCTGCTGGCGTACAAGATCAAATACCCCGAGAACTTCTTCCTGCTCAGGGGCAACCACGAGTGTGCCTCCATCAACCGCATCTACGGCTTCTATGACGAGTGTGAGTCCAACAGACTTCACTGGTGGCTAATGTTAGCTAACATTTGCAGAAGTTGATGTTGCTGTGTTACTCACATTGTTGTCATGATTTTTTTTTTTTCCCCACCCCAGGTAAACGCAGATTCAACATCAAGCTCTGGAAGACTTTCACTGACTGCTTCAACTGCCTGCCCATCGCTGCCATAGTGGACGAAAAGATCTTCTGCTGTCACGGAGGTATTCACAGCCAAATTCAGCCCCATTTTGATATTTGGAGAACATAGCGCTCCTGTCAGTGCTTCCATGATGTGTGATCTTGAGTTCATTCCAAACTTTGAGTGTTTTTGGAGTGTTTTGAACCCAGTGTCTCTTTGTGTCGCCCATAGGTCTGTCCCCTGACCTGCAGTCTATGGAGCAAATCAGACGCATCATGAGACCCACAGATGTGCCTGACACAGGTTGATGTGAAGACAGACATTTGCTTTCTTACATTCTTTTGTTTCCAATGTTTCCGTTCCATTTGTTTTCACCGGACATACCTGTTCCATTACACTGATCAGGACCAGAGCAGGGAACAAAATTAACAAACACAACAATTTTCAGGTGAAATCCATCCCTGAAGTGCTGCTGCTTAAACATCTTGTAGGTATAGAAAGCCCTCCAAACACTCCTGCGACAACACATCGATGTTCTCGGTGGGTTTTGGAGGAAACTTCAGCTGTTTGATGTAGAACTAAAACTCAGAATGGAGGCTAAAAGGAAGGAAAGTGAGACATTGCCTGCAGAGTGAAAATCTGCCCTCATTCATGCAGATGTGGTCCTACTTTTAGCACCAGGAGCCTGAGAATTTTTTTTTCCACCCCTGAACTTTGAACTTTCTTTACTGAAGAAATGACTCCTGTGTCTGCTGATGTTTAGGAGAGCCAGGAGATTGTGTTTAGGCAGAGACATGCCGTGGGAGGAGAAATGTTTGACAGCACGTGGTGCGAAAGACAGCTGCACCTACTCTCACCACCATGTCCTCAGTCTTACAGAGTCGGGGAGTGATTTTGATCAGCAACAGCCAACACTTTCTGCAGCCATGAATCACACTTGATTACTCGTGCACACATTAATTCACAACAGTCACAGTAGCTTAGGTGAGGACATGAGAAATGAGTTAGTGCAGGCTGTCAGCTGTCAACATGTCTCCTTCTTCCCATAAAAACTAGATTAGGTTGTATGTATCCTGCTGTGGTGCTTTTTGTTTCCTCCTTTTGAAGTCTGTTGTAAAACCAGTGGACATGAAGCCTCTCAGCCTGGGTCTTTGCCCCCTCGTCATTAAAGCTGGTTATTATGTCCATATAAGGCAGCCAGTGTTCAGACCCTGGCAGCCACTGTCTCTCAGATCCTCTTATGGTCTTTCAGGGAAACTCTGAACATGAACTGTGTGTGTGTGTGTGTATTGCCTGTAGGGTAGCAAATGGGACATCAAGTAGTCTGAGAAAGTCTGTAACACACACACATTATTTCATCCTGTGACCCAGATCAAACGTTGAGATGAAGCATGTTTTATTTCCCAGGAATGCTGTCCTCCTCAGACAGATTCAGCGTGTAGTGCTCAAACTGTGCACCTTTTCTTCCAGGCCTGCTGTGTGATCTGCTGTGGTCAGACCCAGACAAGGACGTCCAGGGCTGGGGGGAGAACGACCGCGGCGTTTCCTTCACTTTTGGAGCCGATGTGGTCAGCAAGTTCCTGAACCGCCATGACCTGGACCTGATTTGCAGAGCCCACCAGGTAACACACTCACACTCGCTATCTAATCACTAACCAGGACTGGACTCATTTATCAGGCTCCCTAGAAACATCCTTCAGGCTACAGCCTAATACAACCAGTCATCAGAATATCTTGAAAGATGACACATTTTCATGATTGTTCATAAAAAAAATATGATAAAAAAAAATCTTGATTGATCATAATTTTACTGCTGAAGGACCTCTGTATCAGATGTCGTCTAAGCAAATGCTGCGTATCAGGTCTGCAAGTACAGTTTCTGTGTGTGTGACACCCCCAGGTGGTAGAGGATGGTTATGAGTTCTTTGCCAAGCGGCAGCTGGTGACTCTGTTCTCAGCTCCCAACTACTGCGGCGAGTTCGACAACGCCGGCGGCATGATGAGTGTGGATGAAACCCTAATGTGCTCTTTCCAGGTATGAAGTCATGACACACTACTGACCTTATACTGAAATCCGGTATATAGACAAAATGAACACAAACAGCACAGAACACAGGAGCATTGCAAACAGAAGCTGTGCACACAGAACAGGCTGTCCTGCTGATGCTTCCATACTGCTCCCTAGATCCTGAAGCCATCTGAGAAGAAAGCAAAGTATCAGTACGGAGGGATGAACGCTGGTCGGCCTGTTACTCCTCCCCGCACAGCCCAACCTCCAAAGAAACGATGAAGAAGCGCAAAGGAAGACACACAGAATGAGAAATGTCTCGTGATGGCTTTTCACAAGTACAAGAAAACAAGTAAAAGCAACACTTGGCAGAGGAGAAAAGACGAACATAAGTATTTTAAAAGACACAGCCACGCCTGTCTTTTATTTGACATTTTTTTTCCTATCTCCCTCTGAACTGCTGTCATACTGTCCTTCTTCCTCAATGCTTATTTTTCTCTGCATCTGTGTAATATTTTGAAGACAAGTGTTTAAAGTAAAATGAGAAAAATCAGATGGTGTGATTCTGTAGCATATCGGAGCGTTTTTTTTTTTGTTTTTTTTTTAGTATTTTTGTCCTTCTCCTTTTATTTTCTTGACAATGAGATATGACAGCTAGTTTGGTTTACCACCTCTCCTTACTCCCCTGCCTGTACAGACAACAGGTATTAATGACAACTGCTGGGTTTTCAATAAATAATACAGGGATTAAAACCATCAGGATGTTCTGTGATCTTTTGTTTCTGCGGAGAACTCAAACACTGAAATGTGACACAAGCCCAAACTCTTGAATCCAGCTTTAACCATCATACAATGTGGGATTAAAGACAAAATATGTCTTAGTCCAGTTCAATAAGATGCACTGTCTCAGGTTTGGGTATAAGGACTGGTTGCTATGACAACAGTAAATGAACTTGGCATCACATCCTCAGCAATGATATCAATAATCTAACTTGCTCATGTTCATTAATGACAAGACAAATAATCCAGACCAGCATCTCAGCCACTTACTGTGATCCTGCTGATTCTCATCTAGCTACATTTTTGAATGCAGTTGGATGATTTTTTTTTTTTTTAAAACCTTAAGACTTTATCCTGTTGCAGTTTGCTCTTATTTTGAGCTAAAGCCCAGATCACAATTGAAAACAGGGTCCTGGTAAAGGGACTATTAATTACAACTAGACACAGATGGTTGAAACTAATAATTTATTCAGTCAAATCTTTATACATACATTATAAATTCCCTTTAACTCATGAAGAATAGTTTGGAAGTTTAATCAGAAAGTTCCTGTGTTTCGTTTGAATCAATCACATTAAGTATTGTGATGTAATGTGGTGCCAGCAGTGTATCCGAGAAAAGATCACGGTGACACAACATGCTACTTTGAATGTGCTGATACAAAACTGTTGTGTTGATGGGGTTACATGGAGTGCTAGTGTTGGAGGATTTCCTGCTGCTTCATGTTGACACATCTGCAATTAGTCACAAGCACAGGCTAATTACAAGTAGGCAGCACTTGTATTTACAACCAATCCAAGATGGTGTTCACTGCATTGCACTGAATGCAGCATCAATCAAGTCACATTAAAAAACAATCCTATTAATATTGCTCCCATTAGTTCATTGTCACTCACATATACCTGACACCTCAATGTAGAGTACATCTACAGTCAGTAAAACAAAACATAAACAGAAGCATAAAAATTACTGAACACTTAAGAAAGAGAGGAAAATTTTCAATTTACATAGTGATACTGACCACAGGGCTGAAACAGACAAATCTAGTCTGGATCAATAAGTTACTTTTCCATACATGGAGATGTTTCCCCAGTACAATTCCAACAAAACAATTTCATTTAAGTTATTCATTAGATAACTTAGAGCAGGGGTCTCCACCCTGGTCCTGGAGTGCTACTGTCCTGCAGGTTTTCCAACTATCCCTCCCCTTATAGCTTCTGATCCAGGTAGTTAGGGGTGGGTAGGGCAGGGATATCTGGAAAACAAGCAGGACAGTAGCTCTCGAAGACCAGGGTTGGAGGCCACTGAATTTGAGATTGGCACACTGGTGACAAGGTCTACAAAAACAAAACAAAAACCATTTGATAAAAGTTGCATAAATATTCACTATCTATACCAGGGGTGTCAAACTCATTTTAGGTCAGGGGCCATATGGAGGAAAATCTATTCCCAAGTGGGCCGGACCGGACCGACAAGGCAGCTAGCTCCGGGCCAGCTGACAGGTATAAGCCTACTTGCTCAGCCCTGGTATAAACAGTTTGCCTGCTTAATTAATTGCTATTGCGACACCCAGTGGACACATTTAGAACAGCAGTTTCTTTCAGTGAAAAATTGCAGCTAATTTAAACTTGAAATCATCTCGCGGGCCGGATTAAACCTGTTTGCGGGCCAGATCTGCCGCAAGTTTGACACTCCTGATCTATACCATATGAAACAAAAAAAAAAAAAAAAAAAAAAATTACTGCTATTACATTTGCAGTGCCATTTATTTATTTTTTTCCCCCCAACACTAAATCTATTTTTTAAAACTTCAGTTGGAACAGTGTCACTACTGGTACATCTAACAACCAAACTTACTGCTAAAAAAAAATTAAATAAACAATAAATAAATAGAAAAACAGAAGTAATCCCACAACTTGTATTGAAGTGCGAGTTTCTTTACAGCTTTAGACTCTGTGCCAGATCGGCATATCAAAACAGAAGTGCTGCCACTCAAACTTAAAACCCTGACATGTCCCCAAAAATACAACAAAGTATCAGCAGGTGTTGTGAAGTATTTTCTGACAGTCATATTTATCTTGTAGGTTTTTAAGTGAAGGAAACAAATCTCTGCAACTTCGATCTTTTGACCAGTAGATGGTAGCAGTAACCCTGATGCTGCAGAGACCACCAGTGCTGAAAGTCGGTGGAGAAAACATGTACTGGCAAAATGCCCAATCAGCAGTGGCATATTGAAACAATCAATTCCTGGACACAGGCATGTTAAGGATTCCCCAATTCTGCTACATAGCAGCAAGACCCCAAACCTCATCGGTAATGTTAACACTAACTCCAGAGGCTCTAGTCCGGGCCCTACTGAGGCTGTGCTTCATGCTCATGAAACATGTCACTAAATTTCAACTGGTTTCATACAGTACAATATTACAAACATGACTCACTCTACTTCTGTAACATGGTGCTGTTTCATAAAAAAATATTAAATAATCCTAATATCAAAAATTCCCAATGTTAATCTAACAAAAAGTAGATTCACTATAATCCCTAAAGTTGTCCAGTCCAAAAAGCGTGAAAAGTCATTGTGAAAAGCCAAGTTGAGTATAATTAAAGTGTGGCAGTAAGTATTTCTAAGTTTTGTTGATTGCATCATATGAAATGAATGAATTTCCCTTTATCTACAGTCAGCTGAGGATAATACCCCCCCCCCAAAACACTACTCAAAATATACTTGAATGAAACAAATGGTGTGAACCTAAAACAAAATAACAAATCACTCAAAATCTGTCCTACAACAACCCTGCAAAGGGCAAATATCATCTAACCTTTTTCTTCAGGTTATCAGAAAGTAACATGGAGTTATTTGGAGTAACATACAGTATTTCCCTTATTCCTTGGGTGGCATTTATTAACAATTCATTACAGTCTGTTTTTACAGCTTCACCCAAGTCCCCTGGCTGTAAAGGTCACCACGGTGCAACAGATGAATAATTTAAAAAAATATAAAATAAAATAAAGAGAAGCTTGTCTTGCAGAGAGTACCCTACAGTGTCTATTCTGTACTCTCTGTGTGTGCGTGTGTGTGTGCGTATGTGTGCGTATGTGTGCGCGACTAGACCAGAGCTCTGAGGCCGAAGGACACGGCTGCTCCTAAGGACAGACCTAAGGCCAAGAAGAAGGTCATCAGGGCCCCTGCAGTCTCTGCATCTTTGGGCTCCACTAATCTGATGAGAGAGAAGGTAGGAACATAAAATCAGCCACAGCACAGTTATTCAAGGACCATTTTAAACTGACGCCTTAACTACAAATCCCATACTTCTTATGACCTTTTCCCAAAGCATACAATAAATCTTTATAGCTGTCAGTCATATGAAATCAGCTTTCTGAGACTTTCTACCTGCATAACACCACTGACTTATCTAAGTGAACATTTAGCCACCTGCAGTTTTCTGTCCCCTGTGCTATGTTATGTTGATCCAGGTATCTTATGAATGCAGTCTGGTACAATATAAGAGGTTCACTTCAGTAACATGTAGGTCATTGCCAAATTGAATGAACCAATGAATTTCCATCCTAAAGAAAAGAAAATTACACATAAGCAGCTGACATCACCAGTGATGAACCTGTTGTACTCACTGTGGTGCATAGGACATGGACAGGCAGACGAAGTAGCCACTGGACAGAGAGAAGAAAGCCATGATGGCAGCGAAAATTCCATCATGATGGAAGTAGACGGGAAGGAATGAGCGGCTCTGGACGTTACAGAGCATCAGCAGAGGGATGAACACCACCCTGGAGACAACCAGCACCGGGAACAGACGAGACTCTTTACGAGGCTGCAGAGGAAACAGGAAAGACATGTTTCTATAGTAAAGGGTTATAGTGAGAACAGAACAACTAATGAGGAAGAGGAAGAGTCAAAAGGTCCTTTACAGGGGAACACATTAGGTTTAAATTTGTCACAAAACCAAACATTCCTGCAGGTACAAGGGAAATGTTGGAATTTAGCACCATGTTGGGAAGTGATAGAAACCAGACAGGAATAGCAACCCTGATACTGTTGATAGCCACAGCAGGGGGTTTCGTGCATGGGAGTGTGGGAGACGAGAAAACAGAGTTGTGTGGGAGAGACAGGACCATCTGGCACTGTGAAAGCAGCAACAATGTGGAACCAGGGCCTGACAGTAACTGTCCAGGAGAGAATCCAATCAGCCTGTTACTGCTTTTGTTCAGTGAAGGATGAATGGTCCTGTATACATAAACAATGGTCAGTATGATGCTAGCAGTATATTAGTATATTGCATTTATTAGAGACTTTGCCCCATGCTTTTTCTTAAGGCAGGCAGGATTAGCAATGTTGACAGACATCGCAGTCTGGATATATTATCTATCGACTGTTGGTTGATGGATTTGCATATAGTCAGCCTCAGGGAAAGCAGGGGAAGTGCAATTTAATGGCATGCTGATAGTAAGGAAGTGCAAAGCAGACAATTGCTATATGTGGGTGTAGGCAGTAATTTAATGCAGTGTAATGCATACATGGGTCAAGACGAATCTTTGAGTGAAGTCTTAGAATATTAGAAAGGTAAGTCATTTACATGAATTAAAAAAAAAAAAAAAAGTCAACAAACTCAAAAATGGCATTAGCGGCAGAACATTGGGCGCAGTAGAAACATTCCTCTCCTCAGACTCTCACCCAGCGTATCAGTGTGGTGATGGTCCGCCCAAACCAGTCATTGATGTTGAACATCAAGAAGCAGCACACGGAGATGAAGAAGCGTTCTGATAAACACGTGAACACAGATTAGACAAGAAATATATACACTCTATATACAGATATTTAGTAAGTGAAAGTCAAGACCTGATCATACCCCATTTTCCTGGGAATGATGTTTTGACATCCACAGTGACAGCAGGGAAGACAGACAGAGTGACTGTGAATACAAATGTCACACAGAACGCCATCACCCAGATCTAAAAAAAAAGAAAAAAAAAAAAAAGTTATACACTGTCCTAAATTACATAATGACATTCAATAACATCTTGTCATAGAACATTTGATCTTTTTATAGTTGTGATAAAGCAGTGAGTTTACCTTTTTGAAGACCTGTGTAACCGAGGCCTTGTCCTGTCGCTTCTCGACCTCCTCCACCTGCTTGGTCCCGTCTGAACTGGAAGTTACCTCATCCTCAGCTGGATCGCTGCCCATAGCTCTGCTGGCCAGTGAGCCATTGGCATGGCCGTTCAGCTTCTCGTTCTCCACTGTGCTGATCTCTGCAAACAAATATAAACATTATTTCCAAAATTCCAATTAGGCAGTAAAAAATGTAATTGTCAACATAAAGTCAAATACAAATTTTCAAATATGGCATGTGGTTAGCTTATGAGTCGGTGGACCACTCTGCACTTTTTAGCATTCATGGAAACACTGAGTGTACTGTGAGTCCTTATTGTCTGGGCACTCTTGAGAGTAGTTGGACAAATAGAGGGTTAACTGAGTTAATGAGATAATACTCCACTGAAGTGCTTTGATTCAAAACAGACAATGACAGAACTGTGGACTCTGGAAAAGCAAACAGATGTTGGACAAATGATTTATGATCTTAATTCTAGTAACGTTCAGGAGTGTACATGTGAAAATCAGGACACATCATGAGTTCACAGTATTGTTGCAGAGCCAAATGACAAACTGGGGGGGGGGCTCAAAAGTTTGTTGAAGCCAATGCCTCACCTTTCAGCAGCTCTTCTGTTGTACCCTCTTCATACTTGCTGCTTTTGTTTAGATAATACTGAGCAAAATCCTGCATGGTAACACCAGACAACACAAATTAGACCTTACAGTGAGAATAAAAACAATAAATACATAAACATATTGATCATGCCATTTTTATGACCAATTCTGAGAGCCATGGACAATTTAATCCACATTTCATTAAAATTTAATTCAGCTCTCTGCTCTCTCAGTCAAATGAGGCAGCCACAAATGCCACCAAGAGGTGCCACTTTCACAGGTTATTAATTACTACAGTCTCTGGCTATAGCTTTAGACCTTACTGTTTGCTTTTTCCAGATCAAAAGTCTATATCTAAGGAAAATAAACTGATGGGGAGATAAGGTTTTGTATTTCCTGAGAGCTGTCTATAATCAATGTCCAAATAATGTGCAAACTAATTGTCAGTGATTGTGGGTAATGTAATCATGCAGAGCTGGGACTGACCAGGCGGGGCAGGAGCAGGTAGCAAGAGAGTGCGACTAGTGTCCCCACACATGGTGTGATGAAGTAACCCAGTGCTGCCAACTCAGGGTCTGTATCACCTGAGTATTAAACAAAAGTTAGCAAAAAATTCTGGGAGAGAGCAAGATCAGAAAAATCAAGCATTGTTGGGAATAAAATGAGAGATTTCCTTTGTAGCACAAAGTGTGATGCTGATTTCACTAGCTCTACATTTAATTTGAATGTGCTCTTTTCCTAGGCAACCGGGGATTAGGCACCCAGTGGCGTTGCGTGTTTATGTGAGTGGCTTACTAGCTATGGCCAACAGCATGGCGATGGCAGCGAAGGTGCCGGCAAGACCCTGGCCACTCATAAAGATGGTGCTGTACTTCTGTGGCAGTAGACCCACCAGGCCAAACAGACTGCCCTGCAGCACAGCTCCAAATGCTGGGGAGAGGAACAGTCATTTCATTCAACACATTCAGTACTCTGCCTTTTTCAGACACTCACTCAGTCACACTGACTTACAGTTGATGAACCAAATTGTAGCCATGGTAATAGAGAAGAAGCGGTCTTCCTCCATGGGCACTTTGACCAGCACTGCTGTGAGGACGAAGAACAGCAGGATAAAGATGAGGCTACCAGCAATGCGCATTGCCTCAGATATCCTGCAACACAACCAATGAATACCAACATTAGTGCTTTAAGTGAGAACACAGAGTTCTACATCAAACTGGATAAGAAATACACCATAAAGGAATATTTAGTACAGAAGATGGTGATCCAGGCTATTGTTCATTACCAAATACTGTCAGTCTAATACTGTATGGGAAAAACAATTAGACTCATTGGTTTTAATGGACATTAAGAAAGATGAGATATCCTTCTGTGCATGAACAAACTATTTTGCATATTGACCAGTAACCATAACAAAATCCTGTGACACTGAACTAACTTCAGACCCTGTCCCTGACCTCTGGTAGAGGACTGAGTTGAGCAGGGTGAACAGCAGCAGGGGCAGCTGGGACAGCAAAGTCATCCAGTTGTTGAAGTGGTATTCTTTGTGGACAACCATTGTACCATTGCTCCATTGTGTTGTATTTAGGCGGTTTTGAAAATACTGCAAACCCAGAGGAACAAAAATACATTAGATTATCACTGTCCAATTATCCTGCACCTTTAAATCTCATATACAGTAAAGACAAATAAAGTGAGTTTACATCCAAGCATATATAAACAAACACACCATACACTGACCAGCTCTGTTTAAGAAGTCATTTACTCACTCTAACTTCCATTCTCTTTCAAAGTCTGTAGTTATTTTACACTTTAGAAACCAGTTCACATCTTTAGAGAAACTTTCACATACTGAATCCTGCTCAGCAAAGTGAGAAAACAAAAGATAAGTTGAAGTCCACCTTGACAGCAGACTGGACAGGAAATGCAATACTTCTTAAAGAAAGTTTAATGTGTGTAACAAGATGTTACAAATCTTTAACCAGTCTGTTGTGGCCAGTGTAATATTCACTGCTGCAATCTGCTGAGGCTGCAGCATCAGAGCCAGTGACACCAGCAAAATGATCTGGATTTGGGAAGGCTCCTCTGGAGCTGGCTGGAGAGAACAAAGCTTCACATACAGTAAGACTGACCATCATGGAGCATCATCTATCCCCTCAACAGCCTACAGGCCTAAGTGTGGAGCACTTTCGGTCAGAAACTTCCTCATCTCAACTCTGATTAACAACACAACAGGACGTCTGTCTTGCCAACTGGCGTCACCCTGTACAATGAGTTTTTTTTTTTTTTAATTTAAATGTTTATTTTAACATTTTTACTACATTAAAAAAAAACTCTAAAACTTCTTTACATACTTGTTATTTCTAAGAATATGTGAAGTGACTGGTAAAACTGTTACTTCTGGGAGATTAATAAAGCACAATCTAACCATCTAGCTTTGGCAATATTAAAATAGTCCAGTAATGCTGTTGTATGTATCTACAAAGGAGATAAAGGAGATGAGGAAAGAGCAAAGGGGAAAGGGCAATAATGTCCTTGGAATCTATGGGATGTCTTTCTCCATTAACTGCATAGAAACTGTTAATTACTGGACCCTTTGTCAACATGAAGCCACATTTCATAATATCCGGCTGGCTGACTATAGCAGAGATCCAGACAAGTCTAATAAGGATTATACATTTCAATATTGCTGTTCTCATCTAGATTATTGCTTGACTTTTACAGATTCAGTTTTCATTGGTAAGCAGCTGAAAGTAGCTGACTTGAAAAAAATCAACCCTTAAAAGAAAAGTTCAAGGCACTAAAGACGCTGTAACGTGTGAAATAAGGCTTCTCCTCACACCATGAGCCTACGTGGACATGTGCAGTCATCTACATGGTTATGCAGAGTCATATGATGTGGATTTGTGGATCATGCCACCCAGACTGCATAACATGTAAGATGTCAGTAAAATCACCAATTTAACTAATTTAATCCATTACGCACACTCACATGACATATGGCTGTTTTTCTTCACATTTTCCTTATTTATATAAATAGCATCACTGTTTACCCAGCATGAAATTCTTTAAGTAGTGAACTTGACCAGTGATTTGTTCACTATCATGTTAGAGAAAAGCCTTTAGGGAGATCTGAGTGGGAAAATTATGGGATACTTATTGGGTTTTATGGCACAGGTAATGTGTCAGATATACTGTCTTAGAGGAATCAAGTCGCTGTGTGATTTTACCAGTAATGCTGTCATGAAGAAGTTCCATGGTAAAAGTGTTCCCAGTCCCAAAATGAAGAAACATATCCCCACCAAGCAGCCACTGCCAATGGAGAAAAGTGTTACTGTACTTAAACACAGCAATTACAGTATGCAACATGAAGTGCTTTGCAGTCAAAATGTTAGCATTACAGGTTACATATACACAGCCTACATCAGTTTGAAATTAATGAAAGGCTTTAAAGCTGTTAAACCTTCTGTTAGGAACACTTCACATATAAAATGAAACTGTAGTCCACAGCAAATGATTTTAGTGAAACTATGGTCAAAAGCTAAAAGTGGGAAGTGAGAGTTTCTTGTTGCTATAAGATTTCAACTCACCGGTCCCGAGGAACATCTGTCCGGCCCTGCATACTGATGTAGGAGATTCTGGTGAAACCAGGGCAACAGGAAAGAAGAAATGTCAGCCACATTTTTAAAAGTTTCAAAAGAGTGTAGTTTGCTTACTGAACACTCCTCTGCTGAGGTTCGGCTGCTTAGAGATGCAGGAATCCATTTACATTCTGGCAAGAAACTGTGAGGGGCTGACCAAATAAAATGACCCCCTTACTTTGACTCTTGGTATGTCAAGTAAACCTGTGAGATCCGCTTCAACTCTTTACAGGTTTAGAGAGAGCTTTGCCTAATCCAGGGGCAGGAGACATTAAGAAGTGGAAAACTGGATACATCACACTCTGTAGAAGCTAATGGTCTAACTGAAGTACTGGACCTGAAGTCATTTCCGTAATGTTACATTTGATCTGTTCGGAGATGAACCCTCATTCCTATTTATATAAACCTATGAGCATTAGGACATTATCATAGAACTTGTAGTGTAATCTGTGCAGGAACAAGATGCAATCAGTTGCAAGTAATTTTCTGTGAAGGCTGTGGCAATGAAACCAGTACCCAGAGAAAACCCTATCTGATTTGTGCCTATTATACATATTAGATCACTGTGTACACACAGGCACTGCAATGCCACATCCACACAATCACCAACAGGAGTGAAGCAGGAGTGACTTGCAGCATTGCCACTGACAAAAAAAAAAAAAAAAAAAAAAAAAAGTGTGAGGCTGCTGTGTGTGTGTTTTGTTACACTCACATATCCTGCTTTAGGATTATGCAAAAGTTCCTCAAATACAGCTCATAACATGCTGACCAGTTATTCTTCTCTGCTGACTCAGCTGCTGTTAGTTTATTAGTGTTTCACCGTTATCCTACTTTCTTAAACTTGCTAATCGACACCTCTCTCTGCAAACAGCCATCGCACATAAGTAACTAGACACACAACCTGCTGCATCAGTCAGAGGCTGTAACACAACACATACTGCAAAATCATGCAAGTCACTTCAGTCAACACGCTTTTCCCATGCACCACAGTTGTAACAGCTGTTACCAGCTATGAGCTAGCTAAGCTAAAATGAAAGCCTGTTTGCTCGCTGGGGAGATGGATGGCAACACGGCTGGTCTCCCCCTCAGTGGGGCAGGATCCTACATGATTAGCCATGGTTTCCAAAGCCTGCTTTGTTACAAGCTTGGCAAGATGTTTCCTACCTCAATCAAGTGTATTTTACACATATTAAACCAGCTCTCATGTCACTAAACCCTTTCCCACGTTAGTAGATCCATGTAAAAACTGCCAACTCTGCCATGCTACTGACTCTTAAATATTCAAGTCAAGAAACAATAAGAAAAACACATTTTCAAGTGAAGGGGGGGGGGCTATTAACATTCTAGTCCTTTCTCCATCTTTATTTCCTGGCAGACAGAGTGAGTGGGGCCACTGTTTCAAGAAAAAGACACCTCCCAACACTTTGACGTTGTGAATGAGCTCCAAGGTGGGCTTTTAAACCACCATTTGTGCACAAACATTACTCTTCAGATTCAGGCCACGTTGCTTTGCTTTAAATGCAGCAGCAGCTCTTCACACACATGTTGCTGTGGGCGCTGTGAGCACAATCAGTAGGTGTAAGACTTCAGTGTAAGACTTGAAGCAGCCTGTGGTTGTTTCAGTTGAGGGTTTTCTAGGTACGCATTTTGGCGGGAGATGTAGAGGACAAACAGCTGCTATGTCACAAGGCTGAAAATGACATGCCCTGATCTCAGCCACACAGGATATTTGTGTTTGTCTCTTCATGTAGGAAATAAATACTACACGTGTCTCCAAACCTCCACCTACGTAAGATTACAACATCGCTCCGGTATTTTCCACTAACAGACATCAAGCTGTCTTAAAAGCCTTCTTTGCTGGGAGCTTCCAGGGGAACAACACAAACAGAGAAAAGAACAATGATATACAATAAATTATCTACAGCTACACACAGACACAGCCTGAGTTAGAGACACATCCATGAGACCATATCAAAACCTACAGACTTAAGCTGGGAAACTACTACCGTAGGCCATTCTAGTATTTTTGTTACCAAATATAAACTCTTTCTTGCATTTCCTATTAGCCCTTAAAAACAGTGTCAGTAAAACCCAAGGAAGTGTGCCTGTTTCAGTATTGAGTCACAGGAGATGACTGCTCCTTACTGTAATCCAAAATGAGTCAAATGAACCATGTGCTCACCGTGTGGCAGGGGCAGTGTAAGACTAAAGTACATTAACTAAAAAGTTCAATCTATCTGAGTATATATGAGCATATGTACATGTATGCCCAAACACATGTAGGTCTGTATGGAGTCAAACTTATATGGATGGACTCACTCAGCTCTGTATAACTGGGGTCACAGACAACAGATATGGTTCACCCTCACAATTTAACTACATAAAAACATGACTGGCAGAAACATATACTGTGCATGTACACACAATGGAAACTGGGTAATATATTAGTGTATGTTTACCGAGGACACAGCTAAGCATAGATGAATACACGTGTGTGACCATAACAGAGACAGCTAAAGAACAGCTGTTTCTTTAAGCAGCAGAGAAAGCACCAAACATGAATAAATATCAACTGTGGTGTGACGCTAAAACCACTAAAACACTATAGTTTCACTACACTTACAAACCTCACTTCATGTTGAGGCCCCCACGTAAGTAACGTTGATGCTAGTCTGACTGACAGAGGAGAACCTGAGCTGTCCTGTTTCATCAGCCAGTCCACAGTGAAGCAAACAAACGTGGGCGGAAATAACACATTATCAACAAAACACACCATCCTCAATAGCATATGGCTGTGCCCCGCTCAACATGAGTGCTAAGTTAGCTAACGACATGCAGGAATGCGACAGACTCACCTTGTTGCGTCGGTCTCTAACTCACGTTATATATTCATTGTTTCCCGGTAAAACCAAGCACGTGTAAGGTCCCAATCGTCCAGAAAGTGATTGATTGGGATATTGATTAACACCTGTATGTATCCGTCGCACCTACACTGACGGAAAAGTACAAATGACTACGGTAAAAAAAAAAAACGTGCCAGCAGCTCGAGGGCTCGCCTTTTTTTTTAGTCGTCGCTACAAAGCTACAACAATTTACAGAACAAGCACTTCCGGTTGAGTGATTAGCGGTTATTTCGTATTTCATATCTATACCCTGCTGGGGGCGAGGCTAAAGAGACGGGCCAAAAAGGCATTTTGGACAAAATGTGTGGCACTCAAATATAAGACCCCTGCATATTATTAATTATTGTGTTTGTTCACTGTACAAATATGTAATAATATTCTATGTATTCGGCAATAACCGGGTGTATTTTCTGGTAAAGTTTGATTTCAAAGCGCCTTCTTGTCATTTCTTGTGTGTGTCCTCTTATAAAGTTTAAGCACTCATTCCCCCTCTCACCTTATATCTGGGTACGATCCATATGGTCACAATTAGGAGTCTGATACTGACTGCATATAATCAGAAAACAATCCAACAGTCACTAACCATCTTTAGGAGCCTGGTGCTACTGTGCTTATAAGTTGTTATAAAAGCCCAAGTAGATCAGTCTGACTTCCTGTTTTGTTTTGATATCATGTGGTGTGTTTTACATCTTCTCAAGTTACTTCTTGTGAATCAATGATCCTTGTGCATCTAGTTAGTCTAGTTCAGTTAATCAGGAGGTACCCATTCATTTGTCATTTGCCAGTTTGTCTGTGCTGTTACAGGGTGTTCAGTCAGTTTACCAGCCTTCATTCATAGTCACGTCTGTCTCTAGTGTATGCACAGTGTTACATTTGTTTTGGATTACAATTTCTGCCTACATCTGGGACACAGCAAACACATACACAGTGATAAGGACTGTGTGCCAAGGTGCTTAGACAAGTTACCATCCCAGAGTGTCTGTGTTGCCCAAAACCTAAGTTATTGAATGGTTATCTATTCCGGCCACAGACACAAAGTTTTATACCCCATAATAAAAAGTCAAATGGTGCCACCAACTGGAGCAGCACCAAAAGAAAACTTTTTCAATATATGTTTTAATGAGCTTTAATATCTGCAGGACATGCCTTGCGTGTATTTTCTTTCTAAATAAATCTGTTGGCATACTGTACACCAGGGGCATCATTAGACATAATCATTCAGCTCTGAATATCTTGAGCTCAGCTCCGAAAAATATTTGATATTAGAGCAAAGAGGAACTAATTGCAGTGTTTGAGATAGCAGTATTTTAGTGATGCACATGAAAGAGGAAGTGGGAGGATGGTGCAAATGGCCAAAAGTTGATACTATTGCACAACTTCTGCTTGCAACCTAACCAGTAGGAAGATTTTCTGCCAAGTACAAGTTGTTCCCTAAGTTACACACACTGCTCTAAGTCTCACCAGTGAAACTATTTGCTTCCCTTTGCAAATTATTGTATGGCTACAGAAGGATGGACAATTATATCTTACACAAAACAATTTAAGCACCTTGAAAAAGGAGAATTTAACCTTTGAGTGTGCATGTCTGTGTAAAAACATTTTTCACAACATTATTCATTATATAATATCAAGGTGAAAACTCCCCTACTAACTGCTGCCTATCTCCTTCTTACCAAAGAAAACATAAGCCCAGTACAACTTTATTTTTACAACAGATTTTTTTGTTTGCATTCATGGAGTATTTTTGTGTGTGCACATTTGTTGGTGGTGGCAGGTTGGAGTGTGTGTGTGTTTTAGGAAGAATAATTTTGCCTAGTGCCCCAATAATCACAATAAACAGCCCTGGCAGGTGCACATGGTTTGTATTTAACAGCTGTGTGATACTGACACACAACATTATTTTTTTGAGCACCTGTATGCTTTACCACGTAATGCTGGCAAGTTTGCACAACATAAAGTCTTAGTGATAAGTTAATGTTTTTATGTATAGCAACCATACAATATTTCTTATATTGCTTTAAGTGTGGAACACTGAAAAATGTCTGCTACAATACCTGTTATCATTCCACAGTCACAGGATTTAATACAACTGTTATGTGTGGGCGAAGAAGAGAGCAGGGAGAGCAGGATTCAAGCGCAGGACAAGGCTTAGTAGCAGGGACTTGACAACAATGGAACAAACTCAAGTAAGTGGCAAAATACATTCCGGCCGCAAACAAAGGAAAGGGGCTGGTACAAGTAGAGTCTGGGATAGAGTCCAATCGGTTCAGGTGAAGTGGTCAGTTACACAAATGAGCCCCAAGCCATTTAGCAGCATGCCAGCCAGACAGGAAGTCTGTGAACAAAAATAAAGGTCCAGGGGAGGAGGTCTGACACTAGATCATAACAGCAACATCTTAATTAAATCTTCCTAGATATTGCAGCATAGTATGTTACTGTAATACCACTTCTCAGAAGGAGGGTAGGGCACATTCATGAATGCTGTCACAGTGTGTTCTTTTCTATTTCCTCTAACGTGTTTACTACAATACCAACTGTAATCCCTACTGAGTGCTCAACTCCCCTTCAGTGTTTATCATATTTTGGTACGTGTTTTATTATTTTTAAATCCACCATCAGTGTAGTGCATTGACACAAAACTGTAAAGTAAGAATGTTTTAAAAGACAATGAGTTGCCAGAATTCATCTCACAGTCTGATGTAACAGCAGATGCTGTCGTGCAATGCTATGCAAACAGTGGAGAGCAGTCAGTTGCTCTGTGTGTGTTTCGGATGCAGCTGTTTTCTGTAAAGGTGTCCTGTGCCTTCTGCTGCACACTCAGTGAACTGCACTGACATCATACAGTGCAGCCTAAATACATGGAATGTGATGTATCTCTACAAACTAAAAATGCAACCAGAGAAAATCCTCTGGTATGTATTGCATTTATTTTTTACTTCTGCACAATTTAATCAGTACTATCTTTGGAGCTAACTTTAATTTCACTGAAGTTTTCTGTGACTGCTCTGCGGTGGCAGGATCAGGGCTGTGACACATATAGTAGATGAAAACTCTTAACTATAATTCAGGGGTGCTGCAGGTGCACTAAACCAGGTGTCACCAACCCTGGTCCTCAAGGCCCACTGTCCTGCTGGTTTTCCACCTATCTCTTCTCTTCCAGTTTCTGATTGGCTGAACACACCTGATCCAGATAATCAGCAGCGTGTAGGGCAGGGATATCTGGAAAACAAGTAGGACAGCGGGCCTCGAGGACCAGGGTTGGTGACCCCTGCACTAAGCTACGATAGCTGAGCTACATAAATCCCTGGTGACATTGTTTGTGATGGATTGGTAACACGTATGTCACGTCTGGTGAGAGCCCATGGTATTTCCAAATTACACCAACAGTCAAAACCAAGGCCACAGTCACAGCCACAAGATTTAGCACTGAGACCACAGCAAAACAAAAAACACACTGACATGTGCTGTGGTTATTGCAAGTGGTTGTAGGCACTACTGGTGCCTCCAAAACTCAGCTCAGAACCAACTTTCTGGTATTTATTTAAACGTTTTATATTAATGCAACTACTGTTTATTTGTATTGTAAGATTATTTTCCATCATTGTATGTGTGGGAAATATTACCTTTATTACATTATAGCTTAAGGCATGAGGCATTTGGCATATGCAAAACAGCAGCAAAGTTAAGACATGAACATGTTTACTAGTAACTGCAAGGTTTCTCACAGTGCAAGAAGTGAACTAGACATAACAGCAGATAGGATGTGCCTGTTGCTTTTGTTGTTGTACTCTGTCTTACAGGAACAGGTTGACCTCTGCCTGGAGGCATAGCAACAGTGATACATCAGGTCATCCCACCGTTCTTAACCTATGGGAGAGCAACACGCCAACTTCCTAAAGACTGCACATTTCATGCTGTAATATTATCACTGGGTCAGGGAAAGATAGGCAGTCAGACTTCACGCCCTGACAGAGAGGGTGTTATTGGCTAGTGAAAGTTTGACCCAGAGCTCTGTAACTGCTTCATTCAGTGTGCTCTAATAAACGGACTATTTGAGACCATATTTATCGCCTCCGCTTCATCGATCAAATGAACATGTGGAACTGAGGGAGAAAATTCCAGTTCCAACATATGTTAAATTGTACTACAGCGCAGTGTGATGAGGCCAGAGCACACAGTGCGATGCAAACATCAATCACTAGATGGCAGCAAAAGCTGGAGTTTCAACATCTGTGATTTCTCCCACTCTGAAGAGGAGAAAACTCAAACACATGTTGCATAAAGCTCTGGAACAAACTTTAAAAAAGCTTTGGGCCTTAAGTTTTACCAGAAATCTCAACTCAGATTTTTCACTGTCTGAAATAAGTTTACTACATGTGTCCTGAATCAACATTGACAAAAATAGATTTTTCCCACCACCATGTACAGGAGCAGCACACACTAGCATATCACAGAAATCTGAGAGAGAATGGTATCTTGAAACAAAGCATACTTAATAATACTTTATTTATAAGTCACTTTAAAAGCAGCCAGAAGTGACACAAAGTGCTGTACACCATATTCAACACATTAATTAAATAAACACAGAAGAAACTGATTAAATAATTATCAAGTACAATAAAAAACTAAGAGCTATAAAAATAATGAATAAGTTACGCCGGTCCAAAAGCCAGAGAATAGAGATGAGTTTTAAGTCGAGTTTTAAACGAGGATAGTATATGGGTCTGTCTAATGTACAGAGGCAATTTCTTCCACAACCTTGGGGCAGCAACAGAGAAAGCTCTATCTGCTCGGCACTTCCTCCTCATTTTCTGTACGTCATGGAGCAGGTGACAAGCTGATCTAAGTGAATAGGAAGGACTGTAAGGGTGGAGAAGTTCAATCAAGTAAGGCAGGGCAAGACTATTTAAAGCTTTAAAAACAAATAACAAAACTTTGAATTGAACCCTAAATGACACAGGGAGCCAGTGGAGTGCAGCCAGGATCAGTGTAAACAGCATTTTGGACTAGCTGAAAATGCGAGAACAAAGCCTGGCTAACACCAATTTACAATGCATTACAGTAATCAAGCCGAGATGTAATAAAGGCATGAATTACCATGTCAATGTGCTTCCTGGACACTAGAGGTCTTACTTTTGCCAAACGCCTTAAATGAAAGAAGCTAGATTTCAATACAGCAACTTCACTAATACAAAATTAGTGATCAGTGGTCTAAGATGGAAGTCAGGGTTGCCATGCTATCAAGGGGAGACTCACAGGAAGCACTGGGGCTGGACAGCATCACTTCAGTCTTGGAGTCATTGAAATGAAGGAGGTTAAACACCATCCAGGCTTTAATATCATTAAGACATGCAAGGAAACATGTAATAGCAAAGCCCTCCTTTTGCTTCAGAGGTATATATACACCTGGGTGTCATCTGCATAACAATGGAAGGACATATCATGGTGTCTGAGGATAGAACCCAAGGGGAGCAAATAAAGTGAGAAAAGCAAAGGCCCCAAAACCGAACCCCGAGGAACCCCAGAGGACAGAGGAGCATAGGGGGAGTCAAAGCCAGCAAGACCCACAGAGAAAGTTCTGTCTGCCAGATATGACCTAATATGAGAAATCCAACAATTCATCCCTGGGCTGTTGAATTCCCTGTGGCAAAAGTTGCATTTAGTGGAGCTTCACTGTTAAAAAGCATTAGATCATAATATATGTTTGTGTAAAAATACCAAATATCCACATTTAAAAATAACTACAGAGTGAATAGTGTTTCACTGTTTCATTGATAAATCTCAATTCAATAAAATTATATGAGTATGAAATTCTTGTATAGTATGTCTTCTGCAGAATACCCTCTGTCACCACTGAGCCTACATATGAAAGAGAAACTTAAACTGCTACAATCTGGCTTTGTGAGAGCACAGAGGAAATTAGTAGGAGGGTGTTAACTTATAAACTGTGCTGTGAATTAAAAAAACAAAACAGATCATTTTCCAGTGCCTGCTATAACATTTTTTTTCAGTGGAGAGTGTGTGAAAAGGTCATTAATGCTACAGGCAACAAACCTGTAAGAAGTCACAGCAAATCTTCCATTTTTACTTGAGAATAAGGAAAATAAAGGCCAATGACAGCACAGACGAAGCCTTAAATGTACATGTAATAAATATATGAATGGAAAATAATTCACAACAAAGAGATTAAAACTAGTAGTGACACTGAACTTGGCTCCATGTGGATTAAAAAATTATGAAAATGATAAATTGTATATATAAATCATAATGGTAGCATTCAAATGTAAGAGGAATTAAAGAATAGCTAATTAAATGTTACTTAAAGTAAACTTAAAACCTGCATTAAAATACACACAGGTATGGATACCTGTATAAACAAACTATTAAGCATAAAATTTACAGGACAGCAAAAAGGCAATGACAAATAAGAAAATAATAACAATAATATGAATATGATGCACGTGCTGCTGCACACCAGCCCAACTAAATACAGACTGTGTTAGCTGATGGGGTAAGTACAACAAAATTTGTACAGTTTTCAGAAAGACCCAAATTGGCAGTACAGCGAGGGCAAAGGAATGGACCAGCGTGAGCAAAATGATCTTTTAAGAGGCTGCATGTCACAGACCTGCCAAAGGCTTTGTCAGTTACATCTTTGAAGGCTGACAATTCAGTGGTCTGTGGTTGAGGGTCTTCCTGTTTTCGTCACTACCAGTCCATAGCAGACCACAAGACCACTTCCCTATAGAAAACTTCAGTCTCTACATCTGATGCTTTATATTTATGAGAACAAACCAACCTCCATTATTTTCTGTCCCAAAAACTAAAGCTTCCATAATGTTCAAATGTTGCTGGTTCAGTCCCTGCCACTGAGGAAGCCCATTGACATACACTATTGAATGATGTCCTGGTTCTGTGTGACAGTGTGCACTTACATCCTGAAACACTCCACAGCCTAAAATGCTTGTGTACATCTATCTAACCTGTGGATTCTGCTATCGTCATGCTACCAGCTCTCTTTTCACTGGCTAAATGTGAAATGTGTCTGCTGTTTGGTGCAGGGGGATTGGCATACAGTGGGTTAACACAAGTTATTTTTCTAAAAGCTGCATCTAGAAAACAGTAACAGAGTTTGCTTGAAACCTAAAACAATGCTCCATATGAATTTATAGCTTCAACAGACTTCTCCTATTACACATGGTCTTTACATCCATTACTGAAATACCTTTATACCCACAGTCCACTCACAGATGTGTAACTGGTTAACCCTTTTCTGCACTCGACTGACATCTGTGTCACTGTTGCATCAGTCAGTGTGGGACATTTTCAACATTGTTGTTGTTATGAGTATATAGAGTTGCATTTAGTTCTCAACATGGCCAACTTTCATCAGACTACAGCCACAGTATCAAGCACTGGTGTGGGACTGCAGACGACTTAAATGTAGAGGTAGTGATTATCACAGCTTTATTGTACTTATTTTAGTGTTATGTTATTTGCTTAAATAATACTGATATACTGCATCTTTAGATTTAGAATTGTGTAAAATGTACAACAGCTTGGGTGTAAAAATTGGTTTGTATAATGTGATATTAATATTAGTGTGAAAACAGATTATTATTAATGGGTTGGGTAAAGCATAAGATGGT
The DNA here is from genome assembly GCF_900324485.2 of Mastacembelus armatus. Classification (NCBI taxonomy): domain Eukaryota; kingdom Metazoa; phylum Chordata; class Actinopteri; order Synbranchiformes; family Mastacembelidae; genus Mastacembelus; species Mastacembelus armatus. The sequence goes on along the minus strand of NC_046650.1, from coordinate 3,426,693 downwards.
TTTAGGGATAAAGCTGATGATAAATGTGTGTCATAAGCTGACTTTAACAGTGATATATCCTGTCTCATACACATACCACCAGTTTAATCTTTACTAGCAGCATGTATTTTGTAGTTTATGTGATAGACTGATTTTGTAATTGTACTTTAATTTATGTTACATTATCTGACTTCTGTCCGCTTGTCTTTTGATCAGTACTAAATTATAAATAAAAGGGAGTTTTGCTATATATGAGGAAAAAAAAATGTTCCGGCTTCATGGGGAGAGCAGGGCATAACTAAATTGTGACTATTAAATTGAACCTACAGCTGCTTTCAGCATGTTTGAAGGGGAAGGAACAAAAGCTGTGGTTTCATACATCTGACTTCAAAAATCTTTAAAAGGAAAAGGTAATTTCTGGTATGTACTGTTTTAGGTGTGTGTTAAGATGAGGGACTTCACTCTATAGAGTTGAGGATCAGTGTTCATTGGTGAATCTGAGTTGAAAGAATGAAGCTTCTAATGACAAATCTGCTGCTCACGTTTGTCCTTGCCCGCTCATCTCTCAGTAAGTAGAAACATAATTGTTGTGTAACTACATCTTTCAGATCATCTTGGATAAATACACTGGGAAATTTGAGCAAAATCATTTGCAGCGTTTTGTAACATTGAAAAAACATGTCCAGGTCAATGTCTACAGACTAAACACTAAAAGGGGTTTTGTTCTGGGGTAATAAACTGTTTCTTTGAGCATAAATTATAGAAATATAATACAAGTTAAGAGGTTTTCTAGCACAAAGATGTTATTTTTTGTTTAGGATTTTTGGAAATGAAAGAGACTGGAATGAATATTACTCTTTGTTCATATAAATGGATCAACAATGTGTGTAATATAATTTGTAATATATATAATATAATATATAATGAGGATCTGCAAAGTATTATGAACCAACTTACCAGCTCCATGAAGTGTTTTTAGTCCTTTCACGGCATTGGCTTCATTAATGGCTTCCACACTAATCATGAAATATACAAATCATGAAACTGTGTGACTGTGTTCTTTCATGTGGTATGTATTTTAACAATGTGATGTATTAATCCAAAGATATATAAAAGAGTGTGAAAAGTGTGATAACATGCCCTGCGCTCCTCTACTGAACTAAATGAATAAACAAATCATGAAACTCTGTCTCTGTGCAGGTGGTTCATCAGATACACTTGTGGTGACCCAGACTCCCAATGTCTCTGTGATGGAGGGGGGCACAGTAAACATCAGTTGCTGCTGGACAGGGTCAGGGGAGTCTCAAAGACTAAGAGTTATCTGGCTGAAAAATCTAATGGAAATTAAGAATGAGGCTGTCAACCTGACAAGTCCACCTGTGAAAAAGGAGAGAAATGACTGTTGGAATTTGACCTTTTCAAGTGTCACAAAAGAAGCTACAGGGAGATACATCTGCAGAGTGACTGCTGAGATACCAGTTTTAGCTTCAGCCAGTGGAAGTGGAACAGTCCTCACTGTTACATCCAGAGGAAACACAGTGACCAGTGGAGCACCAGGTAGAGTATGAAATATCAATAGCTTGACAGTGTAACATGAAGCATCTGATTAATGTCTTAGTTTGCCAGTGGATGAGGCTAATAATAAAGTGTATCCTGGTCTGTTCAGAAAATAAAAGTTTCATATTGCTAACTTGTAAACCTTACTGCAACAAAACTCTATATATTTTAATGATGAAGGTATTTTATCACCTCCTAAAGTTTAGAACACTCAAAATAATCACAGCCTGCCAGTATGGATACAGACTTTCCATCATGTGTTTATTTAACAGCTGTGGATTATCTCAGGTGTTTTGTCTGGTAATGATTTGTGTGAGTGAGCAGCTGCTCTGTTGCTGTCAGAAACTCCCCAGGAGGACGTACTAATCCATGTCCTGAGGTGCCTGCCTCTCTTTGCCCTTGTCATAACCTTCATCTACCTCTACCATTCAGGGACTAAAGCTCTGCAACACAGACCAGGTTTGATATACTGTAACATCCTCTTAACCTGTTTATGATGATATGCTGTCTAGACCCTGCTTCAGTGACTAATTACACTGTCACTACACATGTTTCAGCTGCTCCTGGAAATAAACCACTTTCAGCCCAACGAACCAAGGAAGACCAAGTAGAAGAGAAAAGAGATGAGGGGGAGACAGAAAGTGAAGAAAACGACCAAATATCAGATGATTAAATTATATTGTACTACTGTTTTATTTTACTTTGTGACATCAGTAACAAATCCCTGTCTCTTTAAAGCTCATTTACCACGTAATGAAAACAGTAACTGAAGGTAAAGAAAAAGTAGATGTAGAAATGTAGAAGAAATGGTTTTTCACACTTCCACAAAACTTCAGAGAAACATATAAATAAAGACAAAATCTTGTATGTAGCACATTTTTTTGCGAGTATGGACCTACCAGTAAACACTGGTGAAAAAAGATGAGGCTTCTGCTGAGCAGTCTGCTGTTTGACACCCACTCTGTTTGGGGTAAGTAACAACTCTGCAGCTTTACCTTTCAGAGCACCTCTTTATTTACATACATGTAAAATATATCATGTGATCTATGTCTCTGTGCAGGTGGTTCATCAGTCACCCAAGCCCCTGATGTCTCTGTGATTGAGGATTCTGGGAGATGTACCAGATGTATCAGTCAAAAGTGTGGACACCACTTTCTCATTCAATTTAATGGTAAAGTGTGTCCATACGTTTGACTGGTAGTATACCTGTAAAATCACTGTGGAGAAACTGTGTAATGTACAGTCATCACAGCTGTGATCAGAGAGAACACAGGAAGACAACCCAGATGTTGTTAGCTTGACACTGTTGCACAAAATGTTTGATCAGCAGCCTGTTTGCCAGTGGATGAGTGTAATAACTGTGTGTTCAGAATTGAGAACAGAAATGACAACACTGTTGATGGTAACTGACAAAGACCACTGGCTTTAGTCTAGGCTGTTGCATGAACATTATTTCTGAAAAACTGTGATGATAATGTGTAGAGAAAATCACATTATTATACCTACAGTGTAAATGGTGATAGCTTCTCTCTCTGTGGGTGAATTTCAGGTCCTTCTAGGATGAACATGTTAATCCATATGCTGAGGTATCTGCTCATACTGGTCCTTATACAAGCCAAACCAGGTCTCAGGTACAATACAATGTTCACATAAACAAACTTGTAAGGTTTTCAGACATGCTAGATAAGTAACTGTAGGGATTGGACTATTAGTCCAACTCAACTACCATTTTTTGTACAGACACGTCTGTGTCCCAGACGATGACTCCTACTAACTTTTATTATCTTTTGAATATTTACTTGTACTTTCAGAGTTGTGCTAATTGCCAAAGTTAGTATGTCAACATACTCAATTAAATTTAATGATCAAGGCAAATTCTACCTGTTAAAATGAACCATACAGATTAAAGTGACACTGCTGCATGTAATCTGGCAGCTGTGCACACATCTGTAATCTGTGTGCTTTAATTTTATCAAGAGTGCTCTGCTAGTTTCTATTGTTGAGAAATGTTGGAGGTGTTAGGGAATCATACACATGCCCTGCTAGTGATACTGATAACACTCTGACCTACTCTCATCAGTATAATCTGCTCAGAACTTAATGAAATGTGACTTTGAAAGTTATAGTCAGATTTCCATACTTCTCTTACAAACCAAGATTGTTTAAAATGTTTTCTATGGTCATGGTTAGTTTTGGCTCAAACCATTGCAGCTCTATGGGCTGTATTAGCTTTGGCTGATTCAGATCTCAAATATTTTATGAACCTCCTAACCCATTATCAGCAAAACTTTCCATTACTGACACAGACTGCTGCTTAATACATTAATGCATGTATGCATCAAAATAAGACTCCTTGATTTGTTTGTTGCATCCCGCCTGTGTTGCACTGCCTAATGAATACAACATGAACAGACACTAAAAAATATTCACAGCATGCAAAGCTGTCTTGATTCTGGACATGGTATCATATTTTGAAGAACCCTGGTTTAGACAAAGTTTGCATGTACACCATGAATCTTCTGAAGATCTGCTCATTAAAAGTCTGTAGTGAGGGGTAAGGTACAGCCCCTCTGTGTAGGATTTGAAAGGTTTGGACTCTGGGGACACCTAGTGGTGGTAATAAAATATTTCACTATAACAGACAGTAATACATGTCATTTACAACCACAGGATACTCCAACACTTGTGATTAATTTACTATAAAGAAAATAAAATATATAAAATAAACAGGACTCGTCTGATGTAATGTAGTTCTATACAAATCAAAGCCTCCTGTCAATTTCAAAGAAATTAGGGTAATAAAATACTGATTTCTCACTCCTTTGGACATCAACATTTATTTTGTTGGGAATCCAATTCAGTATTTCTTTGATAAACCAAAATATAACCACTTTAGCATGACACTTCTTCATGAGAACGGAGAAAAGAAAACCTTTGAATGAATCTCAAGCTAACTTCATATTATGATTTTAGAGTTGCCTTTTATGTGAAGGACGAGGTAGTAGAAGCTGTGGTTTTTCACACATTGAAGATGGTTCCCTGTATGTGTGTGTGTGTGCGTGTGTGTGTGTGTGTGTGTGTGTGCGGGTGTGTGTGTGTGTGTGTGTGTGTGTGTGTGTGTGTGTGTGTATCTGTGCGTTGGTTGTGGGAGGAACCCAGAGCAGCTGCAAAGACAGTGTGTCAGCATGAGTTTGAATCAGTATTGAAAGATGAAGCTTCTGTTGAACAGCCTGCTGTTTGCCTCTTTCTGCGCCCTCTCATCTTGGAGTAAGAAACACAACTTTTAATATAACGTCTGTTTCCAAATGCTGTTGGACTTTCTGTGTAAAATGTCACAGCTAGGACAGGTTTGGCTAATTTCTGCATTTATTAGTAATGTAGATGATTGTTGTGACCATGTATGCAGAGTACTTGGACTGACATGACGGGAGTTTAGGGTGTCTTGTCACATAGGTTAGTTGTCACTAACAGTGGAACAGTTAGTTGTTAATAATTTCACTACAATAGGGCTCTATGTAAAAGTGGAATATTAGTTTTTTGCTTTTCCATGGTCTGATGCCATGTCCTGTGTGGAAAATGCAAAGCACACTGTTAACTGAGGTGATTTTTGTAGTAATCTTCTTCTAGTTTAAAAATGTAATCCTAGTATATTTAGACTTGTTAGAGGAGAGAATATAGTGTATTGATAAACTTCAGTTAATGTCGTGCATTAAGCTAACTTTAAGATATAGCTGACATTAGCAAAGATATGAGTTTAGGGGAAATCGTCACATGAAAATTTCCCCATGATCACACAGATAGGTTGCCAGTAAGTCTGAATATCACAGAAGCAAAAAGCAGGTGAAATAAGAAAGATTACAGAAGCCTCTTCATCAGATGAAAATGAGAACCTGTGCCTGGTTTGTGTGGAGCTATTTGAACAGTTGTCCAGGAGAGACTTGGGTCCAGTGCATTCAATGCCAACAGTGGGCTCATGAAGAGTGCACCTTGGCAAAGCAGTTTGTGTGCCAGAACTGTGGTTCTGATGATGAGTCTGAATAGTGAGGTTTGACTTGGTTTGAGATTTGTTTAACTGTTTGACAGGTTTTATTTAAAGGACTCATTGAAATAGTAGTTGGAAATTGTTTTTCACATTGCAGGATTAATTCAGGTTCAGTGATTAATCACCTTTTTCTGTAGCTGAATTTCATTTTGAATTTAAAGTATTATAAAAAAAACCCAAATAAAATAAAAAATGGATTCTTGATTCTTGTGACATTTTACGCCATATAGTGTGACATCTTACCCACTGATGGGCAACATGTCACATGTTCAATCTCACTATTCAAATGCTTCTAAGTCTGTACTGAGACAATATCTGAAAATGACATGAATATAAAATATGTGCCTGAGACTGTGTTCTTTAATGTGGTATGAATTTTTAAAAATGTGATGTATTAATCCAAAGATATATAAAAGAGTGTGAAAAGTGTGATAACATGCCCTGCGCTCTTCTACTACTGAACTAAACCAATATACAAATCATGAAACTCTGTCTCTGTGCAGGTGGTTCATCAGATACACTTGTGGTGACCCAGATTTCCAATGTCTCTGTGATTGAGGGGGGCACAGTAAACATCAGCTGCTGCTGGACAGGGTCAGGGGAGTCTCAAAGACTAAGAGTTATCTGGCTGAAAAATCTAACGGAAATTAAGAATGAGGCTGTCAACCTGACAAGTCCACCTGTGAAAAAGGAGAGAAATGACTGTTGGAATTTGACCTTTTCAAGTGTCACAAAAGAAGCTACAGGGAGATACATCTGCAGAGTGACTGCTGAGATACCAGTTTTAGCTTCAGCCAATGGAAGTGGAACAGTCCTCACTGTTACATCCAGAGGAAACACAGTGACCAGTGGAGCAACAGGTAGAGTATGAAATATCAATAGCTTGACAGTGTAACATGAAGCATCTGATTAATATCTTGTGTATGCAGATTGTGGCCTGATGAGAAAACAGGTTTTATATTAATTTGTAAACCTTTAATCAGTAAAATAATTTTGTGTAAATTACTATTTCTATTACATTTGAATTCATTAATTCAAATTAATTATGTAAATATATATACAATTGACATAATGCAAGAATTAAGGTTAAAATGTATTATTACTACTTAAAGATTAAAACAAATCATGTAAAACATTTCTAATATTTGTGCTTTTTCCCATATAAAGATATTCAAACCCCCATTATTGCTGCAGTGACTGTGATGGCTCTATTACTCCTCCTGACTCTTACATGTTACTGTTCACTGCGAAGAAAACAAGGTACAAATCAAAACTGTAGTATGGGATGTTGTTTCTTAAAAAAAAGAGGTTGCTACTGATTGTTAAATCTAATTAATACAATTAATTTAATACCATCTACTATGACACTGTAAACCACCAATTACCCTTTTAGGAAGATGTTGACAGTGTCAAAAAGGTGTTAATTGAATGATATCAACATCAATGCAGCTTCAGTAATAAAAATATAGTAAGGTCATTAGCACTCTCACAGTGGTGGTTAATCTGACTCACTTTTATCAGTTTTATAATATTGCGATAGATTGTACAGATGTATCTAATAAAGTGGCCATTCGATATAGGTCTGACCAAGGATGAATTACGGGGCTGATATAAAATCTGATTGACACAGAGAGTTTCAACAAATATGACAAAAAGGTGGGCAGCACAATGGCTTAGTGGTTAGCACTGTTGCCTCACAGTAAGAAGGTCCCGGGTTCATAGGGCACATCAGGGATCTTTCTGTGTGGAGTTTGCATGTTCTCCCTGTGCTTGCGTGGGTTTTCTCCAGGTACTCTGGTTTCCTCCCACAGTCCAAAAACATGTATGTCAGGTTGATTGGTGACTCTAAATTGCCCATAGGAGTGAGTGTGAGTGTGTGAGGTTGTTTGTCTCTATGTGGCCCTGTGATGGACTGGTGACCTGTCCAGGGTGGACCCCTGCCTTTCACCCAAAGAGAGCTGGGATAGGCTCCAGCAGATCCCTGTGACCCTAATTAGGAATAAATGAGTATAGATAATGGATGGATGGATGACAGAAAGGTAGCAATAAAGGCTTAAAAGAAGACAACATTTGGATTTCTTTTTTTTATTTATTTAATATCACAGACTTCTGTGTCTTTTAATCAAATGATGGGACAGAAACCCTCCTATTTTAATTTACTTAAATGCGGCATGGCATTCATGTCTTATCACATTATATGGTTGATATGGCAAATCTGTTAGCAAACAGCTGCTATTACTGCACTTACTACTATATTAAACAAGGTGAGGGCACACCTGGACACATAGCAGGTAGTTATCAGCAGGTGTTTACATGCCACAGTTTCCCACTCTCTAAGGGAGTGCTCCGAGCAGAATATTCACATTTGATGTTTACATTGGAAACACATGTAATATGTACAGTATATCTATGCAAACTAGTGCTGTTAATCGATTAAAAAATTTAATCGACATAGACAGTCATGGACTCTGATTAATCACGATTAGTCTCAAATTTAAAATACTAGGATTTACTTGTAAATGTTTTGAAATAAAGAAATGCATGACAAACTAGTTTAAGGAAACAGATTTAAACTTCCATCTAGAAACTTTTTATAACAAAACTTGCCGTTCAGCAGACCAGGCATCATGTCTTCTGCCAACATAGTGTAGCGTTTACTGTAACTTACCTTTATCCCACAATGATAGATATCCATCTGCGCTGCGATGACGGCAAGAAGATGGGGTCAAACCTTATCAAATGATTAATTTGCATTAAAAAATATTAAAACGTTAAACTCTTTAGATTAATCGCATGCATTAATGCGTTATTGTTGACAGCCTTAATGCAAACATAATTATTCCGTTGCAGAGTTATTTGTTTTACAGACACGCTGTCATTTGAGTGAGAAATGTATGGGACCCTAAATTGTGCCCTGTGGTACACTATGAAAACATGAGGATTTGCTCATTGCAATGACATTTGCGGTGTGAGGTGTATGTGCTATAAGTCAACTTAGTGTGGTTCAGTGTGACAATATTTTATTAGAAATGGTAGCAATGATTTAAGAGTCCACGCTGTCTCCTTTTGTTAAGGGTGGAAATAAGTCATGACCTATTTCAGGTGTATAGCTCTAACAAGGAATATGTTGGAATAGAGAGCGTAAAGTAAGATGTTCTGTGTTCTGTAGTAGTTTTAGCACAAACAAAAGTAAACAGACAATACCAAGTGTAAAGCCCATGTAAGTTAAAGTAAAGCCTAAACCTATGTGTTTTTATATGCGTTATATAACAGCACTTTAATCATTTGTGTGTATGTGTGTGTGTGTGTGTGTGTGTGTGTGACCCATGCTTTCAGCACGAGCAGCCAGGGTGATCTATGAGGTTCCTCACATTGACTCAGAGATGGACAAACACAGCACCAGCTCCTCCAGAGGCTCTACTCAGTGGGTGAGTCTAATGGCATACAGCGACACTTATGTACAGTCATATCCACCCACAGCCACAATCTTTGTCCCTTGTTCAGTGTGTTTACGGACAAATACAATAGGGTGAGAAACAAGGAAACCACCTTTTGATGGAATCCTGTTTTCTGGTTTGTAGAGTTTAGTGGGGAGAACATATGTACAACATACATTTTGATATCAGCATGATTTAACGATACGTATGATCTATGATCCAGATGGGAGTGTTTCATTCTATTTTAGTCCCTAAACCTATGTGTGTACACTTGTATTGATAACATTACATTCAGTAGACTTAATAAAAGCTTCCAATTTTTTTTCTGAAATTGCTTTTTTAAATTAAATGAATACATATTTCAGCTGAGATGTGAGAAAAGGTGAATAGTGTATATATATATTTATATATATATACTTGTATAATATACATGTGCAGACCTACTCTCTAAAGGAACTACCAAACCAAATGTGATTTAACAGGTTTATTTAGAATAACAATTTATGGCCATACTGTCCTGCAAGTGCCCGATCCCTTCAGAAGCTAAGCGGGGCTGGGTCTGGTTAGTACTTGGATGGGAGGATGTCTTGAAAGACCAGGGGTCACTAGACTCAGCCACCGAGGTTGAACAAGCCAATACGGTCTTAGTGTCCAAGTAAAACGAGGAGGGATGTGTCAGGAAGGGCTCTGTCATAAAACTTGTGCCAAATCAATTGTGTGAATTGATTTGGCAAGAATTTTATATTATTTTAGCAGACAGGGAAAAAAATTTAAAATAACAGTTCATATCGTTTTGCCAAGATATCAACGATCCCCCAGCATATGCTATTTGGCTGTCCAAACTCTTATCCTCATGAGTCACAAAACAACTTTGTATCTCCAAAACAATTCATACAAATATGTAATGTAACAGATATGTAATAATTATTTGCTTTAAATGTCCAGAGCAGATTGAAATTTTAACTTGAGTTGTTAATTAAGTTAGTTGCCAGTTAGTTGTTAGTTAAGTTTATTCATTATTATACTGTACGTTACATGGCTCCACTATGTGATGTTTGTTAAATGGCATTACGTTATGAAGAGTTTTCAATTTTTTTTTTCACCTCATTTACATGAGTAATAAAATGCAACCCAGTTAAACAACCCCACAAATAACAGGCAATGAAAACAATAACCAGTGTGGGACTTAATACTGGACTGGATGTTGTTCCTGTTTTACTGTTCACTCAGTTTGTTGATCAGCAGTAAGAGATATTACGAAATATAACTGACATCCTGTGTTTGACTAATTTTGCCTATTGATCACGCCTACTCACTTCTCCATCTTAGTCAAAGTCTTCTTACTTTTAAACTATATTTGATGTGTATAAACTGTCTTACTGCGCTGATCCTGAATGTGTGCTTGTGATAATTGTTGAAATCTGTGTCTCTTTCAGTGTCAGGTTCCAGTGTATGAATCCTTCGATTACTTCGAGCGTGTGCAGACCAAGGAAGCTGAATGAGGATTTGCTCTATAGCTTTCAGTATTTTTCATTCTTACTTTCCTGCATGTATATAATTTACATTCATTACCTAAACTATGTAAAGATTTTATGTGATTGCAAATATTTTATATTTTTCTATAAACTGAGTGTTATATGAGTCTTTGTGGTGTAAGTTCATTTCTATAATATGGTGTGTGTTCATTTATAGACATGTAGGCTTGTATTAGACTAAGACGAAATAAGTAGTACTTTTTTTTTTTACTTGATTTAGGCCACTATCATTTTGTCAGTGGTCCACAATAGTGAGCAAAAATGCAGGTTTCACAATGACATCTGCTCACTGTTTAGATGCTGTGTGGAAACTGTGGTGTTACAGGGTCGGGGCATAATAGGTCAATGACAGGAAGTGGAAAGAGCGCCTGTGACAGGCTAGATAGTCTCTCTCCAGTCTTACATATTCACTGCACGTCAGGTACAGAAGATAGAGCTTTACTGTCATTATCTTCACATCCACCTCACAAGACACGCAATCTGCTTATGTTTTCATTTTCTAAAATTTCCCAACACGATGCTGGTAGAATAGCCATAGCTTTATTTAACGCAGAGTTAAACTCAAAGTGTGTGGGAGATACTAATACTAGCAATCAACATACATAAAAATAACAGGACAGCTGAATTGTCGTGACACAACTTTACTCCACAATGAATGGATTATATCATCTTTGATATGCTATGTACTTCTGACTAAGAAATGAAAAAGGCAGCACAGTTAAGGTTAGGGTTATGACAGAACAGCTCTGCTCAGTTGAGGTGCTGAGTGCGCTCTCTCACACGAGGAGTAGCCAGGAGATAATGGAGTCACACAACACCAGGGAACCGGGAGACACAGGAGAAGGGAGGCCCACACAGGCACAGGCAGGTAACTGACATTCACAGAATAGGAGGCGGGGAGACACTGGGAACAAGGGGTTTTCCAATAGCAATATTGAGGTACAGAGAAACACAGAACAAGCCATGGAGACATGGGGAATAATCCAGCAACTAGGTAAGGCAAAGAGCAGGTCTATATACACCTTCCATTAATGACTGAATAGGATCAGGTGAGGCCAATCACCTAGCTGCCAGGGAATATACAGCCACATACACACACACACAGAGGGAGAGAGACACAAAGGTGGAGACAACCAAGGCAGAACAATCACAGGTGAAACTAATCAACATAATAGAACATAAAAATATCTGGGATAAACCCTAGTGACACAGGAAAGAAGACCAAAATAAGAGTCCAAAACTAGGAAATCCATGATCAGGGCCATGACACCTTCCTGGTCAATGAAAATATGAAGCTGCATCAGCTCTAAAATAACACCTATCAGAGCTATATGAGATGCTGCAGTAATTTGATATAAAATTTGCCCAATTTGCATATCACATCTTTATAACTTTATCATTTAGTAAAGCAAGAGTTTTCCCCACCTCATCAGGGGAAAATACATTTTATTGCCAACAGTAGTTGGACTCAGCTGGTGCCACACCTAACACTAAAATGTATTAAAGGCTACACAAAGAAAAGAGTCATCAAAACAAACACAGTGCTTACAGTACATTAATCTTCACCTGCCACAGCTCATGCAGCCATGGCTGCAGAAGGTGTTAACCACTATCGAGCTTCCTTAGGTTTTAAACTGTTTCACATTTAAACATTCACCCTGCACACAACTGTTCACCACATTAGTGGGATACAAGTGCAGAGTGCGATCACTCTCAAAACTCGCTCTACAAAATTCCTAAAACATGACTGAAGTGCTCAAGCATATTGTTTTGATAATTACAGTGTTAATGACCTTGTTTAGAAAGTAATTTGGGTGTTGCAAAGCAGTGTTTCAGCTAAGTTGTAAGTTTTGTGACCAGTGAAATACAGATTTTGTATTGCTAAGAAACCAGGCCAGGCTACCAGAGATAGCAGGATCATGAAAGCAGACACTCATATACACTGTTCAAGCTTTACATAACTTTCCTCGTGTGGTTCATGTCCACCCCCATACAGAGCAACATAAATTACCACCAACAGTACACCACGGTAGGTGCACTGACAGCATGTTTAAATGTGTTCCACTTTCGTCCAATGGTACCAAAAGTGACAATCATCATTATTAAAGTTAGCTCAGTAAGATAAATATATTTACTTTGCCTCAAATTAAAGAAATTGCAGAACTGACTGACTTAGTGCTTTAGTTGATAGAAAAATCTCCCATTAAATAAATACCTAAATGACTAAAAACCTGTATGGGTGGTGGAATGTACACTGGGCGTTGTAGTGCTGAGGTTGTATTGACACAGTTGGAGCCTCCACCTTTGTCAAACACTAAAACCGGTCCTACCTGACCTTTTGAAGTAAAGCTTATCACTGTTCCAAACCCATTTTTTCTAAAGGTATAAAAAAGAGTCGCCTCTGTCACTCCTCACATATCACAGCTCTGTACAACTGTATTGGTTTTCAATTCTTCCCTGTCGTCTGTATTATCTGACTTTCCAGCAGAAATCATGACCCAGCTAGAGACAGCCATGGCCATCTTGATGAATACCTTTGACAAGTATGCTGCTGGCGAGGGCAAAAAGGACACCCTAACCAAAGCTGAGGCTAAGACTTTGCTGGAAAAGGAGCTGCCTGGACTGATCAAGGTGCTGTACATCTGTGGGGAGGGACATCTCTGATAGATATATATTATTATGTTAAAAGTGTGTGTGTGTGTGTTTTACATAAATAAGACTATAAGATATATATTTTATTATAAAACACATAGGCTTATATTTCAAATATTTATCCACTAAATCTACTATATTCTGCAGAGCATGGACCTCACGTTAAAATGCTGAAGTGGCCACCACATTGTTATTCATATTAATTATTCAATTCTAATTCATTCTAATTATTCTGATATTTAATTGGGGGTTTTTTTGTAAATCTTATGTTATCTTCATGGCCTAGAAATTTGTGCTTGTTACTGTGTGTAAAAATCCAAACAGTGAAACTGAACCAGGTTTGAGAACAACCTTAAACCCTGATGAATATTAAATCAGATGAAATTCTGTAATTTTGGATGTTTTGCTGAGATGTATTCTGTGCTTATGACACTGAATCTGATTTATATGCCCTGCTTTGATCACTAAAGCAATTCCTGTGCCCATGAAAACACTCTTGATGCTTTATAAAAGTGAGACAAATTTGTCTGGTAAAGAGATTTTCTAATGTAAAGTAGTGGTTTTGACAGTGTTATGTTGGTCTGTACAGGCAACAAAGAACCCAGGAGAGGTCGACAAGCTGCTGAAAGGTCTGGATTTTAATGGAGACTCTGAGATTGACTTCAGTGAATTTGTGGTGCTGGTAGCTTCTCTCACCTGCGCCTGTCACGACCGCGCTCCCAAAAAGTGATCATGTCGAACGCACCCTTGGGTGGGGCCAAGTGCCAACAATGTCATAAAATCCACGTACTCACTGTCTTCTGTAATGTCAGAATAAAATGAATCATGTATCTGGACATGCTCATCAGTGTGAGTTCATGTGACTCAAATAAAATTACAAGCAATAAGAAGCTACTTAAGTACATACATAGACCTATATAGTATAGACACATAATATAATGCTGGAGTAAATGGAAACAATTTTAGAAAAGGTACAATATATGTAAAAAATCTGTGTGCAATTTTCTATATATTATATTTATATAAATATATTATATATTATAGTTTAACAAATGTCTGGTTTTAGCTTCTTAAAATGTAGTTCCATAAAACTGCTCAAGAGTGTGTCATTGGTTTCTTGCAGTGTGTGAAAAATTGAAATTGACTGAAAATTATGAAAGAAAAAAATTAGGAAAAAAAACATGAAAAAGTGTACATGGTGACAGAATTTTACACATTTAAAGCTAAAGACACAAAAACATCAATTCATGTCTAATAACCTATATAATAAAAGAAAAAGATTAAATGTTACAAATATACAACAAATACTGGTGGGAGATGGTGTATGAGAAAAAATGTTTTTGAGACATTGCAACAGGTGGTCAGAAAGCCTCCCTCATGTTTGAGCAATGAATACACTTCCTGTCTAACTAGGACAAGGGACATGTGAAACTACGTGTGCACAGTGTGCTATATCTTCTTAAAGCTGTCACGTGAAAAACCAAATTTTCCTATTTATACTTCACCTGAAGGATTAGATGTGTCTAGTTATGCAAATCCCAACAAACCATAAATCAAAAAGATAATATATAAACACAAGGGTTTCAGCACAGAATGGAGTGAGGCATTGGAGAGTGTTTCACATGCACAGCAAAGAGGATGTTATTATTATAAGTAAGTGGTCAGAGAAGTGGCTTCTGAGACAGCGCTGTCAGCCACATACAGTGTTTGTCACTGCTTCACAAGCAGCATCTTGCAAACATTTCAGCAGGGACTTTTCAAACTCATGTAAGTGTTCAGGTTAACACAACAACAACAACAACTGTCGGATCTTTATATGAGCCATAAGGAGAAACTGGGGAATTACACAACAGCTCTGACTGATATGGCACACTGAGCCTGAGTTGAAATATTAGCCAGCACCTTATTGATCCCTTTACAAGGAGCTTCAGGTGCCACAGCAGCAAAGAAAAAAATCACAATAAAAACAGTAAAAAAAAGAGCTTGAAAAGCAAAGCACAGCATAATAATAATATTACAACATATGTACATATAGGTGAGAGCATATAGTACGCTGGGTCAGTAAGGTGTGAGCATCAGATGGTGTCGGTCAGCAGCCAGATATGAATACACAGGTGAACAATTAAGAAAGCTGACCTGCATTGTGTTTACACCTGATTTCTCTGAGGTGTCACAAAAACAATAGTGGGTTTTGGAGATTCAGAAGAACTGGAGGGGAAATTCTGGGACCAGATAGTTGGTTAATCCTCTGATTAGATGCATCAAGCTGTTTCTTAATCCTCCTTAGCTTTTGTGATAGCTTGTGTCTTTAGGTCAGGTCATCACTCTGTCAGCCCATCAGCTCTGACCAAGTAACACACTTCCCCAGCTGGGACAGTTGTGTAATTACAGAAACCCTATGCTGCCCACTAGTGGCAGAAGCATTTTACTGCTCAACAACCAGGATTAAAACAAAAAGTATTTCCAAAGGCACCTAAACAATGGTCAACATGTTGTCATCATGATGATCAGGATAATTGCTGCTGTTATATGTATGCCATCCCTCTTCTTTGTACCTGTAGCTGATTGGACAGCACAGACTGACTGTGACGCCCACAGAGCTTTTTGTGAAATGTGGCTGGCCTGCAATCGGCTTGTAAGGTCATTAAGCTGACACTCTTCTCTCTCCACTTCCTCTCTCTGTCTGGGGCATTATAGAGGCTTATGGGGATTAGGTGTCCAGAGTGGTGGTGGATGTGGCTCTGGAGTCAGGAGATACAGGTGGGAAGGAAAAGTGTGGCAGGATGAGGAGCTTATTGTATATTGTGGGGCGTTTATATGTGTTAACTTTGGTGCTTTGAGTTTTATTAGCAACAAAATGGGGCTACAGGAGTATAAACACATTACATTGTTATGCCTCAGGCTATTTGATATGTAGGTATGATTTTCTAATTAGCTTCTTTAAATCTGTAAATCGAAAGGTTTTTAGTTAGAAGACTAAAAAAATAGGTTGCCATGTTTTTCTCAGAAACCTCACTGCAGAGTATCTGTACCAAAAGCCATTTATTCACAACTTATCAAAATGTATGACAATGACCTATTACAGAGTGAAAAACATTATATTTATTAACGATTTACTGAAACATACTGATAGTACTTATTACTACACTGTAGAGGTTTAACAATCTGGCAACCCAAAAGTTGATCTTTTTATTACCTTGGCTGTGAGAGCAAATAAAGGTCATAGTATTTTAATAAGCTAAATATCAAATTTAGCCACTTCTGAATCCCATCCATTATTAATTTCTTGTTTTATAAATTGTGAAAGTTTTACTGGTGTAAAGATTCAGATCATTCATCCACTCTGAATTTGGTATATGACTGAGGCAACAAAACCTAACAGAACTGATGAAGCTAATTGGATGAGTAGTGAAACATTTCGACCTAAAAACTAGATGTTGCCGTGACTCAACCTCTAGTAAACAGGATAGAAGTTGGATCAACTGCATCCAGGCTCCATCCAAGTGTTTTGCTGTATTTTAAGCATATGTTCTTATATGTTCCATAAAATACTACTATACTCTTTGCAGGCATTGAAAGTACTTTCAATAATGACAAAATCACTACAACTCTAAATGAGTAATGTGGGTTTCTACTTGAAGTCTCATCAATACACAATAATCTACAAATGAAAAGTCTTTTGGGTGTATTTATGACACAGTTTTAAACAACACATAGTTAGTTTTATATAGCAGTTAGTTTTATATCATTGCTTTTGGGGCTTCCCATAGGCTTCAATCTCAAATCATGTGTTGATGGAGGATATTTGGGGCCACACCACTCAGCTCAGTCCACGTGAGAAGGTAGAGTTATGAATACCTCATTTTGTGTTAAAGCCACACATCTCTGGTCATATGAGCTGCCACAGTGCCCAGCTCATTTTGTGGCCTGACATTCAGCAGGACAAACATGACAAACACACTGCTGCTCTTTGTCTCTAATCTTTCACCAAGTATGTTTTCTTGTTTGGGGGAATGTGGTTTTTAGTGACTGCTGTGTGTCTCGTACGTCTGAATGCTAACATGACTGTTGTATATATAATATGGATTTGGAATAATGATTATCCCACCTTGAGATGTTGTGTCATCAGTGAAGTGCTAAACAAAAACAGGGTTAATATATGACGTCCAGATTGTGATAGAGAAAACTGCACTATGCCTCCCTATGTCCCCCTCTGTAAAACTTTGTTCATAGCATCCCTCAGTTCAGGGTCCCTCTACAGGCCTGGTGCACTTCCGTTGCAGTATTTCCTCTCTTGCGTGTGTTTTCTCTCTTGCCTGTGTTTTCTCTCTTGCGTGTGTTTTCTCTCTTGCATGTGTTTTCGCTGTTGCATGTGTTTTGGCCATTGTGGCGCGTTTGCCCTTGTTGGCCACCATAATATCAACATACTCCAACTCAAAAGCTAGATACACACATGGCATGAGCAAAATTGGTCAAAAAAGTCAGACTAACACATACCAAAGGGCAACATATGATTCCAAACATGGACTGGTTTTGAATAAATTCCTTTTGACCTCTATGAGTGCTTTTGCAAACAAATACCCCTGTAAAGTAGCTTAAGGCTGTAGTAATACTCTGCACATGTGGAGGAACAGTCTGCCACTCTCTGCCTTTCTGACCTGTAAGAAGACTCAGTCCACAGAAACTGAGGACTGTGTGTGGGGCAGTGTTACAACCTGAAGTTATTTCTGTTCCCAGGCTTTCAAGACACAGAATCATCATGTCACATGCTGGTATTTTGCTGTCAGGCTTTCTGGACTTCAAAAGCTTGTCAGCTGTCATCAGCTGACAAGCTTTTGAAGTATGGAGCATATTTTAGCTTTCTAAATGTATTCTTTGTAGGTAAAAATGCCAAATAAGCTGTTAAATTCTGAAGAAAAAATGGATTCAGTGTGTATTTAAACGAAAGAGTTTATTTAAAAAAGACTACTGCACAGGCATGTGTTTAATTGTAGTTCAATGTTTGGCTTAAGTTAGCTGCAAGAAATCTACACAATCAAGTCTTCTACAGCTTTATAAACTGAAATTACTTTGAGAGGATTTGCTTTGCAGGATGAGCTACCAATTTCCAAAATACATGAAAAAGTCAATCAAGTCACTGGTGAGCAGAAAAAAATCATGCAAACCAAACCACATGCAAACTCCACACAGAAAAGCCCCTGATGGGTTTCAAACCAGGAACCTTCTTGTTGTGAAGCAACAGTGCTAACCACCAATCCACCGTGCTGCTTCACATAATTAGCCCACATTCCAATATTGTTTTGTTCAGGGTTGTGTTTACAGCTTCAAACTGATTCAGGGCTACCATTCTGTGTACTTTTATGACAACTACAGGCATATAAACCTAAACCTAACGGCTCTTTAAATTACAGCAGCCAAAACGATGTGAGATGTTTTAGTTACATTATAGTTATAAATAAGTATAAGTTTATAATTACATGTTGCTGCAAGCACTTTTTCATTGTAAAAGTGGAATAATCATGCAAAGGTTATTTGACAAACAAAGACTGTCTTAATGGGTAGGTCATTACCCTTTAGATTAAAACCAGTCTCCCAAGAAGGACCTGTTACCTGCATGTGTGGACTGGAGGTTTGTGTACTGACTAAGAGTTGCCAGGGCTTATGTAACGTAGAGTTCCTTCCATACTACACATTCCTTTTAGCTTAGTGTCACAGAGGCCATTTCTGGGATGTTGGTATCTGCTTTGACTAAAGTCCTGTCTGTGCTGCTTAATGCTGATTTATGAGCAACACCTTCTGTCTTCACCACCACGTCTGACTTAATGATAAGATTTATTGTGTTGTTTTTGTCAAAATGACAGAGAAGCTCTTAAAGGATCTAAAGTGTTATATTAAACAGAGCAAGAAACAAACCAGCTTCATTCAAAGCAGACAGAAGTGTCGCCACTATGACCTATGACCTACATACATGATAAGCAGGCTTCTAGTGGAGGAAGCTCCTTGTGCAGAGTTACACAAAAGCTGGAATTATGCTTCTTCAAAGACACACATAAACATTGCTATCAATCTACTCTGTGCTATGGATAACCAGAGGCCACAGGGAATGTGCACACCTCCCAAATCTCAGTCTGTTCTAGTGGATCAGTCAAACTGATTAATGCATTCAAGTACTGTCCTGCTATTTGGTTGGAAACAGAAATGAAAACAAACTGAAACACACTCAAGATAGATGGATTTCAATGATCCCTGTGTACATTTGCCTATTATACATTTGCCTGTTGTCAATATAATCTACATACAAATAGGACTGGATTCTTTTTAGGTGTATCTCCTACCTGGAGGAAACAATACAAACACTTTTAAACACAGTGGATTTTTCGATCTTCCTCAGTAAGTTGTCATGTACAGTATGTAGAGTGATTTTACCTTGTGTTAAATACTAAGGTTGATATTATTCTATATTTTTCACGTTGTAAATAAATTTAACAAAAAAGTGTTTTAATATGTCTGCTTATGTTTTAAGACTTCCCTTACAGCCCAGACCCTATTGGTTCCCACTGAAGACGTAAAACATTTCACAAATATGTAGTTTCATTTTTTAAAATTTCAGTCAGTTTGTTTTGTCTCCTAAGCAGGCCAAAGACAACTGAGACATCTATAAGAGAAAGAGAATGTAAACTGTCAGAGCTCTGTTTGACTGAGAATGCACTGTAAACCTGTTGAACTATCAATAATGCTTCATCAAATGCAGACAGGTTAACCGAGGGCAGTGGGCCCATGCTATTTGCATTGAGAGCACATCCAAGCCTGTGCTGTCCTGATAACAGGCTCTCTGTGGATAGACTATGCCCACATGATGTCATCCACTTTTTCCCTTTTTTACAACCCCTTGCCTATGATGTAATTAAAGCTAGCAATATTTGTGCACTGTCCTGATGCAAACAGACGTGCTCTCTGTGTTACTGTTTTACTCACTCCACACATGCACCCAGTAAAACACACGACAAGGACACTTTGTCCTTCTTGAGCAGTCCTAGAGAAGTCCTTTAGTGCAGACCCATTTACGCATTGTCACCATTATCTCAAACTTACATCATCAGCCAGCTCATATCTGGATTCATCCAAAACCATCAGCACCCACTGAACTCTTTTAACCATAACAGTTCCTTCAGGTTTTCTCTCACAGCTCAGCTGTAGTCGATACAGGATTAAGATCATTCATCAAACAATCCCCCTTGCTCATCCTTAATTATCACCTCATCAAATAATGACAAAGATTTGATTACACTGGTTTACAATAGGAAATGTGATATTATTAATTGTTAATCCCAATGCAGTGATTAAAGAAGTTTAGATGTTGCTTTCCAAGCCTTGGTTTCAGTTGATCATACATTTTGTCTAATTAGAGGACAAGACCAATGACCCAAAGCAATCAGACTGATGCATCTGTATCGGCTGAACTACTGATTGATAGAATTATATGAGAACAAGCATTCAGAAAAGACACTAATGTACCCCTCCACTGCAAACACTGGTAGCAGAAGATTGCATGAAAAGCAACAACTGGATCAGCTCTTAAAACTCAGCTTGACACATAACTGCACCGCTGCCTTCTCTATGTTTTAATTTTTTGGATCTTGGTAAAAATTTGCAGTCTGTTACTTCTGCAAGACGTAGCATAACTACAGTCACAATGGATGAGCCAACTACATTATCAGAACTGCAGGTAAATACTGCACAGTGCACCTATTTATTATGTTCCTGAAGAGTTGTCAGTTTGTTCTCATCACCTTTCTGAATAGCCTGAGGTGAGGTATAACACATCGGCCCACAGCCAGTGGAAGTATTTTGCAACTAACAAAACATCTCACAAGCAGTCACTGTTACAACATCCTGTATGAGTACACCCAATTGCATGTCTGCAATCAGGCATGCTTGCAGAGTCCAGACAGAAAGTAGACAGTTGTAGACAGCTCTGATGACAAAAAAGAGGAACCAAAGTCATATGACTTTGTTTGGGGCAGGATTTGTGCCTTCCCCAAAGATGCTGATTGGTCTCTTTGATTAAAACTTCAAGCTTTGATTGGTCTCTTAGGTTCTGTGAAAGGATTACTGCCATAAAAATTGTTTCACCTTGAAAAGAGGCGTAATTGTTTGCTTTTGTCTCTCCTGTAATGACTCCTGACATTAGACTGTCAATTCAGTCATCTGGATTGCATTTAACTTGTAGTGTCTCAAATAAACACTTAGCATACAAAGAAAAATAAAAAGTCTGATCTACTAAATTGATCCACATCAGATCTGATGAAAAACTGCATCAACTGCCCATAGCAGGTCCAGAACATGAAGGAACGGATAGAGAATAACTGATGGCAATGCGTGTCACAGTGTGTCAAAGGGAAAACACCCAGAAGCCTTGCAGTCCACCCCACCCTCATATTCCTAACCTTAACTTCCTGGGAGAGGATTATGGGGCATCTTTTAACTGTGCCATCTGCTCCAATTGACTTTCAACTAATGCTGGCAAATGAGAAAATGGTCAGAGCAAAGAGCAATGCAAATTGAGATGTTGCCCTGTGAATGCTGTTTCATGTTACTGCACTCGTGGCTGATGCTCAGATAAGATTTTATCAGTGACAGGAAAGAGAGAATGAGTTGTTAAGACAACACTAAGTAGACAAAGAGAAAAAAATACACCAAATCTAATATTATGTTTTTTTTAGCTATTGTAAATGTCAGGGTCAGATTATATGATGTAATTAAGTGGATGGTTTGTAGTCTGAGTCCATACATTGGATATTGTCGGCAAAAACCTCACAACCTCAATATACGTACTACTCAGGCTGCAGATACAGATCAAAAGGTAACTAGCGTAGAGGGACTCTGGGAACTGTCGTAAAATTACAGATATTACCTTTACATCATGTCAGCTGTTACATAGACACTCCTGGCTTAGCTCAAACAATTATACACACCCCTCATGTGCACTTGTACACACCCTTTCTTTTGATTTTCCTCCCATGTGCACATGCATTCCTGTCCTGCCCTATTTTGCTCTCTGTCTACACACATTCACCCCACATACACTTTAATTAACTCTGGTAACACAGCAAGGAGGCAGTGAAGCACAGGGGTGTGAATGGTAGTGGCTGGAGGAGTGCAAACAGCTGATCAATATGCCTTGATGCAACTGGCCCCAGGGGTCATACTTAGTAGGTCAGAGGGCAGATGAAGTGTGCCACACCATGCACCCTTGACAGAGGGCAGGTGATCAGTCTAAATAAAAAACACTACCCCCTATGTACACACATAGTAGTGGTTAGTGATAACTTATAGGATTTGAGATGCAGGAAAATATGTAGTTTAAAATCTCACTGTATAAGATGTATTGTGAAAAGTAGCTGTGCTGTCAAGCAGTGATGTCATTGTGCCTAGATAAAAAGAAGATACAGCCTAACTGAATAAAGAACACAAGGTCCCAGTGAAAGTACAAACTTAGTGAACTGGTGACAAAGTACAAAGGTAGTTATTCATCTATTGATATAGAAGAAAAAAATCCTTACCACATAGGCAATTATAAACAGTGTAAGTAGCCCACACTTAACGCCTTATTTTCTGTTACTGACTCCACAAAACATTAAACATTTGATGACACAGCCATATTTCCATACAGGAATCTAAACTCTTAAACATCAACAACAAAAGAAAAAAAATGTTTTACTTGCTTTGCCAAAAATACAATTAAATGAGGCAGCATTTTTAAAGGGCAGTAATAAGTTTTGGTTTGTGGAAACACCAATAGTGATGAGATTCAATAGAAATGTTACTTCTAATTACACATATATTAACTATGTTGATTGGGTGCGTCAGGTATGACTACCATTATGCTTAAATGAAAATGCAACCATGAGCATGCTTAAGAGTGGATAACAATGACGCTGTAAATAGTTTTGACAAACAGCTACACCTATAAGGTAGTGTGTAGGTTAGGCTAAATATGAATAATGTTTTTTGGATTACTGCCCAAGAGTTAGCCTATTTATTTGCATATTTAGGCTAAATTTATATAAGAAGAACTGAAACCCAACACAGAAGATTTAATCTATTATTAACATTTCAGTCCATAGTTTAATCTGCTAAATGTCATTAGTAATTTCTCTTTAGCTTGAATACAAATAACAGAGTACTAGCTGGGCTTCTGATGCAATACCCTAGCGGAGGAATCAAACCTATACGAACAGGACGGCGGAGGTTTGCCTTGTTGCCTAGATACGATCGCGGAGGGTGGCGCATTCAATAGTCCTTCTCTGAATGAAACTGTGTTTTTAAAGCGGACATTGTGGCTCTAAGTGTTACGTGCCACTGAGGAATGATCTGCCTATTCACGGAGCCCGAATGTCTCCAGTTTCCTTGACGCTGTTGAAGAGACTCCGAATGTGAAAACAGCGCCATTTCTGTTGGCGTCCATGATACGCGATGCTACCGCAGCGGATTCCAGAGCTCGAGCTCGGAACGGCAGCGGGAGAGAAGTAGCCGCTCCCCTTTCGCTGCTCCGCTCTACTTCAGCTCACGGCAGGTAAGTACACCAGCGCAGTATCTGGAACCTTTCTTTTATGTGGTGTTTTGACCCCGTTTGGTATTTCATGTTTAGCCAGCTTACTCTTTGCTGCATGACGCTGAGGCGCACATTTTTGAAGGGAAAACGTATGACAGTCCTGTGGTACCCTACCGGGGCAGCCGCTCCTCCTCCCTCTCGGTCACAACAACAAGCGTACGTGAAAGCTAACGCTAGCCAACGTTAACGTTTGTTTCACTTTAAATCGGACACCTCTGCTATAATGTAGTGGCTTTTGGTCATTTCGTGTATGTTTTCGACCGAAAGTTTAGAGTTGACCTAACCTAGGTGTGTTAATTTTGCCGTTTGCTATGCTAACGTTAGCTAACTAACGTTATTTAATGGAGAGCCGACCGGGGCTAATGTCACCATTCACCTGCCAGTCCCCATACCACACTAACTAACGCTAGTTAATGCTAACTGGGATATATTGTGATTAAACCAGTAAAATTAAAAAATGTCATGTCTCATCCGGATGATGCAAGATAGGTAACAGCAAAATAATAACAAACTGCCTAATGACACAAGACGGGCAGCTAACTTGACTAACTTAGCTCATTAGCTAAAGGTCGGTGGTCCATCTAACCTTGCCGATAGCTAACCGACGTTAATACACAAGCCAGTGCAACGTTATCTGTTACTAAAATCGTCAGTTATAGGCAGTACTATCATAATACTGACATTGTTAAGTCTCGAATATCGTTGCCGACTGTTCTGTACTGGCATTGCCGCACTCGGCAGTGAACCAGTCAATATCAAATCAATATCTGTACAAAGTTTAAATAACCCTAACTAATTAATGTTACTGGCTAGTTATCTCAAAAGTAACGCTATTATTTTGCCCATTACACTGTCAGACGATTTGCCTCAAATAGTGAGTTGTATGACAAAGTTGGTATGTGGACAGAGCAGCCCGAAGCTAGCATTAGCTACCGGGGCTTGTGTTCATATAAGAAACAGCTGTGTTGTAGACACTGGTCAGCCATATTTAGCAGTTAACTATCGATGAACCCAGCTAACGTTTCAGTTGTTGCCCATATATATTTATTTAACAGAATAACTATCCTGCGTAGGGTTGTCGACTCTCAAAATGGCATGGTTACATATTGCATGTCTCCTTATCTTGCTCTTTTGACGTCTGTAACGGGTAACCCGTAATTTGCCACTGTTGAGTGACGATCGGGCCAGCCAATCAAATCCTTGTAGCCTCCATTTGCTCTTCGCGTCGGTTCCTTAATCCACTGCTGCCATATAAAACATAAACTTGACAGCACGCGTTTACCTGACGTTACCCACACAGTTATAGTCACCAGGTGGAGTGAGTAATAAGTACAAGAAATAGGTAGAGTTGCTTCCTTTTCTAGGCGTAATACAATAACATGTCTGTCTTTCAAAAAGAGTTTCCGAAAAAAACTTTTTCATAACCACTACTGTCATTCTGCGTTTAGTGAATATTACACATACATTTGAATAACTTGGTAGTTTGAGAGGTTTCCCTCTATGTAGTGTGCTGTGTTTTGTGTGCACATGCACATGGTTGGAACTCAAAAATCTGGTATAGTGTGATACTGTGAAGGGTGTGTAATTCTTGTTAACCAGAACTACCATAATGTGTGAAGATTGTGACTGCTCTTCGCATTATGTAAAGATCATGCTCTCTGAGGAGCCTCTCTAGTGTGCCGGTAAGCAGAGCTATGGCTAAGGAACGAAACCTATCTTAGCTTTTCTTATAACATTTGTCATCCTATTTTTTTGTTTGTTTTTACTAAATGAAGATATATAATTTCCAATTGATGGCTTCATGCATTTTTAATTTAAATACCAAGGGTTGTTGTTTCTTGCTGTTTGGTTCTGTGGGGTGGGGGGCCATGGTGAATAATGGCTTTGATTATATCTTTATATTTTTCAAATGCAGTCATTTGAAGAAACTGATGGATGTTGGTTTGCTCTGTTTCAGGTTGTGCCGGTGAAGTAAGACGTAGCCCCAAAATGGACCCCTCTGACTGAAACGCAAACACATACTGTGTTTTTCTCAGCAGCTGAGATCTATCAACAGCATAAGCCATGCCTGACGAGTAAAATCCCCTTTTTTGCTCAAAGCAATAAAAAAAAAAAAAAAAAAAAAAAAAAAAAAAGCATCCTACATGCCTACCCATGTAGAGCCCCTTTTGTGCCTCTTACTGGAGTGACTGCCCCATCTTCCAGATAGGTTCTACCTTGTCCTTTTTCTGTACCATTCTCCACCAAACACGCTACAGTAACAGCCGGTCACAATGCAGCTCCAGCTGAGGATGGCGAACACCTGAGGTCCCATGCGTCCAGTGAGCACCGATTCAGACGGTCCTGCTCCTCCTGAAAACCTCTCTTGCCCCTACCCACTTGTGGGCCCCCTGCCTGTCTCAGAGATGTCCCTGCTCCAGTCACTGGGTCCAGTACAAAGCTGGCTTGGCCAGGAGCTTGAGAAGTGCGGGATAGATGCTATGATTTACACCCGCTATGTCCTCAGCCTTCTCCTGCATGATAGCTATGACTATGATCTGCAGGACCAGGTGGGCTCATACAACCTTAAATAAATATTTCTAGTCAGGTTAAAAAGTTTAGAAAATTAATGTTTGTTTTTATAGTCTAATGAGCAGACAGGACTTTATTCAGGAAGTTTGTGTGGAAATATAATTACCTTGTTAGAGGAAGATATCGATTTTCAGGAATGGTTAACAATGTAGTTATTACATTTATTGATATGCATTTTTTATGTTTGATATGTTTCTGTAGAAATTATGACACATAAGCCTGGTTAGAAATTTTGATACACATTTACCATAGAAATTTTGATACACATTTACCATATAACAACATGTTTATGCTTTATCCTTGTTTCCTTTTTATTGTTTAACACTTGCTTGTCTTTGTGGCTGATTTTTCTTTGCTTGTCTCTGAAAGGAAAATGACATCTTCTTGGGCTGGGAGAAGGGAACTGGGAAAAAATGGGGCAAGACTAAGAAGAAAGGAGGGACAGACCTGAGTCTTGAGGAAATGAAGAAACAAGCTGCTGTGCAATGCCTCCGCTCTGCATCTGATGAAGTAAGCATCCTTTTGCCTAATTGTTGTATTTCTGTGGTTTACATTATGTTTGTTGGGATTTGTGTTATTCAAATTGTCCTTTTTTTCTGTAGTGTAGAATAACCATTATCTTGAACCAATTATGCTACGGGGGATTGCAAACCATTCACTGAAGCTGTTTGATCTGCTTTGTCTTTTATGAAACTTTTGAATGAAAAACATTCTGAATAGAAAAGCCACAAGGCTGTAAATTGTCTAATTATGTTGGGAATTTATTACTATATTCATTTTTGTTGTCTTTTTAAGGGGCAGTCACACAGATATTAATCATGCTAAATGAATAAAGCTCTGTTATGTGGGCAGCTTAAGTACTGAACATGGGTAAGATCTTTATTGTAAAATACATCACCTCGTTTAACTGGGTTGGGAAGGTTATATTAAGGTCAGTGGTTAAGTTGCTCATTTACATAAAATGATGCAGTCCTCACTTGTAATACATGACCTTCAACTGAATGTCATTTGCATGTACCAGTGTATCTTTGAAAAACATAGATTGTCATAACATTGTTGTCTCTGGTCAGCAGTAGTAGGGGAAGTGTGCTTTAGTTACAAATGACACAAAGCTGGAGGGAGGGTTGGGGGGAGGGTCTGCGAGGCAAGAGGAGGAGTGTTGAGCTCGTCTCTAGGGATTGGACTCTGCGGTCTATTTTTTAACCAGAGACACGCTGCACGGGATTGCAGCAGTGAGTAGCAGAGTTGGTCGGCTGTCAGACAACCGGCATTAGCACAATGATGCAAGAGGAAACTCAGGGCAGGAAAAAAAAAAACTTTGCTTCCCTTTTATGAGGTGGCATGGTAAGGAATTTCATTTTCTGGAAGAGTGAACTGAAAATTAATAATCTAAAGAGTGTGGCAGCAATAGTGCCATAGACCACTATTTGATTTGTTAGAGGCTGTTCGTTTTGACAGTGCCTACTTGGCCTAAGCTAGCATTTGACTTGAACGTCTTGTTTATTTTAAACCCTTCTTCTTTAAAAGTTTTTCATATATGTCATTGTTCATGGCAAGTCAGTACATGAAATAGATTATCTGTTAAATGTTGAGGGATTCATTGGGAGGCAATTGGCTGTGCTGTTGCTTAGCTTTTTGTATTTATTCGAAAACATTTCTGCACCATAGCTAAATTTAGCACAGTCATGGTCATGCATTCCTGTGCTCTCACAAGTCAGTTGACTTGACTTGTGTCAGACCATCTATATTCTCCCTTTTTTATTCTTTCTTTGGGTTGCATTAGGAGTCAAAGTATCTGTTACGAACTCTGCATTCTTACTTAAGGCCACTTGCAGTTTTAATGTTTTTAATATAATTTTTTTGAATGACACTCCTTCTAGGGTTTGTACCTGTTTCCTTTAAAATGCAGTGTAATTATTTTTGAAGTCCTCTTCCTTACACTCATCACAATGTAGTGCTAATATTACTTTTGATTGACGTTGTCAACAGTCCTCAGACGTGTACATTTTTTTTAAGTCCCATTTCTGAGCATACAACCTTCACCAAATATGTTTGTATGCTGAAATGTGCTACAATTATGATTTTTCAAGCTCAGTGTTTTGCCTCATTCACAACTATAGGTGTATATCACGTTCTGAAATTA
This sequence comes from Mastacembelus armatus, assembly GCF_900324485.2. Taxonomy (NCBI): domain Eukaryota; kingdom Metazoa; phylum Chordata; class Actinopteri; order Synbranchiformes; family Mastacembelidae; genus Mastacembelus; species Mastacembelus armatus. The sequence goes on along the minus strand of NC_046650.1, from coordinate 3,398,162 downwards.
ACTACACATCATTAATTATTGGTGGTTGATTACACTTAGTTTGTTAGTAGAAGATTCTGTAATGTTACAAATGGGCAGTATGTAACTCAGAATGGCTTCTTATTGTTTTCCATACAGAACTCTGGAATTGAGAGCCTGGTTGAAGAGCTTTGCTCTAAACTTAAGGATATCCAAAACAAACAGAAAGGTTTGGTTGATTTTTCTTTGATCATATTTAAAACTTTTCATTAAAAATGGATGATGTTTTCCAATACCTTTTCTAATTTGTTGTCTTATATTGTCTTTTTCAACGTCTTTCACAGAGGAAAAACAGATTCAAAAGAAATCTGATGGCTCTCAGTCTCCAGAGCGAACTGAGTCCCCCTCTTCAAAGGACCAGGTGGAAATGTAAGCTATATCATCGTAGACATGGTGTACCTATATGGTGTTGTGATTACAAAAAGTGTCTGTGGATATACTCATATATATGTTTGTTTGAGCTATACAGATATGAATACTTTTGAAGCACATTTTCTTCCTGTCTCTTGTGACTGCAGGTATTATGAAGCTTTTCCTCCTTTGTCAGAAAAACCTGTTTGTCTCCAAGAGATTATGACGGTGTGGAATAAGGCTAAGGCCTGTGCTAACTCAAGTTCATCATCCTCTGCAGCCCCACAGACCAGCACAGACACCTCTTCCCCAAAAGATTGCAACAGTGAAGGTGAGGCTGCAAAGGAGCGAAACCATGAGGCATGTGGTACCAACACTACTGTGACCAACGAGAGAGGCCAGCAACGACGGAGCAAGAAAGAAAAAGAAAACAGATACCATGGTGGCGCAGCAGCAGAGGAGAAATCTACCGTCCACTCTAAGAGACAGACGAGACATAGATCAGAGGGCAAATACAGGCCCAGATCTTGGTCTTCTGGATCTAGTGAGGCAGGCTCAAGCTCAAGTGGGAACCAGGGTGACTCTAAGTCATCCAGAAGCAGGGCAGTTAGAATAAGGCACAAATCCAGGGAGGCTGCAAAGAATAAGCGATCACGCAACAGTGGGCAGGTGAAGCTGCAGGTGAAGGTCGTCGACAAAGAGGAGCGAAGAAATACAGGAGGGAGCAGTAGCAGTGCCACTGGAGGCACTGTCAGACAACCACAGCTTTACAAAAAGGGGAAGAGACCGCTAAAGGAGATTCGTAAAGATCCAGGCTGGGTGGAATCAAAAGAGTCTGGGGTTGAGGCCAGAAATAAAAAGGAATACATGGAGGAGCCCCTTTGGTACACTGAGCCCATCACAGAATATTTTGTACCTTTCAGCAGCAGGCAAAGCAAGCTGGAAACAAAATATCGAAGCAAGGTAGATTGTCCAGATGGCTTTGCCTTGTCAGCAGATATGGAAAGCCTGCCAGAAAGAATCCAGGGAATCTGCATTGCCAATGAGAGCTACCAGAGAGCATACTTAGCAGCAGGTTCTTTTGTGGATGGGCACTTTGTGGAAGGGCCTGGCGAAGCAGAAGACGAAACTGCTGAACTCACTGGGACCTCAAGCTGCCCTCAGCCAGAGGATAGTGGAAATTTAGATGACAAGCATCTGTCTGAATTTACTGACTTCTATGAAGTTGATATTTATCAATCCATATTGGATACTAGTGCCTCAGACTCAATACAAGAGAGTCGGATCTTAAGCATGATTCGACAAAAAAGCAAAGAGCAAGGAGATGTTGAGGCAGAATGTTGTTTAGTGTTAGATGGCCTTGAGCAGCAAGGGAAAAGTGCAATACGGGCAGACTCACAGGAAGCTTCAGGATGTGTTGGATTCTTAATGGAAGATCTTGGAAACATGGCTCAAGTGTGGGGATGTTATTCACCATCTACTTCAGAAGACATAGATGGAGAAAGCTTTGTAGGAGAATCCCCCATTCGGCTCTCCCCCCTTCTAGATAGTGTTTCATTCACTCTGAGCAAACTATCTGGAAATCTGGAGGAGCAATCTGTTCCTGAAGCCACCAGTGAACCATGTGGTTTGAACTCATCCTGCTTCTCTCTTTTTGAGCTGCAGTATGACAGCCCCACTTTTCCTTTTCCCCGCGACTCACTCACCGTTGGTCACGAGAACAACACAGATTCTAGTAGCTGTCTTGATCCACATTCTAATAAACAGTCTCGTTTGCTAATATGGACCAAAAATAGTGCCTTTGACGAAACTGAACACTGTTCTAACCTTTCAACAAGAACTTGCAGTCCGTGGTCACATTCAGAGGAGACTCGTTCAGACAATGAGCAAGGAAATGCTCAGACGGAAGATGCTACTCAAATTGGCAATGAAGAGATTGATTGTATAATCCCTCCACTTTCTGGCACCTATCTAGACGATGACATCCTAGATTTTTTAGAAGATGACTCTGGCCATAAAAATGAGGGAGTCAGGGTCTGCACAGCATCCAATCAGACTTTTACCAAAAAATCTAAATTGGAGTCCATTTGTGGTATAGCATTGGAAGAGGATGAAAGTAAACAGTATAGCACTGGTATGTTTTCAGACAAGACAAACCAACAGAGTGATGATTACAGCTCAGGGATAATAAAGGACATTTGGACTGCAATTGGAAATGGTAAATCTGTAATGTCGAGTCAAGTAGCAGAAAAATCAAGTGAGGGGCTATACTCAGATGAGTCGAGTGGTTATTGCTGCAGTTGTCTGGAGGTGCAGACAAAAGGAGTTCCAATTCAGGGACCTCAGAAAAAAGCAGTTCAGCGGTCAGAGTACCACCTTTGGGAAGGCAAGAAAGAGGAACAAGAATTAGCCAAAAACAAGCTCTCCAAGGTAGATGGTGCTGGAGATTACATGACTCCGTCCAAGCCATGGGATTTGAGCTCTGACAAAGAGAATACATCATTCATCTTAGGAGGAGTGTATGGAGAGTTGAAGACACTAAGTGGTGATAAGAATTGGGCTGTTGTGCCACCAAGTGACACGCAAGATAGTCTGCTACAGAGTACTGCTGCCACTGCATCTGCTTCTAGCTCAGACATGCTTACCATCACTGGCACAGATGTGTTGATGAACACAAGCAGCTGCTTTGCCCCTGGGCACAGGCCCCTGTGGAGGCCCCTTGTGTCTTTTGGGCAGAGTGACCAGGCCATTAAAGGAGGTGGAGATGGACTGAATAAGGGATTTTCTTTCATCTTCCATGAAGATTTGCTTGGATCTTACGGAGGCTTGCATAGTGAGGAGCAAGGTTTAGAATACCCATTTGCATCCTTCAGCCTAAACAATCCCTTCTCTCAAGTCCTCCATGTTGAGTGTTCTTTTGAGCCTGAGGACATGGCTTCATTCAGTCCAGGGTTCAAGCCCAAATCTATTCTTTGCTCGGATTCTGAGAATGAAGCCTTCCACCCACGAATATATGGCATCAATCGGACGCAGTATAGGGCCATTCGCATTTCCCCCAGGACTCATTTCCGACCAATATCTGCCTCAGAGTTGTCTCCTGGTGGAGTTAGTGATTCTGAGGCTGAGACTGACAAAGAGGAGATGAGTTTTCCCGTCCTGGCGCCAGTGGACGTCTTTGATGATCCTCAGGCAGACCTCAAACCTCTGGAGGAGGATGCGGAATGTGAGGGCCCTTATTACGGGAAGTCAGAACTGGAATCTGGTAAATTCTTACCCAGATTAAAGAAGTCTGGCATGGAGAAGAGCGCCCAGACCTCTCTGGACTCACAGGAAGGTTCCAGTACCCTCCTACCCATCGCTGAGCAAGAGATTTGCATAGACTGCAAAACAGCAGCAGCTGTGTTGACTGCTGGTGAACAGACAGACATCTCCGTCGGTAAGATTCAAAACAAGGAATCTTCAGGAGAGAAGCAGTCCTGCGTATCTGCACCAGCAGGTCAGGTCCCCAAGTATGGGATTGCTTATGACTTTGTTGGAGATGTGCCAGAGGTGAGATTTTATTATTTTTTTTAAAACTACTTCCTAAGATTATCAGTCTTGAAGAGCACTGAACAAAAGTACTGGCCTGAATATACTGTATTTCATAAATTTGTTAGGTGAAAATGGGTTACACCTGATTAATTAAATAAACTGATCACTTCTCATTTGTTTTTAGTTCCCTATGCTAAATATTAGTGGACAGGGAGGAACTGGCAACCAGCAAGATGAGTGCTGGTGGCGGAACACACTATGTTCCCCCCTTTTCCCTGGACCTCAATGTACAGGTAAACCTGTGTTCAAAAACACTTTTGTCTGTTTCATTCACTGTACGTTTTTTGAAACACATTGAATCAGTGAACAGTTATACTTTTCCATTTAGCTTTTTACAGCTTGTTGATCTACCAGGCAATGCCACTGAGGAGGTCCCTATTTCTATTAATGCGTGAAATGATTTTATCACAGCTACAAACAGGCCAACAGTTTCTGCTACTACCTTCATCAAAATATGAGGTTTCTAAATAGCATCACCAGTTTTGGTAACAACAGTCAAAATTAGCGAAGTGAAAGTGGTAAAACATTGGCAGTAGCACTCATACTGAAATTGGGTCACATTGTTTGAAGGGTCATGACAACACAGTTCACAAACACAACATCTGTAAGAGCAGTTGCAAAATGACAGAAGATAGTTAAAGCCTGAAGCTCTATAGATCCTCTTTAAGTTAGAACATACAACAGATTATAACAGATAAAGGAAACAACAATACTGAGAACAGTCAGATATAGCATGGATATTTCCATATGTACCAGTGTAACCATTTTGCATGGTTTCCTTTTCCAGGGAGCAGCAACATTTGAATATTCCAGTTGTGCGGAGGACACCTCAAAGCAAGGGGAAACATCCTCTCCTTTTCAGAATGGACCTCTACCAGCAAAGATTCAGGGTCATCTCAGAGCTGGAAAACCTAATGTAGGCTAATTTTCTGAGACAGCCCTCCAAAACCCCCACACATAACCCTGTTGGTTTTCATTTAATAACTTAAAACCTTGTGTAATCAACAATCAGATCAACAAAATGTGAGTGAAAATAGGAAAACTCTAAAAATATGTTCTGTCTTTGAGTGATGCCATGTGCAGACATGCATTTTAGAATTCTTTCAGTTGATTCTTCTGTACACTGGTCCTCATTCAAGTCTCACAGTTAGGTAGTAGGGACAATCTTTTGTTCTATCCTTGTCAGTTTTGTTCCCAGAGTTTTGCTTTAGAGCTAAGATACTGGTAGTTGATGGTGTCTGAATGGTTGTGCATGATTGTTTGTCCAGCCAGTCTCACTCCTCTTTTTCTAGTTAAACCTAATGTTGTGTGAAACATCTGCTCTCACATCCTCTACTTTCCATCTTGTGTTCAGAAAGACAATTTAAGGATGTTGAGATTTTTGAGTTGTGTAAGAATTTGAGAGTTTAATTTAAATAGTTTGTTTGGATGACTTTCTGAATGTGAAGTAGAGAATGTGTGCAGCTTTCTTCTAAGTATCCGTAAATTCCCCGTGTGTTAAAAGTTATCATAAATGAGTCTGATTTTTGAATGGTGATAGCCTTTCAAAAGCTATTAGTAGAGTTAGTATGGTTTGTTAGGGTAAAATAAAAAAAAATCCTTTAAAAAAACAGGAGATTAAAAGGAGTTTTTTGGCAAAAATGCTAATAATCTACTTGAAATGCAATGCTGTAAAAGAATTGGGGAAAATAAAAGAAAAAAAGTTTGTGTTTTTGGGGTGAAGACCCATAATGAGAAGACATGACACCTGTTTCAACTGAATGAAACATTATTTTACTTTATTTACATGGTACAGACTATTGGTGCTATAAGTATGTTAAATTTTTTTGATGTTGCAGATCCATAATATGGCTGTGATAAGTGGATGGCATAGCCTAGTTTTGTTTGTAGTCCAAGACAGTCAGACTCCATGAATCTCTGCAAATATTGTGAAAAAGAAGAAAAATGTTTGCCTGATCGCAGTTCTTGCTTAGTGTGGCTTGGTTTTTATTTTAAGCTAACCTCTTAGTTGTCAGGTCTGAAGCAGAAATATTTGCAGGTGTCTAAATTTCATATTTCTGCACATCTTTTCATTTCATTTGGCCCGAAGCAGAAAGGATAAAATCCGCATTGATTGATGGTTAACTGTACATTGTGCAAGTAAACTATTATACATGGCAGGGCAATGCTCAAACCAAAAACATTGCATAATTACACTAAGGTACACAATGTTTTTTTTTTTTTTCTTATGAGGTGTGTTTTTATATTTTGGTTTACAGTATATCTTGTTGAAATACCGAGTAATGTCTCACTGAGTGTTAGTGTGTATCAGCATAGAACTTGAGAAGGCACTGATTCAGAGTGAGTGTAGTAAAAATCTGTCTCAGAGAAATCTGAATGTATGCAGAGAAATACATTCACAAAAATACAAATGCTTCTGTGCCCCCAAAATTTGAAAGACCATAACCAAATTAGCTACAACCCCCAAGAGGTGTGGTTGGCCAGTGCTTTGAGATAGAATTCAGTTAGAGCATCACCAGATAAATGCATTGTCCAGTTAATAACCTGCTGCTTTTTTCTGATTCAACATCAACTTTTTTTAAACAGGTTATGCAGACGGTGGCAGAGTGATTCATTTATCACATTATATTTTGAAACTTAAGCACAGGTAACTAAGCTCATTCCTCCATTAATAGGTAATTTAAAAATACATGTTAGAAGTGTGAGCAGGCTTGCTGGAATGCACTGTTGCAGGTGAATATGTCTTTATTGTGGGCATGGCTTTTGGAAAAGCCTCCTTCATATGAAAATGCAAAGATTGTAAAGGCCCAAGGTTTGTTTACTCCAATGCTGTTTTAAATGAAAAAGGACCCCCAATTAGCTGAATGAAAGGTACTCAACTTCAGGGTCTTGTCACCTTTCTTTGACAGTCATCAGACACTCAGGAATTTTTTAATATAAGCATACTGCATAATCTACACTCAGACCTGTGACAGTGCATTGTTGCATTAATGTAAAAATCTTTCTTTGATTTTAGAGCAGAAATTATTGACAGGTGTTATTTCTTAGCAAAACACAGAGGTGACTGTCATTAATTTAGAGCTATAGTTTTAGGGGGAAAAAAACTAAGCCATTGTAAATTGCATAAGCAGTGCAGAGGGAAATTTAAGACCCTAAGTCCTATGCAATACCTTGGCGCATGTAAACATTCAAGAGTATATGGAGAAGTCCTTGAGTTAATTTTGCATGTGGATTAGTTTTGACTGAGGGAGCGCTGAGGAAAAATAAACCATGGAATGTCTCCAAAATGCAGCATGCAAACATCACACTCCATCATTTTATGTTGGATTAAACAAAAACTTTCAGTTAAACATCAAACGAGGTTATATTAGTAATTGAAAGAATGTTATATGACTGCGTGTGTGTGTGTGTGAATGTCAGTGGATGTGTGTAAAAAGCTAAGTCACAAAAAGCACTTACTTGGGAGTGGAAAGGAACGAATCACACCTTTCTCCATTGAACTCTTCCATTGTGACAGGCCGTGTTTAAAAAAATATATATTTTCAGTGGGGGTATATGTATTTGGAAGGACACGACAGGGTGGCAGAGTTTGGATTGCATTGCTGAGAAGAATATATACAGCACTGAAAACTTGAGTTTCCGTCATCTTTTCATTCCCACCTAGATGATGCTCCTTCACCTTCCCCCTGCCTCTGTTCCTAAACTCCATCTGTCCCGAGTAGCTGTGCTGTTCTAATTTCATGTACACCCTGAATAAATTATTTTGTTTCATTGTGGAGTTTCTTAACATCTAATAAAGGAATAAAGCAAACCTCAGCCTGTGAACTTCCCAGTCTGCTTCTGATTCTTACCTTGTTCAGTTCATATACCCAGTGTGACTACTCAGAAAGACCATCTTCATATTTTAGATCTATAACCTCCAGGTGACACTAGAGGGCGGGGTGAGGATGCTGCAGAAGAAACAGGCAACTCTTATCCATCTCACACTTCAGCCATTATTTTTCTCTACTTAACAATGTCTTAGTCACGCTTTATAGCATATATAATGTATTGATGATAAACCTTGATAAAGTGATTTATTGAAATTTAAATCAACAGCCTATAGTGACCTGGCACACCTGAGGGGATTTTTGTTTTTACTTTTAATTATTCAGGACGTGCTATTGAGATCAAGCTCTCTGGCCAAGGATGCAGCCGCACAAATATACAACCTATTAAAATTCAACACTACACAATACACAATCCACTCACAACGTCCAACCTTACTAACCCCGAAAAGAAGTGAATAAATATGTTTGTTTTTATTGTGTGTGAGTCTCTCCCCGTTTTCAGTTTTCTTCAGTCTCCTAAAGTGACTGCACTGAACATGGGTCACAGTCAGTTTTGTGCCTGTGCTGTCCTACTTAGCTTAAAGGATTAGGGAAACTCTCCGTATTCTACAAATAATGTCACAGTATTTTAAGGTTGGCGACCATCACAACTGCTGCCTGGGGTCGATTATTCATGCCTTCACTTCCTGACAGGTGAACCCATCGACGGTGAACACTCCTGGCTCGATTGCGCCGCACTCTCGACACAAGTTTGCTTTAAAATGGCGGCGGAAGCGTCGAGACAGGTATGCAACGTTACCGATACCGGATGAACTTGTGAAATGTCTTTCTTCACACTGTTGGTCAAACGCCTCAGAACTGTTTTCTGTCCTGTGATGAAACTGTGAGGTTAAAAAAAATACTTTGTCGATTTTTTTTAAAACTTAATTTGCTTAGGCTTGAGGCAGCGCTGCAACAGTCCGTGAGTTGGCGAGCAGCACTTGGCGAACATCTCCGGTTGGAGGTGGTATTTTTCCAAATACCAGCCGTATATCTTCGCCAGTTTTTACGGTTCCCCCGACAAATGACCCCTCGCTGGTGCTGTCTTTGTACACTAAGCTGCGCTGAGGAGGCACGGAGGGGATGGTCGTGCAACAGTAGTGGCAGCATCAGCATCATGGAGCGCTCCGGCCGGCGGATACCTGCCACCCACCTGTAGCATCAGCCGGCGGCATGGCGAGCACGACCCACGGCGCCCCGGAGCGCAGAGACGGCCACTGTGGTAGGTCACTGTGGTGGGCTGCTCTCACACCTCCTGTTACTGAGTCCTGGTCAAAGGACCAGTAGGACTCAGTACTGTATGTGCTCTTCCTCCTGGAAGCAGGTCAACCCAAACTGCTTTTAAAAAGGTGTTAAGTTAAATACGACCTTGAATATCTAACATTCACAGAGTTATTAAACCACGTCTGTTAACATTTGTGAACTATTTCAAACCACTATCTAATTCGGCATATAATTATTTAACCAAAAGCCACTTGCAGAGATGCAATTTCAACGTAAGACCAAACAGTTAATAAATCTCCCCTGTAAAGTTTTGTGGTTTGTGCCCCTCTGACATTAAGCTGGAGAGGCTCTTCAGTTCAGTTTAACACACCAAGGGTCACTTGAGATAAAATTTAAACTTTTATCCACACAGTGGATAAATCCAGACTAGTATCAGTACTAGTTTAAAGGCACTTTTTTTATTTGGGAAGAAGATATTTGAACTATGAAGCTACATTTGCTTAGATAAATTTAAGTATTTCACTCATGCACTTTATAAACCCAAACTTTAATGTCAGCATATATTTAAACTGTCTCTGTAGCACTTGCTGATTTTAAAATATGAATTTACATCTGGAAATCTACTGAGATAGATATATTGAAAATAAATCTAGCTGTAATGTAAAGTGCCTCACAAATGTATATAGGTGGGAAACCTCAGTTTCTTCTTGTCATGTCTGTGGCACTATGCACTCCTGTTTTTATTTGACAAGGTGCTGCTTTCTTTGAGGACAACTTAAAAACTTTCCAGGGTTTCATGCCATGTATTCCATGTTGGATTTTCTCATGGAACGTATTGATAATGACAATGTGACCCACAGAGCAAGATTTGTGCATGTAGTTAAATGGGAGGTTCGGTTAAACACACGATAACTGCAGCCTTGTTTTTGTGATAAAAATGTAAACAGTCTACGCTTGTGTGACCTTCACACAGTTCTGTATTAGTTTTACCTGTACCTGGTGATAAAAATAATAATAATATTAGTACAGAGTTTGTACACAGTCTGACAGGCAGGCTGTTTCCACAGTGGCACAGGAACAAACTTGCTGAGTTTTGGGACAAAGTCGACCATGCTCACATGATAGCTTGCAGGTCAGGGTTTAGAGCTTTAGGAGGAGTCTGGCTCTGTGTACCACCAACCATTAGGGATAACATTAGGCTCCATGTTAAGGGTTGGCCCTTAAAGTATATTTATTTTATTAGTAAGACTTTAAATTTATACCTGTTCTTACCTTGAAGCCTGAACTCAACTTAGCTATTTCCTGAAGTATTTTTTTGTTGTTTTCATCTGGAACAGCATGCTGAAGAGCATATGGGTAAATGTGTTTATTACAAACTCTGCTGAAGCTCATTGGAAGAAGACTGGTCTGTGTGTGTTCAAAACCCATATTTTCCCCTTTTTCCAGTTGAAAAATGCAACACCTTCACATTGAGCTGCAGCAACCTTGTATTGTGTGCTGCCAAATGGATCTGAAGCAACATGGATTTGTCAAAGTGTATAACAGAAGGGTTGCATGTGTGTAAGTCAGGAGCTTTAATTAATTAATTGATGAGGCCTCAGATCACATTAGCTTTAGCTTAGCTTCCCAGCTGGTGTTAAAGCATGATGTAGCCTTGCTGGGCCTGTGTTCACATTACAGGACAGACTCCAGCTACAGCCTGGTTATTGTGAGATTAGTTTTCACCTCTCAAGGCTTCCCTATCCATCCATCCACCTAATACCCTGGTCAATTTAAAGAAACTTGTAAAGTTGGTCAGTAGAGCTGCTGCTGTCTGCTAAGCTGTAAAATGTCAGAAAAGGAAAATGAAAGAAATGAAAGAGAAGCAGCCACTCCTCACACTTGATAATGTGAATGTTAGTTGAAAATTTTAAACAGCCATTCTTTAGTATATGCACATTTTAAACCGTTTAAAAGTGCTTCACAGTGACATTTGAGGCAAGCTATTATAAACACTATGGTATCAGAGGATAAATACAGAAACCTGAAATTCCACAAACAAAAGATGGCAAAAATATTTAGATTACATAAAAAACAAAAGGTACCCAGGTGTGCGTACAAAAGTTATTTACATTGACCAGAATGTAATGTACTGAATGCACGTCTGTCCCCATTGACCTATTGGGAAAGTCAGTTTTAAAAAATGTTTAAAGCAGCATTGGTTTCAAGTTAGCACTTCTTCCTTCTTCCTTGTATCCATGTTGATGTGTTGATTTGTTTGTGTAATCCAGTAAAATGCACTATTGAACACTGTACAGTAATTTGAGAAACAACTGTAAGATAGGTAGGTTGATCTTTGGCAGGTCAGTAGTATGGACCCTGATGGATTCAAAATAAACCATGGTCACCCTTTGAGCTCACAATTAGAATTTGTTTATCAGTTAAGGTGAGTTTTATTTGATTAGATTCTGCTGGTAAAAAAGGTAACATCAGATCTAATAGTCTTTTAAAAGTCTTTTATTCTTTTGAAGGTGTGTTTGGAGGAGCTGTACTAGAGAATGGCTCTGTAGTCGGCGGTCCTGCTGCCTCTGACCTCTGCGATCATACCAACCAGCACTGCCATGGCAGCATGACCCCCCACAGCGAGTCCATTGTGCCCACTTACAAGGCATCCTGCTTCTCTACCCCCATCTACTACAGTAGCCCCCAGAAAAGCTACTCCAACCTGGATCAGGACAACCACAGCTTGGCTTCACAGGACTCAGGCATCCCCACCCTGGAAATCAACCCTCCTGAGCCCATCCTCCATAGTCGCCAGAGGCCTGGTGATGCAGGCCTCATCATGGACTTGAGTCACAATTCTCCTGCCACTTTACCTTTGGATTGTGATTCCTCTGACAGCACCACCATCTGTAAATCCTCCACCTTCCCCCGCAGTGGCTACGACTCCATCCGCCTCTTCAGCCCTGCCCTCAGATTATCTGCCACCACAGGGTTCGGTGTTGGTGGTGGGGTCTTGAACCGAAGTGACGACATCTCTGTGTGCAGCGTGTCCAGCATGAGCACAGAGCTGTCTGTCTCCAATGAAGACATCTTAGATTTCACGGTCACTTCTGACTCCAGCGCCATTGTTACCTTGGAGACCGATGACAGCGGCACTGCTCATTTCTCAGATGTAACACTGACATCATCGCCGGGAAATCCCAGAGATTTATGGAGTCCTGTACAGCTGCATCCAAGGTCAGGTGTCATGCAACAGGAAGAAGACAACCGGCAAAAGAAACTGGGAGCTCTAGCCAGTTTATTCAACAGGTAGGTTTAGAATTATGTCTTTAAAGGTGAAGTCATATTTTCATTAGTTTAGGTCAAACTAGCTTTTGTACTCTGTTATGACCATTCATTTGATTTAAAATTAGTAAAGTTTAGTGTGAAGGCTCTGACTGGTAGGGAGCTTGTGCTGTTGTAGGAGACCACTCTGCTCTTCTGTTTGTAAAGAGGATGCTAGTGTGCTGTTGCATGTGAAGTTTAACTTCCCAATTCTGTGTGCATGATTGAGGGTGTGGTTTTCCTTCCTCTTAAATAGGGACATGCAGATTACAGATTAGCTATCTGATAACAGTACTACATTATCTAGTCTAAGTTTTCATCATTCTGTGACTTTGTGTTTTTTATTAAATAATGTACTTTTTTGATCAGAGCAGCAAACTGCTAGGTGACAGGTTGATGTTTCTCTAAAAGAGCTGTTGCCACCAGATCCTTCATTAGTTTTTTAAATGTAAGCAGAAAGACTTCTCCTCTATTTTTAATTTACATGAAGTATTAATGTGCTTTGCTGTGGCTGATAAATTTATAGTATCTTATATTGTTAAATTCAGAAGGTTAGTTTGAAGTTCCCCGGAAGTGGTTCTAATGCTAGTTTCACTCTCCTTGGCCTTGATCATATGTAGAAAAAAACCAAAACAAAACATCTTAACTCATTGCACTTTCTGTTTAGGCCCCGGCTTTTCTGTGAATGAACACTGAAGGGGATTTTATAGCAGCAGTCAACTTTTTATTGTTTGGCTGCTCTAATCTAACCCCTGTTGTGTTGTCTTATGACATGTTGGCATATTTGTGTGTTTGTGTGTGTGACTGGACAAAGTTCAAGGTTTTGTTCAAGGTTTTAAGGCCTACAGGCTGCTTTAAGACTTGTAGTTAAAGCTGGAGACTATAGCATTACAGACTGGGCAATGAATTGTGATATAAACAAATCTTGGTGTAATCACAGGGTTATTACATTATAATTGCTGGTGATTGTGTTAAGTAGTATAGGATTATATTGAGCTTGCAATTGATAAAATGTTAATAAAACATAACTTTATAGACGGATATGTTAATATTTAACCACACTAGTGAGAATCTGAGGCTGTTGGTCCAACTCTTTGGACCAGACTGAAATATCTCAGCAACTGGATGGATTCCCAGGAAAATGGGTACTGACATTAATAGTGCCCACAAGATGAATACCAATAACTGACCCTATGACTGTTCTTTTTGCACCACCAGCTGACTTTGTTCTATAATGTACATTATGGCATTTATAACTAATGAAATTCCCATCAGCCTGAGCTTTATTTTGTGTTTCGTGTTAATGATAATAATTTTAGTATGTTGGTGTTCTAAACTAATAACATGCTAGACCTCCAAATACTTGTTGTATATGAACCGCCTTACAGAGTGACCAGCATGTTCCACTGAGAAGAAAATTTCATTCAATTGAATGATTTTTTTTTTCTTTCAGTGAGTAATTGATTATGGTTTTTAATTAAGTATGGTTAACATTGGAAATGCATATCTATTTTTTTGTTGATCATTTCAGTTTTTAGTGGTTGTTCTGGATGTTCACACAGACCTCCATCCTTGATTTTTGAGTAAATAAATCAACTCAATTGAGTGTGATACATTATGTGCTAAAGGGCAGCAACTTTTCCTTCATCTTGTTATTGTTTTATCCAGTTATGCTGGAGGAGTTACTTATTCTCAGTGCCCTTCAGACTCCTGCTCCTCACACCCATTCTTGCACTCCCATTTGCGAAGTCAGGCCTCTCATTGTGGAGGCGGAGACGCTGAGGAGCAGCCTGTTCCTTCACAATCTCACTCTGCGCGTGCACAGTAGCTGCACTTGTAGCTTTTTTAGACTTTATCTATGGGCCTGAATCTTAACTGAAGGAGAGCTTTGACAGGGAGTTTTGCTCTTCTTTATTTATTCTTATCGTCTTTGATAGTTTTTGGGAAGCCAGATTTTAATTGTGTTTTGTGGTGACAGAGCAGGATGGCTGCCCCATCCCTACTTCTGTACATTGACAGGTAGGATAACATAACCTAACAAATGACATCAAAAAATTGTTTCATTCCTAAGCACCGTGACACAGTGGTTGTTAATCTCTGTCTGTGACTGTCAGTATTAGTCGTCTGGCTTTTGTCTTTTGTCTTTTCTCTGTTCGTGTGGTCTGTTATAGGACACAGCCTGGAGCTGCTCTGTGTCTTGCTCAGTCATGTGTTTTATGGTGGGGAAAATACTGTCTACTCTACTTTCCTTCTTCCTGTACTGGCTTGTTTGGCATTTCTCTGCCAGGAGTCGGCATTGCTGAAATGCATGAACCGTGGGGACACCTTATCACCATACTTGCACCCATCGAAACTGAACTCAACTAATGTGAAATTTTTTAGTTCTTCAGAGACTGACCACAAACAGTGTAAAACCTCAGCATGAGTTTGACATACAAACAAGCACTTCTGCCAGGCTTGAATTTTCTTTCCGTTCCACTTGAGCACTTGACCATAGCGGCAACCATTCAGCTTTCACAGTGAGGCACTTTTGGCCTGGGCCGAATGCAAATCATGCTCCTGCTTTGTTGACTCTAAAACATAATATAGTGCTGTAGAAATATCTGATGTGTAAAAGTGTGAAGTTAAGTGTTATTATATTAAAAAAGTCAGACTTTGCATTGACCTCTGCACTCCAGTCTGGAGTGCATTGTTTTATTATGGCTCACAGGGTTATTCAAGTTCACCACTCCCCACATCACAAGGCTTGGTTACAGTTTGCTTGTTTTATGAAGGGAAAGCGCAATTTCGGAATGATATGGGATTTATTAAGTCAGTTATTGATCCTTTGTTGCCAAGTTTATAAATACTTTAATGGCTGTGCTTGTTCTTTGACATTGGAAAGAGCAGTTTGATAAGAAAGAAGCCTTTTCACAAGGCTGAAGCTTTTTTTCCAGATATTTTTGACTGGATCTCATGGTCTTCAGTTGAATTTTGTTCACTCGTAATGGAGATGGCTCAGGTGTCACCATCTGATGTGAAGTGTGTAATGTTGGACACATGATAGCAGGTCATGACAAGTGTCAAAAGGCTTATGAAGACAATAGAAATGCATGTAAAGTTCAGAGTAAAGCTAGAAAGTTAATCTTGAGTTGAGAATTTTCAGTTCACTGGTTGTACTCCCTTCTCTGTTAACTTTCTTTAGATTAGATTTAGAACATTTTTACACTTTCTTTGCGTCATGAGCTAAAAGCTGATGTTTTCCTTTATATACATTTCTGCACATTGCACTGTGTGCTTATATTCGATGTGCTGGCTCTTAATATCTGTTATCATTCACCTTCTTCATTAAGTCTCTGTGTCACCCACAGAATGAGGAAATAGCTTCCACTTTTCACATTATCTGAGATTGTTCATACTTTAATAGACTGGAAAATCTGCGGGACTGACATTTAACATGCTACTAAGGAGCAAAGCCGCATGATTCTGGGTAAAGTAGGTGTCACAGTTTTTACCCCAAGGACTCCATGTCCATTCTATATAACCACCATATCCCTTGCTTTTTCTGTCTTCCTTTTCTTGTTTCCTGTCTATATCTCCGTCATTACTACAAAATAAAGTCCAGATGAAATATCTTGCAATTTCAGTGCAGCCCATTGCCAGTGGTGCTGTTATGTGGGACTGGTGAAGTGTGAGCATCTACCTAGTAGGTTGTTTCATACATGTGCAAATTATTTCATTAAGCCAACACTTCTTTTTCTCATATTTTGTTAAAACCTCGTCATTTAGTTTTTACTCCACACTCCTGATGGGAAACAACATATTTCCTTTGTATATTCACAGTGATGGTTGCCGTTGTGGAAAATGGAATCATAATGAGGAAATGATGACAGCCGTTTCCTCAACAAGCAGGCCTGTATCTGTTTGTCTTTTGGCAGCATGTTCCCTGTCATCACCACCCCGGAGGCAACCCACAGGGGTCAGGTTAGGCTGGGCAGAGCTCGCCAGGTCAAAGGAGGAGAGGGGAGCTCAATGCCACAGTCCTCAGGGAGTCTAGGCCTATAGCAACATAACTAAGGGATGGTTCAGGGTCACCTGAGCCAGCCCTAACTATAAGCCTTTGTCGAAAAGGAAAGTTTTAAATTTAGCCTTAAAAGTATAGAGGGTGTCTGGACTTTAGTGTTATATGTGTTTGCTCTGCATGTTACTGTGTGTCACCTTGCCTAGTCAGAAGACACATGTTATTATACCCTGCACTTCATGTCTTTTTAGCCCAGGCTCTATTCAGGCTCTTGATTAAAGCCCTTGCTAACAGCTCTGTCACAACAGTGCACTGATGATGATGATGATAATAATGAATGACTGGTTATAAGGTACAGGGAACTCTTCTGAAAAGAGGTAGGTTTTTCTCAGCTTTGCATGTGGTATTTGCACACCATGTGGATGGACACTATGGCAACTCTGAGCATTTAGATGTCTTGGATTATTAGTCCTATGACCATGACCAGGCTGCCAGCTCACATGATATGACATAGGATCTTAAAATGCTTTCTGAGTGTATTGCTTTGTTCTTGAATCTAGTTCCTTTTATGAGATTATCTCTGCAGTACTCAGACTTATGCAGCTTCAGGGGCCCCATCAGTAACCCAGTGAAGAATGCAATCATAGCTTGTGTTTGACTTTTTGCTCTGTCTGCTTGCTAAAGAACTAATTTATTTTGACTTCCAGGCTAATCTCTCCTCTATCCATTTTCTCTCTTAGGAGCCTGTTTTCCAGGAGGGTGAAGGACAGTCGGCCAGTGGAGCAGAGGGATCCAGGGTGGAAGCTGTTTGGGAAAATTCAACCACGGGAAGGCTCCATCAAGGACCCTAAGAGAATACAAAAGGTATATTGATTTTGGGACCCCTCTTAATGATGTTTACTTGCACACAAGACACCAGGGAACTTGTATAATAGGCAACAAATGAAATGAGGGACCAGTTGCATATAGCTGGTCCCTCACTCTCTACTATATTTAGTAATCCAATATTGAATTTATATTAGTAACAATAATATTAGAAAATTCTTAATTATATTTGGAAATTAATAAACACAATGCGAGGAAATTCGGTACTTACTTTAATCATTTCTTAGCATACATTCAGATTTCTTTCTGTTCTTTCATGTGGTTCAGGTGTGGTTTTACTCCAGTGTCCAAAATTGCTCCTAAGTGCAGTAGTATATGTGCTGACAGACTGAATATGAAAAATTAGAGAAAACTAGAAATGTTTGACCATACTTATGTATTATGTATTAAGCATGCAATATCTGGTTTACATAGCTGTGCGTTTTGTTCGAGTGCACACACTGACATACAGTTGTTTCTGCTTAAGAACGTATACAATAACAATAAAACAGTGTGAAAGAGTAGACTAGCCATCTTTGAAAAATACCCTCCACAGGTATCAGGTAACTTTGGTTTATTTGTCCGTGCCATGTGCTGTCAGATTTATTACTGATTTGTTTATTTTGTCACGGTCACTGGTTTCTTTAAACAGAGGTTTTGCTAGATAATTTCAAACAGAATTTTTGAAATATCTAGGTCCCTGAAAACTAGATATTGAACGTATTAGGTTAATAGTATTAATCCATTGTATTCAGATGTCTGCTGTGGTAGGTTGTTCTGCAGAACAGCTGCTGTTCAAAGGTTGAATGGATGAGCAGCTAGCTTTTGATAAGGGAATACAATTTAACAAAGGTAGTAAAAACCAATAAATATACCAGCATTATGGCTCCTTCCCAGAGCAGATTAATAGAAAGAGTGAAGAATGAAGGTATGAAATGAAGAACTGTAAAGGAGTGTGTTCTTGAACACCAGGAACACAATGCAACAACACTCTCCACCAGTGGCATTTAGGTTCTGCAGGTATTTTTAGAACACCACATGCTGCCAAGCAAACAGGCATACTGTTCTTAGAAATATTGACCTGGCTAATGTAATGTAACAGTGCTACTTGTTTAACTACTACAACTATTTCCCAGTAGTATTCTGGAAGCTTCGCCATTTTTAAAGTCCTGTAGCTGTTTTCAGAAAAGTTATTTTAAAAGTCATGCAGAATTGTATGCTCCTGTATGCCTTACATGATCGAGGTTTTTTTCCCCCCACTAACAGCAGCTTCCCACATTTAATAAACCTTCAGCTTAGCTGTAGCTTCTGTCTGAAAAATGACTTTGTCAAAGCTACAAAACTACAATCATATTGATTAAATTAGGAAAGGGAGCAAACAAAAATGTTACCTTTAGCCTTTACATTTTTTTTTTTTTATTTTTATTTTTTTTACTTACAACACAAAATAGCAAAAATACTAGAAAGGGATTTTAGAGAATTAACTGAAATATGTTACTCCTTGCCACTGATGCCTTTTTTAAACAAGCGTTTTAATTCTATTATTTATGTGTGGCAGACAACATGCTTAATGTGCTAGTAACATGCCACATGTGTGTTTGTGTCACTCGCTGAATGCCTCAAGGTCAAGAGCACTTTGTTAGATATCCAGCTGGCGACTGATTATTTATAATTTTCCAGTGCCATTCAGAATGCAAACAGCAAAGTGTCTCAGGGCCATTTAACGAGCATTGCAGCTCTCTACTGGTAAAATAAACCAAAGACAGCAGCATGTAATTAGAGCCTGGAGAAGCCTGTCATCGTGTTACCATTTACCAGTTATGTCGTCCTAGGTCTGTGCACTTTGTGCTGCTTAATATGCACTTGATACAGTTTGCATATCAGCCCTTTAAATTGTCTCATACTAGCTTACAGCTGCCTCAAACTTTGCTTGTTTGTATAAGTTAGAAATTACAAGCTCAGGTTTGTGCAAACAGAAACACTCGTGAACACGCCCACATGTGCTTTATACTTGTCCATCGCTTCTGTGGTTGTAACCTTATCTTGGACCTCAGGAATCAGTTAACAAGGCTCGACTTTCAAGCTTTTGTGTTGCCACTGATGCTGCTGCTCAAAGGCAGGGTCAGTAAACTCTTTGTATGTGTGGAATGCTTTATTTGCCTCGGTTATTGTTCTGCTGCTGTGAGACACACTGTGTGCTTTTCCACCATCAACGTTTTCCTTTGAGAACAGTGCTGTTAATCAAGTGCTATATTCGTATTTACACCGTTTTATGTTTTTGCGAGGCTGTTTGCTGGGGCTTGTTCTGTCTGGAGGCTTCAGTACAATTTCTGGTCACAGTAAGTTGCTGTCTGCTGAAGAAAGTAATTTCTGTAACCTGCTGAGCTTCTAAATCACATTGTGTTGCAGCCCAGACAAGCCTAGGGTACTGGGATGTAAGAGAGAGGCTGAATTGAAATAGGACAATGTTCCCAGCAGGAGTTTTAATTTCAATATAAAGTCATTCATTCCCCCCTCCCCTGCTCCCCAGTAGACTTTAATAAATGAAGGATTTTTGAAAGCTAGTACACATGCTTATCTATAAATTGAGCTGAAGCTTCTTGTTGTAGAACTAAGTATGAGTGAGGGTGTATTACATCAAGCATGTATCAATTTTCCATTAAACTGAACTAATGTCATCATAGCAAAACATACCTATGTGAGCCTCCAGAACAGATCCATTGTTCTTCTGAATATATTGGGATTTGGTGAATGTTGGTGACATCTTTATACAAGCATCTGCTCCTTTTGCCCTTTTCATCTCATTGATTTGGCTTTTACATGTTTGTTATATGGACAACCCCGTCCTTCTGGTCTCCCCCTCATAGAGGTCAGCCTTTAGTCTTGCATAAGCAGCACAACCTAAAGCATCAACTGCACTACACCAGTTGCTTTCTTTCTAATCTAAACTGCTTTCACCACAAAACTTTTACTTCACATTTACTAAAATCCTATTTATCACTAAAAGATTACATATTAAAAATACTGATCTAAATAATGCATACCGTGATACACTCTTAAAGTGGAACTAAACATACAAATTAAATTTCTGAAATCCTGATCATTTTAATTCAAAAATCATAAAAATACAATTTGAGAATAAAGAAGTCCTGCGCGTTGATTAATAAATTGCATTGTATCATTGAAAACTATCACCAACTGAAGTCTTTCCAACAGGAGAAACAACACTGCTCATATGCTGGTAATGTTTGCTTCTTGTGAATGCTGTATGCAGCAATGATAATATATTGTTATAATTATTCAATAAGAACACACAGACTGTACTGGTAGCATAGCTGCAGCTGCCTGTTTAGTCCTGACAAGCTTAGAAGAGGAGAAGACTGAGTGGCTGCAACCCAATCCATTACTCTGGGGTTGATTGGAACGGCTGCCAGGGCACAGCAGAGCACACTGCTCCTTTCAGCGCAGTGACGGGGACTGACAACACACAGCAGTGCTGATTTGCTGACACACACGCACACAGCAGAGATAAACCTGATGCAGAGTGGCTCATTGTAGCATCAGTGTTCAGAGAGTGAGGGAGGAAAACAGAGGAGTAACATGCTGCTGCTGCTGCATCCTTTCCAATGCGGGGTGTGTCACTCTGGCAGCTTGACTGTCCCTTTGCCCTCTTTTTGCTTCTTCTCGGTGTCCTGTTGCCAGGACTGAGCCCTCAGGAGCAGCAATGACGCTAGGCTAGGGTTTGGAAGCAAACCCCCACCGGAGCACTGGCCTTCAGTAAGGAACCGCAGCGTTCATGGTGAGTGAGCATTTGCACCGTGACGACAAGTGGGTGAGAGCAGTAAATCATCTCTCTCCTTGCCTGGTAGAATCAGAGGGCATTGGTAGTCAATACGAGAAAGAGAGGCAGCAGAGAAAGGCTCAGGTTTCACATAATAGTCTCTTTCAGCTCATTGTTTTGTGCTTTGTGGTGGTTACAGAGGGGAGCAGGATGATGATTGTCAGGATCTCATCACAATAAAGATTGAAACATTCAGTTTCTGGGATGTTTTGATGGCTGATGTTTACTGTGACTTAACTCACCTGCACTGCATGTAAGTGGACCTATAGTCTGAAACCCACGTGCAGCACTGTGGCTCTTTCCTATTATGGCTTTTTGAAGCATGTGAAGAGATTTACTCCTGCTGCTGTCACTGATGTTGTTAAAGCAACACAGAGCTCGTCTGACAGCTAAATCAGTGGGAAATGCTTGGAAAAAAACAAAACACTGGATTATATCAGGGTAGTTTGGTGCCAATGTGCGAACTCCCATCTGTTTGTTTAGATAATGTACATTTTCTTTTTGTTACAACAGAACTGCCAGAGTGGTGCAGCCCTATGAAAAGACTCATGCTCCCCTGTGTAAACGTTAATTCAGTTATTAGTGTGTCAGTTGGTGTGTTTCAACGAATACTACATGAGGATTAAATTGTTGTTGGTAATATTCATTTTGCCTAATGTGTTGAGATTTTAAAAAAAAAAATCCCTTGAACAAAAAACCCTGCAATAAATCCTGTCAGTTCTGTCAGGTGTTGATTGTATTTCGTTGCTTTAGTAGTGCTTACTAGTGGTGTTGTATTGGAGTAGGTGTGCACTATGATTTAAATACATTTGAAAAGAAAATATATAATATTTGCAATCCCTTTGCATCAAACACAAGCTAACAGGCTACTGCCCAGCAGACTGTGTTCAAGCCCAAATTCAGTCTTCAACTCAGTCTTCTACATAATTTTGGCTGTGGACTTGTTAGACGTCAATGAGATCTGACATGTTTTCCACTTACAGTAAACACTATCAGAAATGGAGCAGTAAGCTCGCCTCATAAATGGAAAGAACTGCTTTCTTCTACTGCTGTATCAGATTTCAGATGTACATCACTGACTGCAAGAGAGCTGTGCAGTTCCATAAGGTTGAGGTCTCACAGGAACACAAAGGTAAAAAATGATGGTTCAGCAGACAGAGGTATCCCTTTTGAAGTCCCTAGTATGAAACTCTAAAGGAAAGGTAACTTTATTTGAATGGCACATTTCAAGACATCAACTAGCAGAAATTAAAGCACAGCAGAGAAACGTGGTCAGTCAAAGGCAGTGGAAAGCAGCAGGGTTTTCAGTTCACATTTGAAAGTGAAAAGCAATTGATGGTACACTTCCCTTAATGCAACCTGACACGTCTTTTGTCAGACCCTTCTATATTGTGACACAGGCTTTCCTGTAAAGAAACTGTCCAACCTCAAAATGAGATTAAACATAAGCAACCATGGCCTCTTTTTCTGAGAAACTCTGGGACCACATGGAGCAGATGCTACTGATTGATTTCAAGTTTTAAATCACATAGACATAAAGAACTATTTCTCTGTGATCCATCAGTGGTAAGATTCCTCACACACAATGTAGATTTTAGCTGTAATAGCAAATGATGACGTGCTGCATGGGGCAGCACTTGGGAACAACGTGACATATTCAGAGTAATTCAGTTCAATTTCATTGGATTTTATTTGTATAGCACCAAATCACAATAAAAATCATCTCAAGGCACTTTATATAGAAACCCAGGAAATCCCTTGTAAGTAAACACAGTGGAGAGGAAAAACTCCTTTTAATGGAAGAAACCTCCAGCAGAACTGGGCTCAGTTTGGGCGGCCATCTGCATCGACCGGTTGGTGTTAGAGGAGAGGGAAAAGAACAGCAAAGATTTGCTCGGTTGACACCTGCAGAAGGTATAGAGACAGAGAGAGAGAGCAAGAGCACAAACTACAGGATAGCATTGTTGCACTGTGACTATAGTTTTAAAGCATGAATTCCATTAGCAGCCAGCATGGCAGCCAGAGAGATCTTACCTCACTGACAGGAAATTGCAGAACTTTACCAAATGCTCTCATGATAGAGCAGGCTGCCCCATGCAGCACGTCATCATTTGCTATTACAGCTAAAACCTACATTGTGTGTGAGGAATCTTATCACTGATGGATCACAGAGAAAAAGTTCTTTATGTCTATGTGGACTCATTTTAAATGGTTTTCTTTCTGCAGCTAGATAAGTATATTTTCTAGTTCAGCAATCGATAAAAATGTAATTGGTTCACTATAGTCACTGACTATGTCACAGGAGTATGTTCTGTGATCTTGTTTCTGGAAAGTAACCTGTGAGCAGAGAGAGCATCATTATTTGTGAGCATGGTCTGAGCTGTCAACAGAAAGCTCTTTCACAAAGCAGGACAAGTTTGTTGACTAAAAACCAAAACAATCTTGTATTTTTAGTTGAAATATGCTCTTCATATGTGGATTGTTGCGTTTGGGACCCAGACCCATCAAACAGTCTGGCAGCACTGCACAGATTCCCCACCAAAGTTCTGGCATTGTCCTTGTAACCAACCGGAGAAGGCTAAAGCCAGCCGTGGGAGCTTCTGGCTGTCAACCAGTATGTGAATATGCTTCTGGTCTAATACTCCTATCAAACACAGGCTTCAAGCTAGCATTAGCTGCTGGATTGCATCACTATGGCTGACTCACAAACTCCCTGTTCCTGCATTAGCTGAGACAGTGAAGCTGATATGGATGTAGGTGAATGGTTGGGTGGAGCTGAGCAGGGAGAGGGAGGGGTGGGAGGATCCTGGTAGTTTGCCCTTGAGGCTCATGCTAGCTTCAGCCTGATTTCCATAACTTATTTATTGCAGCTTTAAGCACACTTTTACTGCAATGTGTAACAAATGTATGTTTATTGAAATGTAGGGTCAGTGAGGGGGTTGCAACATTACTGCATATAAAACTAGTATGTATAAAATATGTCTATGGCTCCACATGTATGTAGCTTTTATTTCATGAAACAGAAGCCAATACAAGTATTGAGTGTTGAAAACAATGGACAAAGTTGTAGGAGGAAAAGTTTTTCTTTATTTCTGCTTTCGTCATGGTACGTGTTGATTCACCAGTAGAACCAGTTGTTGATTGGCAGTAATGTGGTTAGGCCTTTTAATGGGTTTATATTTATCAGCGTTACCATCAGCCTTCTTTTAGTTTTTTATAACATAGCTCATCAGTAGCTCATCATCACTGTTTGCACCATGCGTTTTCTCATATCACACTGACACACATTTCACTGTCCATGGATGCCACAGTCCCTCACACACATCGTGTCCTGTACTTCACCTTTTTGGAAGCACCTGCATTGCTGCTGAACAGATATTCAATTCCCCCACCCCCGAAGCGACCTCACTCATCACTTACTCCCCCCCCGCCCCCTTCTCTGCAGTATCCATCTCTTCCCAGGGTGTAAGCCTCAGTCTAACCTTTAATTATCAACCTGCAGCTGTTTCCTCAGGTACACCCAGGCTGTAATAAACCGGACAGCAGAACATGTGCGTCTTTTCAGTGAGAAGACAGATGAACCAGGTTACCCATTCATATATGAGAAAATACAATTAATGATCATAGTCATCATTTGTATCTAAATGTAAATTGTTGTATCTTGGGACATCAAGTATAATTGATGTGATGGCACAGGTTGTAAACAAACCCCCAGGTTAGTCAAACATGATGTCTCATTTATTAGGGTCTGAAATCTCCTCTCTTAGCATGAGGGTGATATGGAGCAAACCTGGAACTACACTGCAAAAGAAAGGTTAACGGGGGGGTGAGGGGCAGTAGACAGATGCAGAGCAGCTAAAAATGAGGACCGAGTAAATAAAAGAAAAGCTGGGGAAAATATTCATAAAGGGCTGGTGACTCGTCTGCGAAAGGCCCATCCCAGTGCTCAGTGTAGTCTTACCTGTGAATCACCTAGATTTCTGTAGCAGTGAAGGAACATTTTCCATTAGTACTCTGACTCCCAGCCTCACACATCCTTCTCTCTTCATCATTCTCCTCATTTCTCCTTGTCTTGTGTGTGTCAGCTTCTTTCCCTTGGCGCTCAAACTTCAAGAGATGCTTTTGGCATTTTGCTCTCTCTTTATCCTCTCACCTCTTTTACAAATTTCTTTCATTTCATCTTGTTTGCACTTTAGCAGCTCCCCTGCTATGTGCAAATAAGATGATTCCCTGCTCTCACTTTGAAAAGTGGACACATTTATTCTGATAGAACCTTTTTTTACTCTTTGAGATTTGCAAGACCCCCCCCATCCCTTCAAAGCTGTATCTTCTTAGCTCCCCTTTTAGCTGTGCTTTATTGGTTTAGACATCACCTTTATGGAATGTTCCTCACTTTCTTCTTGTTTAAACTGCATTTACTTCACTCTTAATGGAGAAAGTTGTACTTGGATTTGATGGTGACAAAGCTCCTCTTGCTTGGGTAAATACTGCAAAAAAGAAAAGAAAGATTTTCTCTTGTTGCACCACCAGCCTTTTACCCAGAGTGAAATGTCTTCACGGCGATTAAATGGATTGCCGTGAAATTTGGTACAGACATTCATCTCGTCCATGTCGGTCTATACCAGGTCAAAATTACACAGTGTCCAAAACCTTGATTTGGACAATGAAGGTTCATATTTACAGATCAGAGTTATGTACCTAACTCTGTGCTAGAAAGCAGTGTTTAATGTTAGAGAATTGTGTCTAAGATAGTGACCACTGAACATTATGCTCACTAGGTGTAGTAAAATTGTCATTGTGAGCACTCTAAAGGTCAGAGTATTTATCTTGAATTTCTGGAGCGCATCCCCACAGAGTACCTTTTATCTTTTTACGTTTTTTTTGTTTTATGACATATTTGTTTATCTTGTAAAGCACAAATAAATGTCATACTATAATAATTAATTCCTGGTAGTTCTGTTCTTTTATCTCTTCCCTTTACATCTGCCATTCTGATGTCCTGCCCTTCTCCAGTGTGATTCACTTGCCTTTATTTTTCCCCCAGGGCCAATGGAGACCAGACTCTGGTACAATAGACAGCAACAGAAAGACAGATTAACATAGGCTGCATGACTAACGGCCACACAAACACACACGCACGTACACCACTGCTGAAGGAATAGATTTTCCTGCCTCTATTGTGGCCTGTGCTGATCAATGTGAATGTCCCTATGGCAGCACAGTGTTAAGCTGATTGCCTCCAGACCTCAGCCTGCATTATTAACCAGCTCAACACACACTGGAGACTGGAGGTTATGTTCGACATATAGTGGGGTGTGAACATGCTCATATTGCACTTGTCCCATTTACAGTAGCTTCCTCATTAAAGAAAAAGACAATGGCATCTAAAGTTCTACCTGAACTTTTTGTGCTATATCTGCATCCTTATATTGACTTCTGGATTTAAGTTTATAGCTACTGCTACCACAAACAAACCTACAAATAAACTCACAACCTGTGGGTCACTTGTTAATTGGCCTTGTTTTAAACGGCCTCTTGGCTATATGTGGCTGACTGTCACATGTGTAGGTCTATGTCACAGTTCCAGCTGTGGAGGCAGCACCACATATTCATTAGACACTAGCTGACAAATTCTCAGAGGCCTTGAGGGCAAGGTTAAGATCGTTTTCAGTGTTTCCTCTTCCTACCTTTTGGTCCTAACAGTCTATGTACGACCACAATATTAGTTTTGAAGACAGCTGTGACTCAATTTGCCGCTTCTGTTCATTGACAAAACCTTGGCATGTAATGTAGAGTGACTATTAGTTTTAGATCATCTAAATTATGTTGTTGTTGTTGTTGTTGTCAGGAATATGAAACAAAGAGTGGCAGAGCTGGACCTGGCAACCCAACATCTCCCAGGCAAAGTGTGAGGAAAAACCTGGACTTTGAACCCCTGTCTACCACCGCACTTATACTGGAGGACAGACCTGCGTATGTAAACACACACACACACACACACACATATTGTCAGACAATAAAGCCTCCACTGCCTTTATGAGCCAACTTTTCTCATTGGGGTAATATAGGCTGCATTCAGCATTGTTCCAGCTCTCTGCGTGCTGTTTGTGTCACAGGCTGTTGACATGAGAAGTGCTGCTGAAAGTTTAATAGCCCTCCGTTGGCCTCGCTCTATTGCCCTTTCTTTTAGCATTTTACATTCAGACATATGCTGGGCCTTATCTTTCATTCAGTGATGCCACTACTGGCCGACATGGAATGTATGTGAATGTAGTGAAATTTGCTCTGACTCCATGACTAGCAAAACTGAGCTCAGCTGCTCGGGCCCTGGCCCCGTGCATCCTCCCACCTCTTTTCCTTAATCAGTTTTCCTACTGTCACCCTCAACTGGTAAAAATCATTTAGAATAATGCAGTTGTCTATATTTTTGTGCATGACGTTTCAGCGTCCCATGTCTTGTCTGTCTGTATTTTCCTCTATAACACAGAAGCATGCTCAACATGAATAATGCAACGAAACCCCAATACACATAGTTGCTAACCTATTTAGTAGCTCTGTGTATGTTTGTGTGTTACAGTAATCTCCCTGCCAAGCCAGCCGAGGAGGCACAGAAACATAGACAACAGTATGAAGAGATGGTGGCTCAGGCCAAGAAGAGAGGTGAGGCTATTTAGCAACAGAATCAAGGTTCATTTACTGTGTTTTGCCCAGAACATGGGGTTACTTCCAAACACTGGATTCCACCATATCAGCAACAAGAGAAATTTGCAGTGTGTTTTTCTTTACTTTTCTTTAAAGCTTGATACATCACAGGACTTCACAGACTCTGTCTCTGCCTCTCTTCAGCTGAGTTTCTTCACCATTTCAGTGTCCCTTTGTTTTAACATCTAAACATCTCTCTCCACTCTCCTGTATGCAGAGTTGAAAGACGCTCAGAAGAGGAAGAAGCAGCTAGAGGATCGATGCAAGCTTGAGGAGAGCATTGGCACAGCTGCCCAGACCTGGAACCAGGAGATCTTGCCTAACTGGAGCACAATGTAAGAACAAATACTGCAGCAGATTTAAGTACACATAGCTTCTTTGTACAGATAAAAAATTAGTACATAACCCTGATCACACCTTTGAACCAGTGCAGAGCTTTAAAGAAAGAAACTTGATTGTCACATAAAACACATTAAACTGAAGAAAGAAGTCACATAACCTTTTTTTAAATCACTGTGTCCCAGTCCAGTAGTGTAAATCACAACTGTTTGGCATCACAGATTTTTGGTTA
Organism: Mastacembelus armatus; assembly: GCF_900324485.2. NCBI lineage: Eukaryota > Metazoa > Chordata > Actinopteri > Synbranchiformes > Mastacembelidae > Mastacembelus > Mastacembelus armatus. The sequence continues at coordinate 3,369,825 of NC_046650.1, read as the reverse complement.
CCTTTAGTTATTTAAATAGGTACTTTCATATGCACCACCCTCTCTTTTTTGTTGTATTGTAATTCCTAAATGTGACACCTGTTGTGGGAAATAAAAGTTGAAAAGCAGCCAGTTTACTTTGGGAAGCATTTCATCTCAGGGGCCAAATGCTCTCAGCAATGAGCTTAGAATGAAATGTAAAACTGCTAAGTTACAGTATACTTCTTGTTGCGTGGCCAACAGGATGGTACAAAGTAAATATCTACAAAGGTTTAAAGATAAAAACCATCCATAAAGCATAAAAAAAATCATAACAGCTATATTTAATGCTTGTTGTAGAAATAACTAATGCCAGACAGTGCTTTACAAATGTATATTAATGAATGACTAGCACTATAAAATCTTGGCAAACTGATGTGGTTGTCATCCTTATAGCGTCATTGTATATGTATATGCTTACTTTGTTTTTAAGTCACTCTGCATTATATCTTTGCATATAGTTAGCCATCAGTTTAACATGAGCGTATATATGTCTTGTCCTGATTATAGAACATATCACATAGTCAATAAAGATCAGTCTGTAGTGATTTGTAAAGGTACCATTAAGCTATTGTAACCTAATACTTACATTGGAAACATTGTCTTCCTTATATTTAATAATCATTACTTACAGTAGCTTTGTTTGCTAGTCTGATGTCACAGTCAGCACCATATTACATGCATGTACTGAACAGCTGATGTAGACCAGCACTGCAGGGAGAACTGAGTCATGTGCAAACATAATGATCAATTATAGGATTAATAAAACACGACCTGTTGTACAAGCATAACTGCCACGTTGTCATTCCAGCCGACTCTTTGTTATACCAAATAGTCAGAAATACCAGTGTATGTAGTGTATTGCCACTCCTATGGGTGTAAGAGCATGAACTAAGATTAGTACTTGAACACTTAAAAAAAAAAAAAAAAAAAAAGTCACGTGGGTAAAGAACTGGTGCTTATGAGACTTTGCATTATTAAGTTGTAAAATATGGGGACAGAATAAATGTGGAGTAAAATATGTATGAGATGTACAAACATTTAGTTGTTGTCATTTCATGCTTTTAATGACTGCCACCTTGTGGCTATGACTGGTAACTGGAACACAATTATTAAGCATCCTCTGAACTATTTCCCCACATTTAACCCTGCTCCAGGTGTACATCTCGACGAGTGAGGGATCTCTGGTGGCAAGGCATCCCCCCCAGTGTCCGAGGGAAAGTGTGGAGCCTGGCTGTGGGCAACGAGCTCAACATCACACATGGTACATGGGCAGTGAGTATGGATGGCATAACGACCGAGAAGAAAAGACTATTAAAGTTAATGTTACCCGTACTATAATAATTTCCATGCTAAACCTGTAATTGTTCTGATTTGTACCACTACCCATGTGCTCTGTGTGAGTCACCTTTATAACAATACTACACTGGTTCATGCTTTATGACAGGCAGAGCTAACATTCACACAACTGTGCATGCATGCACTTGTAAGTGAACCAGTTTGTCTCAGTGTTTGTAAGTGAATAAGCACTGAGGTAGAAGAAGAAAGAGCGTGTCCATTAGGAAAGGACACGCTCCAGTGATTCTCTCAGTGCAAGGACAAGTAGCATTTCAGCAAGTTCTTCAAGTGTGGGTGGAGAGTCCAAAATACACACTGGAGACTCATTCTCCAGTCGGTAAAGGAGCAGCAACTTTAATTGTGTGTGTGTGTGTGTGTGTGTGTGTGTGTGTGTGTGTGTGTGTGTGTGTGTGTGTGTGTGTGTGTGTGTGTGTGTGTGTGTGTGTGCGTGCGTGCGTGTGCGTGCGCGTGTGTGTGCGCGCATATTACTTTGTGACATGGCGTGTATCGTTGTGAGGACATCCTGTGCAGGCCTCACAACTTTTTGAAGGTTAAGATTTGGGTCAGAGTTGAGGGTTAGAATTAGATTTAAGTTAGGGTAAGAGTTGAGCCTAAGTATTTTAATGTTTGTGTTAGACAGACTGCATTATGTCAGTGAGTGTCCACACAACTATACAAAGGCTCAACTTTGCATATGAGTGAAGGAGCTCTTCGGCAGTGTCATGGCTACTTGCAGATAAATGATCGCTGTCTGATGTGCTGACCCATTCTGCCTTGTGCTGCCGACCAATTTACATTGAGCACAGTCCTATGTGTTATCACACTGCACAGACACACTCATACGAAACTTAATCAATTCGAGCTCATTATTTTGCTGTAGCATCTCATCACTAGAGGGCAGCCACAGGTCAAAGCACAATACCAGGATATTGAGTGTACTGCAAGAGAATAAATGCCTTGTGAAATGGAGGGAGATGTTTGCTCTAATCACCTTTAGTGGTGCTGCTGCAGAGAGCTGAATCCTTTTATCACCTGAAGTGGTTTCTGTCCAGTCATCATGTTCACTACTCAGTGCCTTTAGTCTTTTCTCATAATGGCTGTAACGTGTCCCCTCAGAGCTGTATAACATCTGCCTGGCCCGGGCAAAAGAGAAGTGGAACACCACACCAGCACCTGCCACAGAGGGTGAAGCTGAAGGTAGAGACAGAATAGGAACTCCTCCTTGACTTTCTCTGGCTTTTTACTTTTACTTGGAGTGTGGAGTATTAATTATGCTGTGTGTCTTTCAGATGCTGGTTCTTCAGACAGGGAGTCAAGCCTGGAGCTGATCAAGCTAGACATCTCAAGAACATTCCCCCAACTGTGTATCTTCCAGCAGGTCAGCCACCACCAAAAACACTATGGGCCTGATTGTGGTGTTCTTTAGGTGCATTCAGGCCCAACCGGTCTAGGGACTACCCCAATGTTTTGTTTGCATTCCTGGTGTTCATATGTTAACATTCATACTGCTAGCAGGAACACTGAAGTGATGTAAGCCAGCTGATGGTTGGTATAGCAGTGAAACCTTTTATGTTCCCCTTACAACCATTAGAATCTCTGAATTTCCTCTGTTGTATAGAGCCTCAATAAAACTTCAGTGTTGGTCCACAATGTGTACCTGTTGCCTACACAAAAAATGGTGATTGTGGGTATTGCATTTGCTGTGTTCAATAAATCAACATACACTTTAAGCCACTCATGGTTCCAGTTGTGCTGTGAGATCACCTACCCTGAAGTAGGAGATTAAAATGTTCTTTAAGACAGTGTTCTAAGAGCTATAATCATCCTCACGTCTAACAGTGCAGACACAGAACAAAGAGGAAATTTCCTCCAAGAGCTCTGGGAACTATGAAAAAGTTAATCAAATCATTTTTTTATTTGTATTGCACATTCTAAAACAGCCAAAGTGCTTCACATAACATACAAATCGTGGAAAACAACCATAATACAAATAAAAGGAAATCGAGCAACTAAAATGAATAAAAAGCCTTTGAAAATAAGTCTTAAGGCAGAAGAAGCCTATTAGTCTAAATCACAGAGCAGATAAGATTTTAGGGCCTATAAGTGTGATAGGGAATAAATAGTTGTGTAATTTAATCAGGTGCCAGACCACAAGAGACAAGAACCTTGAAAACAGTGGTATAATTAATCTGTAACCAGTGTAATGATACCAGGAAGGAGGTGATATTGTCTCTTCACCCAGGGCTGATAATAAGACACGCAGCAGCATTTTTCACTGATGGGCCAAACTAGGATGCCCATTTTTTTGGATGCCCAAATATAGAGTTACAGTCTGGAAGAGATTATAATTATTATAAGTGATTATAATTATCATGCAATTTCTGGAAAGAATTGTTTTCAGTTTTGTTATGTTGCTTAACTGGAACAAGCAATGTTTAACCACAGTTGAAGTTCCTAACTTGAGTATTCAGTTTCAGAGTATTCAGCCCTAAGTGACTGTATTTACCGAATATTCAGGTTGGGTGAATATTTGGGATAAGTTTTTTTTAAATTTTTTTTATTAGTAATTAGTAGCCTCAAACTAGCTAATGATAGTGGTAATATCAGCTGCATCCCTAGAATTTAGGGGAAGATGTATTTGCATATTGTCTGCATATCAATGGAAATAAACATTGTATCTATGGTAAATGAAACCTAAAGGAAGCATATACAAGACAACAGAACTCACTTCAGGGCTGAATCATGGGGTAATCAGGGCAAAAAGAGGAAAGATTAACAGTAAACAGTAAAATTTTGAGCAGTTAGGTAAGAGGTGAAGCATTTTGAGATGGTGCCTTGAAATCTAACAGTTTAGGAGAATTGAGGGGTCAACAGTGTCAAAGGCAGCAGTAAGGTTTAAAAGAATTAAAATGGCACAATTACCTGAATTTAAATAAGGAAGTAGATCATTTCATACTTTGAGGGCAGACTCTGTACCATGTTGGGCTCTAAAATTGAAACTATTATTCAGATATAAGAAATAGTAGAATCAAAAGATTACAGAAGCACATCAGACCATAACAAGACACATTAAGAACATGTTGCTGCAGAAATAGCTTTGTCCTTTTTATTTGGTTAAAGTCTTTCTACTGTATGTTCCTAACAACCTTAATAACTTAAAATCTTAAATTCTGGGCTCACATTATTATATCAAAGCAATTCTAATGCTGATAAGTTTGTGTGTGTGTGTATTTTTGAACTGATGGCTCCATTTTCTTCATTATTTTTCTGTTCATCGTTAGGGTGGTCCCTATCATGATGTGCTGCACAGTATTCTGGGAGCATACACTTGTTACCGGCCAGACGTTGGCTATGTAAGTCACACCCTGTTAATCACACTTATGTTTATGTTTTCCTTGTGTAATGAACATTAGAAATATTGTCATGTATCCTCCTGATGACCTTCACACAAATCCATCACTAAAGTAGGGAAACATTTAGGTATTGTTTTATGGTTTTCATGTGTGATTTCCTGTGTTAGGTTTTTTGGTTTTATGTTGCTTTCACACTTTGGAGAAAACTGAAGCCAACACAGTTCGTAATAAGAGTGCATGATCTTTGAGGTATCAGAGTAGTGCTGTGGGCATATGATGAAGGTTAAAAAAGACACAGCACAGCCTCAGAGCTTCCCCGTAACACCTGCAACATTCTATTAATATCTGATATTACCAAGGTTTGACTGTGATCAGGATGACTGTCAGCCGCAGGTATTAAATTTCTACTGACTGCCAGATATTGGGTGTTCAGTGTGTAGGATGTGTGACAAGACAGTATTCGATACGCCTGCACGAGAAACCAGGCCCCTTATAGGACACTAGTCATCTTTTTGTTTTCCCCTGTCAGGCAGAAGTTACAGTATTCACTGTAAGTCACCTCCCCCTTGTTTGTGTAAAGATTATATAGCAAGGTACCTAATGAAGTTTACAGGTAGGCAGGCAGGCAGGCGCTCATTCGCTTTAGACAGAGTTAGGCTAAGTGTTTCTCTGTGCTTTCGGTCTTAATGCTAAGCTGAGCTAACTGGCTGATCTTAAAACAGACATGAAATTGATGATCATTTTTTCAGATTTCAGTGACTAATTGGTGTTAATGTTTGTTTATGTGTATATGTCACCAAACCACATGTGCACGGAGGGATGTTTCAAATTCAGGAGTGGTGATTGTGGTCACATTTATTTTAGCCTCAAGCCATGCTCATTTTCACAATTTTCACATGGATGCTGCAGTACACAAACCTATGTTTTTGAAGTCATCTGCACTTTAGATCAAATTATAACACTCAATTATAACACTAGGTTTTTCAGCTTCAAACTGTGCGCAAACTGTGAACTTATGCTTGCACCTTAGAACCACATTATGCTTTTAGCTTTTGTGGTTTGCATTTGCTGCTCACCGCAGCCCCATCCTTTCTATACCAGAATTAAAATGACTGTGACTTCCTGCACTGACCCCAAGCCTTGAGCTGCTGCTCAGTCTATGCATTTGCTTGTGTGCAGGGTTTTCTGGCTCTTTGCACCTGTGTTTGTCAGCATTTTACCCCTTTCCAACTTAAACATTCAGACTGAAATACTTGTAACAGTAAATTACTCCTTTAAATTAGATAATAGTACTTCTTAAATTAGTATAAGTGACAGCGATGGTCCAAAATTCACCTTTTCTAGCAGGTGTTCACTTTCTGCCTTTATCTTATTTTGCCCTCACTTTCAGAGACAGGAGTATACGTGTCATACTAGCACTTTCTTATATGTCTTTCTTTCTTGTGTTTGCGCAAACTTGTATGTGTTTGTAGGTGCAGGGAATGTCGTTCATTGCAGCAGTGCTGATCCTTAACCTGGACACAGCTGATGCCTTTATAGCTTTTGCCAACCTGCTCAACAAGCCCTGTCAGATGGCCTTCTTCAGAGTCGACCACAGCCTTGTCAGTGCGCACGCACACACACACACACACACACACACACACACACACAGATTTCCACCATCAAAACTTAAACCATTTACTATACAGTAGCTGTAAACACACATAAAATGCCTCTCTCCTGTTAATGAATACAGTAATGTGGTTTGTGTATGTTAGGCCAATAAAACCAACTTCTTTCCTCTCTGCAGATGTTGACATACTTTGCGGCATTTGAAGTGTTCTTTGAAGAAAATCTACCAAAGCTTTTTGCACATTTCAAGAAAAATAACCTGACCCCAGATATTTATTTAATCGACTGGTGAGTATCAAACTTTAACTCTTCGTTTTTTTTAAGTGCTCCACGTTTCCTCATTTCTTCAAGACTTTTTCTCAGTAATGTCACATTTGTTGTAATTTTTCATTTTGTTTTAATACCCTGAATTCAGTCTGATCATACTCACTTGAAACTACAATATCATTACCCTAAAAGAAAAGACCATAGCCTTTGTGAATTACTTGCTATTGTGTCATTTCACAGGAGCTATACATGCAGCCAAAAATATCTGATCACGATATGTTTTCCACCTACGTGCAGCGTGAGCTTTGCTCTCCGTCCCAGTGCAAAGCTATATGTCATCACCTTGAAATGTGACTCTTAGAGCTTGTTGCACTTTGTGTCATCTGAATAAACAAGACAGGATGTTTGTGTGAGCAGGGGTCTCAGTTAGTGATCGCTACACATACAGCGTGGAATGTTCTGCTTCGTTTTTTTCCATCAAATACACATTAAAAAAATGTAACAATAATTGTGGCATGAGGAAAAGTTTGGGCAACTGAGTCTTTTTTTTTTTTTTTTTTTTTATTCTCGACTTACACACCTTCACCCACTCCTCCTGAAAAGCACTTGAGGTTTACAGGCTGTTTTTTCCCCACACAATATGTTTAAAATCTACCCACAGATTTTCACCAGCCTCAGCTGGGGATTCCTGAAGTAGTTCCTGGTGGACTTTTGATATGTGCTTATGAGGGTGTAAATTGTACAAGGACAACATTCCTTACTGTTGTATGTGCCTGCACAAAACTAATATTCACAGTTCCTTTCTGCCTGTCCTCGCTGTGTCTGTCATTCCAGGATCTTTACTCTGTACAGTAAGTCCCTGCCATTGGACCTGGCGTGTCGGGTGTGGGACGTGTTCTGCAGAGACGGTGAAGAGTTCTTGTTCCGCACAGCGCTGGGCCTGCTGCGTCTCTACCAGGATGTGCTGACCTGCATGGACTTCATCCACATGGCCCAGTTCCTCACCCGCCTGCCTGACCTCATCCCTGCTGAGCAGCTCTTTCAGCACATTGCCTCCATTCACATGACCAGCCGCAACAGGAAGTGGGCACAGGTAGGATGCTGTACCTTTTATATTTTGGGCTTTGTGGCTGGTTTCTTGGTGTTTTAACTCTGCTCACTCTGTCTCCTCAGGTCCTGCAGGCATTACAGAAAGATCAGGAGCGAGGCAGCCCGGTGCTGAAGCGCTGACCAGAAACCACAGGAGAAAATAAATAAATAAAAAATAATATCATGCACTAATGGACTCAACCAGTCCCCCCTTCATCCTCCTGGAAAAACTGTATTTACCAGGCCAGGTGGAGATGAAAGAGCCTTTGTTCAGCTTGGTGACATATCTGGTTGTGTAGCTGCTGTTGTAAACCTCACTTCCAGAGCCGTGTCACTGCTCTGACTGGACCCAGCACCCTGCAGCGGGTCTGTCACTGATGAGACAGGGCTGTGCAAACGAGTTTGAGGCCCCCACTCACCCCCACTCTCCTCTGAGGCCCAGCAGTCGACTGCAAACTGTAGCAGGCAGAGGCTGAAGAATGTATCACACACTCCCACATACATGGAAACCACAGATACTTACTACTCAAATTCTCCGCTTACATTAGCTTTTAACTCTGTCCACACTCTTTTTGGCTTCAGTTCCACTTCCTTTTATGTTTGGAAAATTTATTGTAAAGTTTTTTTTATTTTCTGTGACAGAAGTCTTGAGTCAAACCAGTTACCGAACATGTTAGAGATATTCTTAAAGTCCCAGGCTCTCGTCAAAACTTCAGTCATTCCTTCACCAGTTTGATTTTGTCTGCCTGCTGTGACCTCAGTTTCCTTTGTTTCTTGAACCATTCCATGAAGTCAGAATCCATGAAGATGCAACAGAAATGCATATATCTCTGATGCTCTAGGTTGATTACCTGAGAGCACCACATTGTCACATGTAAAGAAAAGTTTTAACCCTCTAAAACGAGGTCATAAGCTGCCTGTAAAATGAGTTTTACAGTGTTTTTCTGATATAATGAAGCTGGGGTAGATATGTTGTGGTTACACACACTGTCCTCTATATGTTTTGAGTTACATTTCAGCTCATTAGAGGTTTGAATCCTAATGTTTTGTTAGTGTGACGTCTTGTGTGCATTTATTTCATATTTAACAAATGGAAAGGCAGACAGTCCTCGTGCCAGTCAAATGGAGAGCAGCTGCACTTGCAGGATTACAAAGTATGTGTATCAGAGGGAGGTTTACGCCCAGTGCTCTGAAGCAGCCTTCAGAGAGGAGGATTCAGCGAGAAGTGCTGAACAACATTTTTTGCTGATGCTTTTCCATTGTGACAAATTTACATCTTTTAAAAATCCAGTGGTTAGCTGTTAGCAGTTTTTGTTTGCAGTGTACCCACTGCTGTACAAAACTGTCACTGGATTGCTTTGATAGTGAAGACCACTTAAACATGGTGATTGTCAGCTAAGTCCAGCTGCTTGTCTCAGCAATTTTTAAGCAAATTTATGGGAGTTTATTAGCATTAAGAGGCAATGTCTGAGGGAAGGCTAAATGACATCAAATCTAAAACTGTTTGTATCATGTGTTCGTATATGGCGAGTTATGACAGAGAATGTGTGCTGCTGAGGCTGAGCTGCCATAACCAGTGCCCCTTCAGCTGCTGATTCTGCTAAATGGGCCAAATCACCACACACACCTGTTCCTTTCACCTCACACATTAGCTTTGCCTCGCCCTTTACATGACTGCAGAAATTTGTCTGCACCACAGTGATCACCTCACCTCTGTCACTCTTGGGCTTTGTGCCCGCTTGAGGTTGTCAGTGCGTCAACAACTCCCTGATGCTGCATTCACAGTGTGGTTAAAGTGTCACTCCATCCTGACCTGTGGGTGTGTGCTGCTGCATTCCAAGCATTGTTTTGATGAGCTGACAGGCAGCTGATGAGTTAGTGATGATTGGGTGAGGTACTGTCTTGCTGTTGATCCCGTACTGGGCCTCTAGCAGTTAATTATATTTTCTGTGATGTTAATTTCTTTCAAAGCCTGTTTTTCGTTTTGTTAAAGGTGAGAAGTGCAGAAATCTGACTGGTTGGTGATGCCTGAGCGTTCATTGTCAGATTGTCTTTCAAACCAAACTGCTGGTGGAGTCTCTGTGTATCTGTCCTGTTACTGGATGTGAAGCTACTTCATCTGATGTGTTGTGCTGCTGATTTGGTGTGTTGTCGTGCTCTGTGATATTGATGCCGTCTCTTGTTGCCACTGAGGTGAGACTGTTCTTAAATGCCTGGACCACAGCAGAAGTTGAGGCAGAGGTTGTTCTGGAGTTACAAACAGGAAACACCTTTCATCTGTGAGCCATCAGCACCCTGCTCTCAGCTGGTTTTATGGCTGCTAACAGTCTGTGTTTGAGTATGAGCTTCACCTCAGCGCCATGCAGCAGACTTTCTGATCACTCTTCTCGATGCACTCCTCCCTCCCCCTCCCCCACTGTGGTGACACACCGCAGGACTGCAATACAGCTTTTTGCACATACATGTAAGACTTTGAGTTGTGCCTCGCATCATCAGTTTGTTTCTCTGAGGTGTAAACGGGTCAGTTTTTCATCCTTTCTTTGTTTTTGTTGGATTTTTTTTTTTGTCTTTAAGTAGTGGCCAGCTGACAGTACAAGCTGAAGTATGTCTCGTGTGGTTACATTTAAAGCTGGCCTGTATGAATTGACCCTCCCAGCTCGACCAACACTAGCTGCCCCCTTATCAGAACTGTATGATCCACAGTGGTGGAGGCGAAATTCAGTCAAACTAAATTGAAATAAGAGTAATACACTGGATCTGAATGTTTGATGTTTTGAATGTTTGATTTTCTGGATGTCTTATTTTATGCCCCTCCTTTAGACCCGTGTACTGTAGAGAACTGATGGACATACATGGAGACAGCAGAGTCACCATGCACGTGTCTCACTTGAAATGTATATAAATGATAGTTTTATTAAAATAAACAGCTGTATATATTCAACCAGAGGCTGCAGTGTGTCATTCACATTTAAAGGTAAAAATTAACATTTGCTTTTATCGTCTAGTTAATGCCATCTTCTACATGACTAGCTAGGTAGGTAGCTACTTTGAGACATCTATAATAGAAGCGGACACTGACACAGACCCAGATATGCAGTCAGCATACAAATAACATCAAACTAATGTATTTGTTGCATCTTTGTTTAAATATGGAAGATATTCTAAGTTGCTAAGGCAATTTCACAGTCAGCTGAAAATAACAGATGTCACTCAGCTGATTGTATGGATCAAAAAATATATAAAATTCTCTCCAGACATGGTGAATTTATATAAAACAGCAAATCAATTCATTATCAATGAAGAATCTGAAATTTAAAATATCTTGTTCCACTGAGCAAAGGTCATTTGCTCATTTGATCATTTATTAACATAGATATAGTGAAACTCTTAAAACATGGACCCAGGATGCAAAAAGCCCACAACCAATATCCCTTTTCCCGTTTTAGTGTTTAATGAGCTCTTTCCTTTGACTTTATAATGACTTGACAGGTTTTATGTACTGTAGAAACATAGGTACTGTTTTTTCTTTATTTTACCACCATGCTATGAGCTATACGTAACCACAGCTGCATTTCCTCTGCAACCTACCACTCAAGCTTTTTAAAAACCAAGTGGAAAGTTTGTGTCAGAGGCAACTTCAGTCCCTGTGAAACCACAGCCACCCCCCCTATTCCACACCAGTCACACTTTTTTTTTAAATTTAACATTTTTGATCTTGATAAACGTAGCACCACAGCACCTTTTGTTTAGAAGTCCTCTCCTGCAGGTAGAGAGCCGCTGTGGTTATTAATCATCATCATCTCCAGAGGAATTTCAGGTCATCATGAAGACTGGTCACATCCTTCTGCTCTGCATCCTGGGAGCTGCAATGCTGTCTACAGTGATCTGCAACAGTACGATAACCTTACATTTTATTATTTAAACATGTTCTGTGTTAGGGGTGTTGCTTCTTAAGACATCCTCAAAATACAGCACTTTGATGTTCCTATTCTTCAGATTCAATTGGTCCTGAAGACTGCTGCTTTGAGTTCTACCCGAGAAGAATCAAGAAAGAACTTCTCGTATCATATGAAATGACTGATCATCGCTGCGCAAGGAGAGCAGCTCTGTAAGTACAGCATGTCAATATGATTACTTCATTCTCAGGAAGTTTAATACATCAAAGACATAAATAATCATAATATTAGCATTAAAACAATAATATTATGTAGTTAATTAGAATTCATGAACACAATAAAACACAGGGCACATTCTCCACAGCACTTTGACCAAATATACTTCATTTTATCTCCTGCCTATTCTGCTGTTTTTTGTCAGTTTAATCCATTCAGATATAAGTCATTTTCTGTGTGTTTTTTTTTTTAATAGTTATGTGTCCTTTTCAAAATGTTTTAAAAAATACTGTTGATCATAATGATCATTTCCACCCTCTGTTTCAGTTTTGTAACAAAAAAGTCTCGTCGTATCTGTATGGATCCAAGTCTGTCCTGGGTTCAGAACATCATGAAAGCCATGGATGAAAAGTCCTTTTAAATCAGCTTCTTGTCTGGATAAAAACTTCCTGTTTGTTGCTTGTAATGGAGCCAGAATGATCCTCTGTCTTCATATGCTTTATATTAACAACATTATCAGACAGTGTAACCATCACACAAATACAGGTCATGTCTTCTTTATTCTTTCTGAGATAGAAAAGAATATTTGTCCCATTTGTGTAAGACTTAATCAGATTTGATGTAAAATACAAAATAAAAAAATGTTTTAAGCATATGGGGGGAAAAAAAAACGTTTTGTTTTATGGGTTTTATTTTCTAATAATGTCCATCATTGAAAATGCATTTTCTGACAGTAAAGCCTAGTTTAAACAAAGTGAAAATGTATTATGCATTTATGACTTACTTGGACTGCACCTCATCTGTATATTGCTTTTGATGAATGTGTTAATAAAATAATAAATAAAAATAAACATATTTTAAGCATATTACTTCGGCTATACGAGTCATTTCTTTTTTGCTTTATAGCCAATAAGGCAAAGGCATACTGTACAATATAATATTTAGTTGGCAGCCTAGCAGTAAAAATGATATCTGATAAATACATAACCCCAGCCCCCAGGTGAGCATGGCACAGAAAACAAATCCATTACAGATGACCTACAGTGTGTTATTGAGCTGAAGGAAATTAGAGGATCAGGTTGGATTACTCTTCAGGTTATTTCTCTCAGCAGTACATCAAATAATACCAAATGCACCACACATGTGCTTGTGTATGTTAAAGCTAGAATCACTCTGATTTGAATGAATAATATCATGCTTTTGTCAGGCAGTCCATGTGACGTGTGATTTGTGAACCAGGAGAGGTTTGGAAGAACAGCTCTTTGCATGGGCCTCTATGGAGACATCTGTCTGACCAGCAAAGTGAACCTTTGGTTTTTCAAGGTGACTGCATCATGCAGATGTGCTGTTGTTTTAGTTATTCATCATTCACAAATACAGACTGTAATGTTATGAGTAGATCCAGCTAGATTTTCTGTTTTCCTGTCTGACCACAGTTAATGCCCTCTGCCTGTTGTTGGACCTGTGCCTCTGGCCTTTGGACTATACTGTTTTCTTCACTGTTTGCCTGTCTGTTGTTGACCATTCAACAAGTCAGTATCATTCTGTTCCTGCCTGATCTGTCTGTGAGTCCTGCTTTTGAGTCTCCAGTTTGTCAGAAACACCAGAGACCATCTATGACCATGACTGTCAGGGTCAGTGTGGCTCTGCTGAAGGTTGGATGGATCCTCTTCTTTTTAACACTGACTCCTCTCCCAGGTAAGAGACATTTACAGACACTTGCCATTGCACTTCAATGGCTTTGAACATAAAACGTTCATATAATAGAAGGCATTTCAGGATGTGTCAGTCACCTTCAGATGGTTTGGGTTGATTTTCAGTGTCTGCACAGGGAACAGGGGCTTTCTATTCTGATGAGGTTCATATTCAGCCTCCATCTGTTACCAGCACCATCACAACATCTGACAGTAGGTCTTTCTGTGATTACTCTGCATGTGTTGACAGTTCATCAATTTATTGATTCCTTCACATTTTCATATGCTGATCAGTTTACACCAAATATGTAGGAGACACTATTTAGCTCAAGGTGAAAGTTAAACCTCAAACTGCATTAATGCAGCAACGTGATCAACATGATCCAATGTCAACAACACAGTCAGTGCAACAAAACAAACAACTAAACTTAAACATTTCATATTTGACTATTTCCAGGGACTCATCTGATACCTCCTCCACCTGGACCCAAACCTACGACAAAGTAAGTCACTGTAGCTGTTATACCTTCAAATCAGAAGGTGTGTGCGGAGGTCAGTTGTCCACTGAGGCACTCTTTGAGGCAAATTTGTGATATTGGGCAAAATTGGATTATTTGATTTGATCTCTGTTCCACCAGCCTGTGCAACTTAATACAGTCTCAGCACTGGATTTGATATTCAACTTCTTTTGTTGAGCTTTCATGTTTAAGCTTGCAGACATGTAGAGCCCATAGGAAAGTGTTTTAGCAATTGTTTTAAATACACAGGCCCTATCTAAATATCAAAATGAGGCATACAACGTACAAAACAGAAAGGCTCTATATACCAAAGCTGGATTTTTAGAGGTCATTTCCAATGTTAGATCATTACTCATTACTCATTACTCTTAACATTTTTATTTTTCATATGTTTCATGTGTCCACTGTTAGAGACACGTTTGAGACAAATCTATCCCAGTCCTTTCTGGGACGTTCAGAACATTTGGGAGGCACAAATTCAATTGGTCCTGAAGACTGCTGCTATGAGTTCTACCCAAGAAGAATCAAGAAAGAACTTCTCGTATCATATGAAATGACTGATCATCGCTGCGCAAGGAGAGCAGCTCTGTAAGTACAGCATGTCAATATGATTACTTCATTCTCAGGAAGTTTAATACATCAAAGACATAAATAATCATAATATTAGCATTAAAACAATAATATTATGTAGTTAATTAGAATTCATGAACACAATAAAACACAGGGCACATTCTCCACAGCACTTTGACCAAATATACTTCATTTTATCTCCTGCCTATTCTGCTGTTTTTTGTCAGTTTAATCCATTCAGATATAAGTCATTTTCTGTGTTTGCATGCATCCTTTTCAAAATACTGTTGATCATAATGATGAAACATTTCACCCTCTGTTTCAGTTTTGTAACAAAAAAGTCTCGTCGTATCTGTATGGATCCAAGTCTGTCCTGGGTTCAGAACATCATGAAAACCCTGGATGCAAAGTCCTTTTAAATCAGCTTCTTGTCTGGATAAAAACTTCCTGCTGTTTGTTGCTTTATCAAATCACAAACTGTGATAAGTTTGACTGTTTTGTTAGAACATGAAGATGATTTTAGTATTAATGTGCAAACCTGAGTTGACCTTCTAATGAAGCCAGAATGATGCTCTGTCTTCAGATGCTTTGTATTATCAACATTATCAGACAGTGTAACCATCACACAAATACAGTTCATGGTGTGAAAATGTTTCCTGTCTCTTGTTGATTCTTTCTGCTCCCTACACACACCTGAGTGTCAACAGTAATGAGTCAGACAGCATGTCCTCTGTGTTCGACTGTGGACTCAGAGGCCTGTCAGGGACTTTCCACTACTTGTTTCCTGCCTGATGTTTGTTGGTTGGATGTTGGTCAGTTGGTTGTTCTCACACCCTGATGTTTCACCGTGTTCACCTTTGGGTGCTCCTGCTTTCTGTTTGTTGTGTAGTTGTGTAGCAGCCATTGTTCATGGGTTGTTGCAGTTTTCTCTGAGCCAGTCGTACTAAGTGGGCTGTGATATTTATTTGAGCCTGCTGGGTTTCTTGTATACTTGTGTTGTGTCTGTGTCAGCCATTGTCCCTGTGTTCTCCTGTTTGTTTAGTGTCTGCATCTGGCTCCTAAATTTAATCCACTACACAGCTGCACACTGCTCTGTACTAAAGCAGTATATAGACAGTATATGCTTTGGAGTCAGCATCCAGTTTGTCAGAAAGACCAGAGACCAGCTGTGACCATGACTGTCAGGGTCAGTGTGGCTCTGCTGAAGGTTGGAAGGATCCTCTTCTTTTTGACACTGGCTCCTCTCCCAGGGGAGAGAAGCTTTAGTTTGTTCATGTAGTTTTAGTCGTCCACATAATGATGTTTAAATGACTGGACTTGTTGGACTTTATTAAAATGTTTTTTCACACTTTTCAAACTGGTACCATAAAATGCTGCTCACTGTAAGATAAAACTAAATGCAAACAACGAGAAAAGAACTGGGTTCTTATAAAAAAACACCAAAAAGATGAATCAACTCCTGAAGATGCAGTGTGTAAAATGTGAAAGATTTAGGAGCATCTGGTGGTGAGATTGCAGAATGGCAGAATGCAGCCTTCTGAGCACCCCTCCTGTTTCCAGGCACAATGGAGGGATGATTCCCTGTTTAGAGCCTGTTTTTGTTTTTTCAGAAATATGAAATACTGTATAGACAGTATATTCAATGAAGCATTTATAATAAAGGTGATGTTTTGAGCTGTTTGATGAGCGCTGGCAGCAGTCATGGTGTCAGCCTGCTTTTTGTTTTACTGCAGCTTTTTGCTTTTAAATGTGTTAATTATGTTCATTTTATTCTAGTGTTTTAGTCCACATGTCATTTCTCCAGTGAGAGGAGAGAACAGGCTCAAACCTCATGAAATCAGGAAGATCATATGTGGGCAAGATGAAGACAAGACAGATGTGCAGGTGGAAGATCTGCACTCTCCACAGCTGTCACAGGTCGACCTAAGATCTGCTGTACCAACGTGACTACCTAAGATAACTTCTGTTCAAAGCAGGAGTCTGTTATACATTTGTACATAAGAGATGTAGTAAACTGACCAAAATGACTGAGGGTTTGTGTGTAGATCAAAATGAAATGTTCTTGTGTCTTAGACTTTTTAAATGATATGATTAAACCAAACCAGAGTTGGGTTTTGCACAGAACCTGGTTAGGAGGTAAGAAGTGGTCTCAGGCCGTCACTGTGGTCTGTATCTGTGCCAACGTTTGTCAAACTGAAATGAATATGGAAATGTTGATAGTTCAGTTGTCATCACATTATGGCAGCATGTGTCCTACTCTCCTGCTGCATGTGCATCCTGGATAGTTTGTTAATGGGATGAAGTGTCTATGGGACTAATACAGTAATAATACATGACAACCATGAAGCAGAGGGTTGGTGGTTTGATCCTTGGCTTCACTGGTCCAGATGTTGAAGTGTCCTTGGGCAAGACACTGAGCCCCAAGTTGCCCCTGGTGGCTGTTCCATCGGTGTATGAGTGTGTAAGTGACTGTGTGTGTGAATGGGTGAATAGTGTAAAAGCACTTTGAGTACACTTGGAAAAGACCATTTACCATGAATAGAGAACCATGTTATGAGAGATGGTTGTGTGTGTGTGCGTGTGTGTGTGTGTGTTTCTGACATCACTAGTGTTTTCTCCCCTTCTCACCAACTGTCATCATTATAATGACCTACATCAACATACTCTTGTGCTTTGTTTCAGTTTGGTGACAAAAACATCTCATCACATCTGTGTGGATCCCAGAGTCATCTGGGTTAGGGACATGCTGAAAAGTCTGGATTCACATTTATCTTAAAGAGTCAGTCTAGGCTGGTTGCTCAAGTCAACAAGTCTGTGGAACAGGCCTCATGTAAAATCAGATGTTACAGATCAAATACAAACTTCCTGCACCAGGATGTGAATCTCTGATAATGCAAATTCATCTTCACTGTTTTGGCTGTGAAGTAAAATCTGCACATTAAATAATACAAACTGCTAAAAACTCAGACTTTGTTTTTTGTTGACCTTTTCAAGTGACCTCAAATGAGTATGAGTTGTGTTGGCAACAGTGGGTTTAATGAGGTAATACTACTAGTAGCTTTTAGTAGTATATTACTAATAGTTCCAGTAAAAGTAATGGAACTAGTAACAGTAGTAGCTGTAATAGAATTGCAGACATTAACTAGTTAATATTGTTAGAACAGATTTTTATTGTTTTGCTGACGTTTCCTTGTCATGGAAATACATGGAATACAGGCCAACATGACGTTTCTGGAAACATCAGTCTCTTTAAAGCCTCCCTGCTTTGTAGGCATCAGTTAGCTTCATCTGAAATCCTCAGTCAGTTGTTGTAAAGAGCTTCTGGCTGTTCAGTGTCACCACAAGGGTTAAGGCACAGAAATTATCAGCTCAGGAACTGTCATCAGCTGAAAAGACTTTATTAATAGAAGGGAGTACAACCACTGTAACTGTTTGATACAGAGGTTGTACCTTCTTTATACTACAAATATCAACTAAATATGCCCAGAGGGGGTGAAATGTGTGGTCAACTGCGCATGTGACAGTAAATCACATGTTAGGTGAGAAGATCTTCTGTTGGGTTTGTGTCTATATGGTAAATTACACAGCAACGCACAAGAAGCAATTTACAATCTTTGTGCAGTTATTTTAAACTTTCTATATTGTGCAGCACATATAGTGTGATACCCCACACAGGCTGTAGGTAGCTAAGTACTGACTGAGTGAAGGTGCAGTATATGAGCAGATGCAGACATGCAGTGGACTGTTCAGGTCAGTGTGGTTCTCCTGAACATTGTCTGGATTGCCTTCTTTATACACCCAGATCCTCTGTCAGGTAGGAGAAAAACTAACTGAACTTAGCGTCACCTGCTCCGCTGTTCATTCGTACTTAACCCTGAACTGCAGTGACGCAGCACATGAAGAGATTGTTACTGTCATTATGAGCTTTTTATGTCTACAGTGAATTTGTGTTGCCTTTAGGTGAGCTATGGATTATTGGTTTATCTGTTAGTCGTCCTTTGTGTTGCTGTGCAGTGTTTGTACAGAGAAGGAGCTCTGATGATGAGATGCTGTTTGGAGAGTTTTGCATTGAGCTTCCACTGGTCAAAATCACCAAGACGAACAGCAACAGCACAACATCTGAAGGTCAGTGTCCATGCTGTCACATCTGAGTTATAAGACATAGAATACACTGCATTTCTCTTATTGGAGTATGTTAATGACCTGTCTATGGTTTGTCACATGAAAACCTTAGTGGGATTTTTTCTGAATGTAAATAAGTAATTAGTGCTCATTTTCTATGTAACAAACCTGCACTAAATATTAAAACTTTATCATTTCTTTCAATAAAAACAAGTAATATCTCAAAACTTCACACGATGAAACTTTTTAAGTCTCAAAATTATGGTTTTCTTTATTTCAGTTATTAGTTTTATAAATTAAAAATGTTCAGTGAAATAATTTGAGGTGAATAAAAACAGTTAAAATAAAAGAAAGTTTGCTGATTCAGCCTCCACTGTTGTTAACTGTGTATGTTTTTGTGCAGTTGAATTTAATTATATTCTATATTATAATGCTGTTGGTTGGTGCCAGTGAGCCGTCATAGCTGTTGTAGTTGTTTTAGAAAGAAATGTTTATTAAGGCTTTTTCACTCAGTGTTAAGATGGCTGCCAAATGGAGCTGATGACATAAGAGAATTAATGTTTTATAAACCAAGAAAAGTTATGTTGTAAGTGTGTTTATCTTCAAAGCTCAATGTGCAGACATACACACATTGCTTATTTGTTGGCATGTTACCACCAGCAGCAGAATATCATGAAACCAACCACAGGATGTGAATTGTGCTACACACATGCATGAGCATGTAAACATGAGTGTACGTGCACATTCCAAACATAGACCTACTTGTAAAAGCATTGCTCTGTAGTGGTCAAAAAGTCCAAAAGGTCACCTCCAAATGTGACTGTGAAGTGGGAGGGAAGCAGGTTTTAGAGCTGTTGTGAGTGTTTTTCATGGTTAAGCCAAAGTTCAACGTTTAAAAAGTTCAGTTCCTCCAAGTCAGTTTTCTTATGATCTTATAACCTGATGTTTAAATTGTGTAAAGTCTAAAGTCATGGATGTTCTTCCAGAAAACCCCTCTCTCCCTGTCAACAAGACCAAAAGTCCACAGGACTGCATTGAAACAAATACACAAGAAAAACATCAGTACACTTCAGAGTCGTCACATACAGAACTCAGACCTGCTGCACCAGGATGTGAACCTAAGATACTGTAAGTTACTGTTTAATGCTGTTTGTGCTTTTTATTATCAAAACTGTAGTCATAACACAAGTGGTAATGATAGTAGTAGTAATAATATATGTACAGTAGTAGTATCAACAAATGTATTGACAGATAGTTTTGTTTTTTAAACCCCTTTAATATCATGCGTTTCCTCCAGCTGACTGGGGTAAAGTTTCTATAAGGTGGAAAGCTCCATAGAAAGTTGAAACTATGTATAGCACATTTAAAACAACCACAGTTGGCCAAAGTGCTTCAGAGGTCAAGCAATACACTAAATATACTGTATATAAAATACACATAATTAAACAAGGCACAGCAAGTAAAATAATAGTAAAAGTAAATAAAACACTAATAACACAAAAAGCTCAGCTACACAACAAACTATGATTAAAATCTATAGTAAAAGCCAAGATATTATCTTAATTTGTTTTAAAAGCCAATGAATTAAAGTAGGTCTTTAACATAGTTTTAAAATGTTCTAACAACTGGACAGCTCTGATGTGGAGAGGAAGGCTGTTCCAGAGTTTGGTGGCTGCCACAGAAAATGCTGCATCCACTCTGCTCTTGAGCCTGGACCAAGGCAGCTCGATAAGCAGCTGATCTGCAGACCTCAGGACTCTGCCAGGAGTGTGAGGTCGCAGGAGTTCAGCCAGGTAGCAAGGAGCCATGCCATTAAGACATATAAAAACAAACATTAAAAATTTAAAATAAACCCTAAAAACAGCTAAAACAGTGGTAATGTGCTCCCACCTTTAAGTTCGCGTTAACAGGTGCTCTGCAGCGTTTTATACCCCCTGGAGACGACAAATGGAGGACTACTCTAAGCCAATATAAAGTGATTTACAGTAATCCAGTTGCGTCATTGCAAAGGCATGAATTTTCAAAATCACAGGCACGGAGATAGGGCTTTACTTGGCTCAAAGTTTTTATTTGGAAAAAAGCTTGATTTGATGATGATGATTTGAAGCCTCTGTCTACATACACTCCAAGATTTTTTATAAAGGAATTCAATTCAATTCAATTCAATTTTATTTGTATAGCGCCAAATCACAATACAAATTATCTCAAGGCACTTTACAAAAACTAAAACTAAAAACCCAACAAATCCCTTATAAGCAGCACTTGGCGACAGTGGAGAGGAAAAACTTCCTTCCGGGCTCAGTTTGGGCGGCCATCTGCCTCGACCGGTTGGGGTGAGTGGATAGAGCAGAGAGAAAAGAACAGCAACAATAAACAACAAATAGACACTGCAGGTTGGTGGGGCCAGTAACTGCACATCAGCAATATACAGCTCCAGGACCAGGGTCACCTGCAGAAGGTATGAAGGAATGAAGGAGGCCAATGGGTCAATGGCACTCTTAAAGTTATTCAGCAGGTCAGAATTGCCGAATAGCAGAATTTCTGTCTTTTCTTTGTTAAGACCAAATAAGCTACACTATCCATGATGTAATACACTTAAGACAGTCTAGTACAGACTGCAAAGAACTGTATGAGTTTGGTTTGAGTGGTAGATAAATCTGTAGGTCGTCCACATAACAATAAAAACATATTGTGCTTATTAAAGCAAGAGGGAACATATATAATGAGAATAATAAGGGGCCCAAAGTGGGACCTTGAGGCACTCCACAGTTAAGAGTTGACAGACAAGGAGAATTAGCACAAGTGGACAGAAGCTCAAATAGAGCGAAACCAACTACTGTCAAATGGACAGCATGGTTACCACTATTTGCGGTTAAAAACAGGTCGTTAACAAGTTGTTTAAGATCAGTAGGGACACAACCAAACTTTAAAGAGCAGTTGATCAGATCAACAATGCATGTCCCAATAGTCTCAAAAACCTCCTTAAGTAGACGAGGACGGAAGGTGTCTGTAGGACAAAAAGATGAATGCAACCGCTGAACAGTCACCAGGGACTCGGGCACTCTCGCCCTGGGTTCGGGCTCTGGCACTCTTCTGACACTCTCGCCGTGGGTTCGGGCTCTCTGACCGGGGGTTGTGACTGGAGAACCAGCCTCACTGACTGATGAGCCGGCGTCCCGGGCTGGAGCAAGGCTAGGCAACACTACCTAGACTGGCGGAGGGGAAGCCGCTGGAAAAAGCACGTGTTTAACAGAGTGTAGAGGGAAGTGAACAGGGAGACTAATATGTCCGCCCTCACCTTGGAGATGTAGCCTGGTGGGGGCCGGACGATCTCCTCCAGTCGGGCGCAAAACGAGAACGATGTCGCGTAGTCAGAGCCCTGCAGGACGTCCCTCAAGGCGCGAAGGAGTCCCGCGATGAACTCCTCCTCTCGCGCCGTCCTGTCGTTGTCCGCTGGGTCCATTATGGTCGAAGCATTCTGTTATGAAGTGGTGGTGATGAAGGAGGAGAGGAGAGGACCCAAGTGCAGAACACAAACTTTATTAAGCCTGAATCGACCAGGCTACATACACCAGATACATAATATCTCCGCCACTCGGCGGGCAGGCAGGTAACAAATCCGCCACTCTGAGTTCCGAACACAAAACCAAAACTATAAACGGCGAAACACACTCCTCGAACATAAGTCCACAAACGTTAATGCTCCAACAAAGAAAGAAACTTGGGAGATCTAAATACACTCAGAACCAAGGACCAATCTAACACAGTGAGACTGATCAAACTAATGAACATAAAACTAACCAAGATCGACACAGGAGAACAACAGGAAACTAACCAAAATAAAGGTCCACAACCGGAACTAAACCTCACTCCATAACAGATGTAGAGCCCATAGGAAAGTGTTTTAGCAATTGTTTTAAATATCCAAAATGAGGCACACACAGAAAAGCTGGATTTTTAGTTTTAGAGGTCATTTCCAATGTTAGATCATTACTCATTACTCATTACTCTTAACATTTTATCTTTCATATGTTTCATGTGTCCACTGTTAGAGACACGTTTGAGACAAATCTATCCCAGTCCTTTCTGGGACGTTCAGAACATTTGGGAGGCACAAATTCAATTGGTCCTGAAGACTGCTGCTTTGAGTTCTACCCGAGAAGAATCAAGAAAGAACTTCTCGTATCATATGAAATGACTGATCATCGCTGCGCAAGGAGAGCAGCTCTGTAAGTACAGCATGTCAATATGATTACTTCATTCTCAGGAAGTTTAATACATCAAAGACATAAATAATCATAATATTAGCATTAAAACAATAATATTATGTAGTTAATTAGAATTCATGAACACAATAAAACACAGGGCACATTCTCCACAGCACTTTGACCAAATATACTTCATTTTATCTCCTGCCTATTCTGCTGTTTTTTGTCAGTTTAATCCATTCAGATATAAGTCATTTTCTGTGTTTGCATGTATCCTTTTCAAAATACTGTTGATCATAATGATGAAACATTTCACCCTCTGTTTCAGTTTTTTAACACAAAGGTCTCGTCGTATCTGTGTGGATCCAAGTCTGTCCTGGGTTCAGAACATCATGAAAACCCTGGATGAAAAGTCCTTTTAAATCAGCTTCTTGTCTGGATAAAAACTTCCTGTTTGTTGCTTTATCAAATCACAAACTGTGATAAGTTTGACTGTTTTGTTAGAACATGAAGATGATTTTAGTATTAATGTGCAAACCTGAGTTGACCTTCTAATGAAGCCAGAATGATGCTCTGTCTTCAGATGCTTTGTATTATCAACATTATCAGACAGTGTAACCATCACACAAATACAGTTCATGGTGTGAACATGTTTCCTGTCTCTTCTTGATTCTTTCTGCTCCCTACACACACCTGAGTGTCAACAGTAATGGTCAGAGTTCGTCAGAGACACCAGAGACCAGCTGTGACCATGACTGTCAGGGTCAGTGTGGCTCTGCTGAAGGTTTGAAGGATCCTCTTCTTTTTGACACTGGCTCCTCTCCCAGGGGAGAGAAGCTTTAGTTTGTTCATGTAGTTTTAGTCGTCCACATAATGATGTTTAAATGACTGGACTTGTTGGAATTTATTAAAACGTTTTATCACACTTTTCAAACTGGTACCATAAAATGCTGCTCACTGTAAGATAAAACTAAATGCAAACAACGAGAAAAGAACTGGGTTCTTATAAAAAACATCAAAAATGTTGACACAGAAAAGACATAAAACAGCTGATTGGCTCTGGACATAAGGGATATATCAATATAAACATTGATCAGTAGACCAATTATCCACTGATCAACCGTTCCAGAGACAAGGTGTCAATACAGCAAAAGATGAATCAACTCCTGAAGATGCAGTGTGTAAAATGTGAAAGATTTAGGAGCATCTGGTGGTGAGATTGCAGAATGGCAGAATGCAGCCTTCTGAGCACCCCTCCTGTTTCCAGGCACAATGGAGGGATGATTCCCTGTTTAGAGCCTGTTTTTGTTTTTTCAGAAATATGAAATACTGTATAGACAGTATATTCAATGAAGCATTTATAATAAAGGTGATGTTTTGAGCTGTTTGATGAGCGCTGGCAGCAGTCATGGTGTCAGCCTGCTTTTTGTTTTACTGCAGCTTTTTGCTTTTAAATGTGTTAATTATGTTCATTTTATTCTAGTGTTTTAGTCCACATGTCATTTCTCCAGTGAGAGGAGAGAACAGGCTCAAACCTCATGAAATCAGGAAGATCATATGTGGGCAAGATGAAGACAAGACAGATGTGCAGGTGGAAGATCTGCACTCTCCACAGCTGTCACAGGTCGACCTAAGATCTGCTGTACCAACGTGACTACCTAAGATAACTTCTGTTCAAAGCAGGAGTCTGTTATACATTTGTACATAAGAGATGTAGTAAACTGACCAAAATGACTGAGGGTTTGTGTGTAGATCAAAATGAAATGTTCTTGTGTCTTAGACTTTTTAAATGATATGATTAAACCAAACCAGAGTTGGGTTTTGCACAGAACCTGGTTAGGAGGTAAGAAGTGGTCTCAGGCCGTCACTGTGGTCTGTAACTGTGCCAACGTTTGTCAAACTGAAATGAATATGGAAATGTTGATAGTTCAGTTGTCATCACATTATGGCAGCATGTGTCCTACTCTCCTGCTGCATGTGCATCCTGGATAGTTTGTTAATGGGATGAAGTGTCTATGGGACTAATACAGTAATAATACATGACAACCATGAAGCAGAGGGTTGGTGGTTTGATCCTTGGCTTCACTGGTCCAGATGTTGAAGTGTCCTTGGGCAAGACACTGAGCCCCAAGTTGCCCCTGGTGGCTGTTCCATCGGTGTATGAGTGTGTAAGTGACTGTGTGTGTGAATGGGTGAATAGTGTAAAAGCACTTTGAGTACACTTGGAAAAGACCATTTACCATGAATAGAGAACCATGTAATGAGAGATGGTTGTGTGTGTGTGTGTGTGTGTTTCTGACATCACTAGTGTTTTCTCCCCTTCTCACCAACTGTCATCATTATAATGACCTACATCAACATACTCTTGTGCTTTGTTTCAGTTTGGTGACAAAAACATCTCATCACATCTGTGTGGATCCCAGAGTCATCTGGGTTAGGGACATGCTGAAAAGTCTGGATTCACATTTATCTTAAAGAGTCAGTCTAGGCTGGTTGCTCAAGTCAACAAGTCTGTGGAACAGGCCTCATGTAAAATCAGATGTTACAGATCAAATACAAACTTCCTGCACCAGGATGTGAATCTCTGATAATGCAAATTCATCTTCACTGTTTTGGCTGTGAAGTAAAATCTGCACATTAAATAATACAAACTGCTAAAAACTCAGACTTTGTTTTTTGTTGACCTTTTCAAGTGACCTCAAATGAGTATGAGTTGTGTTGGCAACAGTGGGTTTAATGAGGTAATACTACTAGTAGCTTTTAGTAGTATATTACTAATAGTTCCAGTAAAAGTAATGGAACTGGTAACAGTAGTAGCTGTAATACTGTTAAGGCACAGAAATTATCAGCACAGGAACTGTCATCAGCTGAAAAGACTTTATTAATAGAAGGGAGTACAACCACTGTAACTGTTTGATACAGAGGTTGTACCTTCTTTATACTACAAATATCAACTAAATATGCCCAGAGGGGGTGAAATGTCTGGACAATTGTGTGTGACAGGAAATCACACAGTGGGTGAGAAGGTGTTTGTGGCTATATGGTAAATTACACAGCAACACACACAAGAAGCAATTTACAATCTTTGTGCAGTTATTTTAAACTTTCTATATTGTGCAGCACATATAGTGTGATACCCCACACAGGCTGTAGGTAGCTAAGTACTGACTGAGTGAAGGTGCAGTATATGAGCAGATGCAGACATGCAGTGGACTGTTCAGGTCAGTGTGGTTCTCCTGAACATTGTCTGGATTGCCTTCTTTATACACCCAGATCCTCTGTCAGGTAGGAGAAAAACTAACTGAACTTAGCGTCACCTGCTCCGCTGTTCATTCGTACTTAACCCTGAACTGCAGTGACGCAGCACATGAAGAGATTGTTACTGTCATTATGAGCTTTTTATGTCTACACTGAATTTGTGTTGCCTTTAGGTGAGCTATGGATTATTGGTTTATCTGTTAGTCGTCCTTTGTGTTGCTCTGCAGTGTTTGTACAGAGAAGGAGCTCTGATGATGAGATGCTGTTTGGAGAGTTTTGCATTGAGCTTCCACTGGTCAAAATCACCAAGACGAACAGCAACAGCACAACATCTGAAGGTCAGTGTCCATGCTGTCACATCTGAGTTATAAGACATAGAATACACTGCATTTCTCTTATTGGAGTATGTTAATGACCTGTCTATGGTTTGTCACATGAAAACCTTAGTGGGATTTTTTCTGAATGTAAATAAGTAATTAGTGCTCATTTTCTATGTAAAAAAACCTGCACTAAATATTAAAACTTTATCATTTCTTTCAATAAAAACAAGTAATATCTCAAAACTTCACACGATGAAACTTTTTAAGTCTCAAAATTATGGTTTTCTTTATTTCAGTTATTAGTTTTATAAATTAAAAATGTACAGTGAAATAATTTGAGGTGAATAAAAACAGTTAAAATAAAAGAAAGTTTGCTGATTCAGCCTCCACTGTTGTTAACTGTGTATGTTTTTGTGCAGTTGAATTTAATTATATTCTATATTATAATGCTGTTGGTTGGTGCCACTGAGCCATCATAGCTGTTGTAGTTGTTTTAGAAAGAAATGTTTATTAAGGCTTTTTCACTCAGTGTTAAGATGGCTGCCAAATGGAGCTGATGACATAAGAGAATTAATGTTTTATAAACCAAGAAAAGTTATGTTGTAAGTGTGTTTATCTTCAAAGCTCAATGTGCAGACATACACACATTGCTTATTTGTTGGCATGTTACCACCAGCAGCAGAATATCATGAAACCAACCACAGGATGTGAATTGTGCTACACACATGCATGAGCATGTAAACATGAGTGTACGTGCACTTTCCAAACATAGACCTACTTGTAAAAGCATTGCTCTGTAGTGGTCAAAAAGTCCAAAGAGCTTTAAAGGTCAGCTCCAAATGTGACTGTGAAGTGGGAGGGAAGCAGGTTTTAGAGCTGTTGTGAGTGTTTTTCATGGTTAAGCCAAAGTTCAACGTTTAAAAAGTTCAGTTCCTCCAAGTCAGTTTTCTTATGATCTTATAACCTGATGTTTAAATTGTGTAAAGTCTAAAGTCATGGATGTTCTTCCAGAAAACCCCTCTCTCCCTGTCAACAAGACCAAAAGTCCACAGGACTGCATTGAAACAAATACACAAGAAAAACATCAGTACACTTCAGAGTCGTCACATACAGAACTCAGACCTGCTGCACCAGGATGTGAACCTAAGATACTGTAAGTTACTGTTTAATGCTGTTTGTGCTTTTTATTATCAAAACTGTAGTCATAACACAAGTGGTAATGATAGTAGTAGTAATAATATATGTACAGTAGTAGTATCAACAAATGTATTGACAGATAGTTTTGTTTTTTAAACCCCTTTAATATCATGTGTTTCCTCCAGCTGACTGGGGTAAAGTTTCTATAAGGTGGAAATCTTTTCTGTTGTTGCTCCACATATGTTTAGATGTTAAAAACTCACCAATGCACAATAATGAAATACTAAAACAAAACTGTGTGATACAGCTCTTCCTGTAAATGAGTATATTTTCAGCCTGTGCATGTGTTTCCACTGACAGAGACAGGAAGGAGACAACAAATCATCCTCATTTTGTTTTGGGACAGACGACTACAGCCAGACCTGTGCTGGGACCAGGATCAAGGACACCAGTAAAAGGTGCAGAGAGAAAGAGAGGACAGAAAGAGGGACAGTCTAAATATAACTGAGGTCTTACAGATGATTCAAGAGCTACTGTAGTAGAAGATTCATTTGTTGCAGGTATAAGAAGCATCTGCTGAATTTTATCTGTAATAGTTGTGATTTTATTTGTAAAGAAACTCATAAATTCATCACTGCTGAGAGCTAAGGGAACACTGGGCTCAACGGAGCTGTGACTTTTTGTCAGCCTGGCTACAGTGCTGAAAAGAAACCTGGGATTGTTCTTATTTTCCTCTATTAGTGATGAATAGTATGCAGTTATGGCTTTATGGAGAGCTTTTTTATATGTTAATAGATTGTTTTTCCAGTCTAGATAAAATTCTTCTAAATTTGTGGAACGCCACTTCCTTTCCAGCCTTCGTGATGCCTGCTTTAAACACCAACCCTACCCTGGGCCCACTTGCCCAACTGTAGAAACTGTGTTTCCAGATGTATTACCAAAAATTGTTGGCCAAATTTGAATAGTCACAATAAACTAGAAAGTGTTTCTTTTCCATTGATACCAAGCTCATCAATAAAATGTAAGCACAACAGCTAGTTTAATTTGGGTATGCAAAAGGAGGATAGGTAAGGTAGTTTTTTAAGGTACGAATATGTAAATTATACCATGGGGCTAGTCTTCTCTGAATCACTAACTTCTTTTTCAGAGGGGCTACAGAATCAAGCGTTTCACGCAGTGAGGTTACAGTGCTGTCAACAACATGATCAATTTGGTAGGGAGTAGGATTAAGGCAGCTGCCCTCCACTATGTTTATACTTGGCATAGATGTAAATAAAGATGGAATCATTTTCTTAAATTTATTAACAGCGTTGTTGGATAAACATCTGCTGTAGTGGAATTTTCTTCCAGACGCTGCATGATCCATCATTTTAAATTCGAAAGTTATTAAAGAATGATCTGACAAAACAGGATTTGGGGGAAAAACTATTAGATGTTCAATTTCGATGCCATAGGTCAGAACAAGATCAAGGGTGTGATTGAAACAGTGGGTGGGTTTATTAACATTTTGAGTGAAACCAATTGAATCTAATATTCAATTGTGAAATGTCAACAACAGTCAGTGCAACAAAACAAACATAGAGCAATAAAACCTAAACATTTCATATTTGACTATTTCCAGAGACTGACCTGACACCTCCTGCACCTGGAGCCAAACCTAAGACGAAGTAAGTTACTGTAGCTGTTATACCTTCAAAATAAAAGCTGTTTGTATATTTTAATGCAGGTTAAAGACAGTGAAGTTATAGTAGTGAAATGTTTCTCTTCTTACACATCTGACGGTGTTTATTGCTCACTTTCCTTTTCCTGTGAAACAGAAATATTTCTAATGATTAATCCTGTACCTGGAGAGCTAACATTAGTGTTTGCAGTCAGACCTGATGTTGGGTCCCTGACTTAAACCATCTTAGTAAACCACAGCAGACTATTAGTTATTGTTTAACTAGCACAGCAGTGTCACAGTAAGACATGGGCGTTGTGTAGTTCTATATCTCTCTGTTACTCCATAGAAAGTTGAAGCTATCACCATCATCTTCTTCTATTGTTTTGAATGTACTGGGGATTTTTTTCTTATCCAGTTTAAGGGTTAAGGGCAGGGGTGAGCAGCTCATGCTTCCTTGATGAACACTGGCCTGCTTGTTTTCAAATATCTGTGCCCAACTCACTACTGATTACCTTGAACCAGGCGTGTTCAGTCAATCAGGACAAGCAGGGCAGCGACACTTGAGGAACATGGGTTAGTCGTGGGACACTTGTTGTTGTCTGGTGCAAAACTCCTTGAAGCAAATTTGTGCTTCACAAATTAATGATATGATCACAGGCAAATCTCTGCTCACCAGCCTGTATTAATCAATGCAGTATCTAATTTAACACTTCTTAAAAGGGTTGTATGACCGACCAATTGACATGATCATCCCCGTCTTTTATGTTGAGCTGTGACATTTAGCTCTGCAGGCATTTAGGGCTGTGAGGGACCGACCGGTTGACAAACAAGCCACAGGTGAATTCTTAAACAAGAAAAGGGATTTATTTCCCCCAAATGCACAAAAATAAGACAAATTTGAAAAAAACAAAAAAGTAAGCAAAGTTCTGGGCCCATAAAAAAGGTCAACTGAACAGAACTTAACTCAGGCAAAAAAAAGTTTAACCTAAATGTAAACTGAGCTGACTGAACAAAGAACAAGACTGCCTCTCTAACTGAGGGCCTAAAGGAACTTATATACTGGCTGATCAGGCCAACTGAAACGAGGGGGATTTACAAGACAAAAATAATTAACTAAATTACACATACTTATAACTAAACTTACAAGTCTGTCAGTTTACAATTATTAAACTAAATAAACAACAACTACATTATATCTAAATGAAACTTCACAAAAGAAACCAAATCTTTAGACCAAGGACCTTTATTGGGTGGCTGTAGATACAGCCATCACAAGGGCTTATGGGGAAAGTGTTTTTTGTGGGTGTGTGTTTTTGAAGACACTACAATCTTTGTCTGAACATACAAAGTGAGACACACAACATACCATACAGAAAGAATCTAGTCTGGATTCGTAGTTTTAGGGGTTGTTCCAAATGTCACTTCATTACCGAAAATAAAAATACTCTAACATTTGTTTGTTCTCATTTGTTTCATATGTCCACTGACAGAGACAGGTTCAACATTAATCTAGATAATTGCTGCTGGAAATTCTACCCGAAAAGAATAAAGAAAGACCTCTTGATATCTTATCAAATGACTGATCACCGGTGCCTGAGGAAAGGGGTCATGTAAGTTCTGAATCATCAATATGTTTACTTCATTCTCAGTATGTTTAATACATTGATCACCTGAATAATCATAATGACATTAAAAGCCAAAATATTTAATCAAATATAAATCAGATTAAAACACAGGCCACATTTCTCACACCACTTTACTTTGACCAGTATATTTAATTTTTTCAAATCAAATCTCTTTATTGTCACACATCATGTACACAAGTGTACTGATGGTGAAATTCTTAGGAACAAGACTCTATGCCATGGCAGTACAAGATGTGAAAAATGGACAAAACATAAATAACAATATACACATGATACACAGTGTACTCAAGAGACTTGTAAATGTATGTGTAGATTTTATAATTGACTTGCGGTGATGCATACTGATAGTGTTTTACTGTGTAGTTCAGTGCAGTTAGTACAGAGCTGCATGTGTTCTGAGCTATGCAGTGCCAAGACATGCTACAGCGCTGTGTGCTACTGTTGTCTGTTCACTCAATGCTGAAATATTGCTGCTCATAATATAATGATGAGACATTTCACCCTCTGTTTCAGTTTTGTGACACAAAAGTCTCATCGTATCTGTGTGGATCCAAGTCTGTCCTGGGTTCAGAACATCATGAAAACCCTGGATGAAAAGTCCTTTTAAATCAGCTTCTTGTCTGGATAAAAACTTCCTGCTGTTTGTTGCTTTATCAAATCACAAACTGTGATACGTTTGACTGTTTTGTTAGAACATGAAGATGATTTTAGTATTAATGTGCAAACCTGAGTTGACCTTCTAATGAAGCCAGAATGATGCTCTGTCTTCAGATGCTTTGTATTATCAACATTATCAGACAGTGTAACCATCACACAAATACAGTTCATGGTGTGAAAATGTTTCCTGTCTCTTGTTGATTCTTTCTGCTCCCTACACACACCTGAGTGTCAACAGTAATGAGTCAGACAGCATGTCCTCTGTGTTCGACTGTGGACTCAGAGGCCTGTCAGGGACTTTCCACTACTTGTTTCCTGCCTGATGTTTGTTGGTTGGATGTTGGTCAGTTGGTTGTTCTCACACCCTGATGTTTCACCGTGTCCGTCTCTGGGTGCTCCTGGTATCTGGTTCTTTGTCTGCTCCCTGTCAGCATTTAGCTAGTACTGTCTGTATTTTTTCACTTTCTGGAGTAATCTCATCATTGCCCATAACTCTGCCTTCATGCCTCAAGAACACTCAAGAACAGCTGTGTCTCAATCTAACAGCTATGTCTCAATCTAACAGCTGTCTCACTCCCACACCAACAGCTTTCTCACTCTAACAGCTGTGTCTCACTCTAACATCTGTCTTACTCCAACAGCTGTCTCACTCCCACTCCAACAGCTGTGTGTCACTTGAACAGCTGTCTCTCACTCCAAAAGTTGTGTCTTACTCTAAGAGCTGTCTCACTCCCACTCCAACAGCCATGTCTCACTCTAAAAGCTGTCTCACTCCAACAGCTGTGTCTCACTCTAACAGCTGTGTCTCACTCCCACTCCAACAGCTGTCTCACTCTAACAGCTGTCTCACTCCAACAGCTGTCTCACTCTAACAGCTGTGTCTCACTACCACTCCAACAGCTGTGTCTCACTCTAACAGCTGTCTCACTCCAACAGCTGTGTCTCACTCTAACAGCTGTTAAAGTGAAACACAGCTGTTCGAGTGACACACAGCTGTTAGAGTGAGACAGCTGTTGGAGTGAGAAAATGCTGTTCGAGTGACACACAGCTGTTGGAGTGGGTGTGAGACACATCTGTTAGAGTGAGACAGCTGTTGGAGTGTGACAGCTGTTGGAGTGGGACAGCTGTTGGAGTGGGACACAGCTGTTAGAGTGAGATACAGCTGTTGGAGTGGGAGTGAGACACAGCTGTTGGAGTGAGACAGCTGTTAGAGTGAGACAGCTGTTAGAGTGAGACAGCTGTTGGAGTGACACACAGCTGTTAGAGTGAGATACAGCTGTTGGAGTGGGAGTGAGAGACAGCTGTTAGAGTGAGACACAGCTGTTAGAGTGAGACACAGCTGTTGGAGTGGGAGTGAGACACACCTGTTGGAGTGAGACACAGCTCTTAGAGTGAGACAGCTGTTAGAGTGAGACAGTTGTTGGAGTGACACACAGCTGTTGGAGTGGGAGTGAGAGAACTGTTGAAGTGAGACACAGCTGTTAGAGTGAGACACACACTCCCACTCCAACAGCTGTCTCACTCTAAAAGCTGTCTCACTCCAACAGCTGTCTCACTCCAACAGCTGTGTCTCACTCTAACAGCTGTGTCTCACTCCAACAGCTGTGTCTCACTCTAACAGCTGTGTCTCACTACCACTCCAACAGCTGTCTCACTCTAACAGCTGTCTCACTCCAACAGCTGTCTCACTCTAACAGCTGTGTCTCACTCCAACAGCTGTGTCTCACTCTAACAGCTGTCTCACTCCAACAGCTGTGTCTCACTCTAACAGCTGTTAAAGTGAAACACAGCTGTTCGAGTGACACACAGCTGTTAGAGTGAGACAGCTGTTGGAGTGAGAAAATGCTGTTCGAGTGACACACAGCTGTTGGAGTGGGTGTGAGACACATCTGTTAGAGTGAGACAGCTGTTGGAGTGTGACAGCTGTTGGAGTGGGACAGCTGTTGGAGTGGGACACAGCTGTTAGAGTGAGATACAGCTGTTGGAGTGGGAGTGAGACACAGCTGTTGGAGTGAGACAGCTCTTAGAGTGAGACAGCTGTTAGAGTGAGACAGTTGTTGGAGTGACACACAGCTGTTAGAGTGAGATACAGCTGTTGGAGTGGGAGTGAGAGACAGATGTTAGAGTGAGACAAAGCTGTTAGAGTGAGACACAGCTGTTGGAGTGGGAGTGAGACACACCTGTTGGAGTGAGACACAGCTCTTAGAGTGAGACAGCTGTTAGAGTGAGACAGTTGTTGGAGTGACACACAGCTGTTGGAGTGGGAGTGAGAGAACTGTTGAAGTGAGACACAGCTGTTAGAGTGAGACACACACTCCCACTCCAACAGCTGTCTCACTCCAACATCTGTGTCTCACTCTCACTCCAACAGCTGTGTCACTCTAACAGTTTGGTCTCATTCTAACAGCTGTCCCACTCCAACAGCTGTCTCACTCTAACAGCTGTCTCACTCTAACAGCTGTCCCACTCCAACAGCTGTCTCACTCTAACCGCTGTCTCACTCTAACAGCTGTCCCACTCCAACAGCTGTCTCACTCTAACCGCTGTCTCACTCTAACAGCTGTCACACTCCAACAGCTGTCTCAATCTAACAGCTGTCTCACTCTAACAGCTGTCCCACTCCAACAGCTGTCTCACTCTAACAGCTGTCTCACTCTAACAGCTGTCCCACTCCAACAGCTGTCTCACTCTAACCGCTGTCCCACTCCAACAGCTGTCTCACTCTAACCGCTGTCTCACTCTAACAGCTGTCCCACTCCAACAGCTGTCTCACTCTAACCGCTGTCTCACTCTAACAGCTGTCACACTCCAACAGCTGTCTCAATCTAACAGCTGTCTCACTCTAACAGCTGTCCCACTCCAACAGCTGTCTCACTCTAACAGCTGTCTCACTCTAACAGCTGTCCCACTCCAACAGCTGTCTCACTCTAACAGCTGTCCCACTCCAACAGCTGTCTCACTCTAACCGCTGTCTCACTCTAACAGCTGTCACACTCCAACAGCTGTCTCAATCTAACAGATGTGTACCATTCCAACAGCTGTGTCACTCTAACAGTTTGGTCTCATTCTAACAGCTGTCCCACTCCAACAGCTGTCTCACTCTAACCGCTGTCTCACTCTAACAGCTGTCCCACTCCAACAGCTGTCTCACTCTAACCGCTGTCTCACTCTAACAGCTGTCACACTCCAACAGCTGTCTCAATCTAACAGCTGTCTCACTCTAACAGCTGTCCCACTCCAACAGCTGTCTCACTCTAACAGCTGTCTCACTCTAACAGCTGTCCCACTCCAACAGCTGTCTCACTCTAACCGCTGTCCCACTCCAACAGCTGTCTCACTCTAACCGCTGTCTCACTCTAACAGCTGTCCCACTCCAACAGCTGTCTCACTCTAACCGCTGTCTCACTCTAACAGCTGTCACACTCCAACAGCTGTCTCAATCTAACAGCTGTCTCACTCTAACAGCTGTCCCACTCCAACAGCTGTCTCACTCTAACAGCTGTCTCACTCTAACAGCTGTCCCACTCCAACAGCTGTCTCACTCTAACAGCTGTCCCACTCCAACAGCTGTCTCACTCTAACCGCTGTCTCACTCTAACAGCTGTCACACTCCAACAGCTGTCTCAATCTAACAGCTGTCTCACTCTAACAGCTGTCCCACTCCAACAGCTGTCTCACTCTAACAGCTGTCTCACTCTAACAGCTGTCCCACTCCAACAGCTGTCTCACTCTAACAGCTGTCCCACTCCAACAGCTGTCTCACTCTAACCGCTGTCTCACTCTAACAGCTGTCACACTCCAACAGCTGTCTCAATCTAACAGATGTGTACCATTCCAACAGCTGTGTCACTCTAACAGTTTGGTCTCATTCTAACAGCTGTCCCACTCCAACAGCTGTCTCACTCTAACAGCTGTCTCACTCTAACAGCTGTCCCACTCCAACAGCTGTCTCACTCTAACCGCTGTCTCACTCTAACAGCTGTCCCACTCCAACAGCTGTCTCACTCTAACCGCTGTCTCACTCTAACAGCTGTCACACTCCAACAGCTGTCTTAATCTAACAGCTGTCCCACTCCAACAGCTGTCTCACTCTAACAGCTGTCTCACTCTAACAGCTGTCCCACTCCAACAGCTGTCTCACTCTAACCGCTGTCTCACTCTAACAGCTGTCCCACTCCAACAGCTGTCTCACTCTAACCGCTGTCTCACTCTAACAGCTGTCACACTCCAACAGCTGTCTCAATCTAACAGATGTGTACCATTCCAACAGCTGAGTAACTCTAAGGGTTGTGTGTCACTCTAACAGCTGTGTCACTCTTACAGCTGTGTACCACTCAAACAGCTGTGTACTACTCCAACAGCTGTCTCACTCTAACAGCTGTGTCTCACTCTAACAGCTGTGTCTCACTCTAACAGCTGTGTCATAATCCAACAGCTGTTTCTCAATCTAAGAGCTGAGTCTCACTCTAACAGCTGTGTACCACTCCAACAGCTGTGTCTCACTCTAAGAGCTGTGTCTCACTCTA
This sequence comes from Mastacembelus armatus, assembly GCF_900324485.2. Classification (NCBI taxonomy): domain Eukaryota; kingdom Metazoa; phylum Chordata; class Actinopteri; order Synbranchiformes; family Mastacembelidae; genus Mastacembelus; species Mastacembelus armatus. The sequence continues at coordinate 3,333,718 of NC_046650.1, read as the reverse complement.
ACAGCTGTGTACCACTCCAACAGCTGTGTCTCTCTAACAGCTGTGTCTCACTCCAGCATCTGAGTCTCACTCTAACAGCTGTGTACCACTCCAACAGCTGTGACTCAGTCTAAGAGCTGTGTGTCACTCTAAAAGCTGTGTGTCACTCCAACAGCTGTCTCACTCTAACAGCTGTGTCTCACTCTAACAGCTGTGTACCACTCAAACAGCTGTGTCTTACTACAACATCTGTGTCTCACTCTAACAGCTGTGTCTCACTCCAACAGCTGTCTCACTCTAACAGCTGTCTCACTCCAACAGCTGTGTCTCACTCTAACAGCTGTGTACCACTCCAACAGCTGTGAGTAGTATATAATTGGTTTGGCTTGTGGGCACAAGCGGGTGGGGTCACTTTTATGATCGTTATTTATGACAGTCATAAAAACAATAAAAACATAAAATCGCCGTCACGCTCTCCACCCACCGGGCGGTGCAATTTTCCTATTGGTCATGGCCTTGTCTGTGGGACGTGTCTGTTACGGCGTATAAATGTTGTTGTATGTGGCTCATTCAGTATGATTTTTATCTAAGTACGACTTCAAGCAACCATGGACAGCAGCGGAATCTCTAGCGACGTTATCAGGGGCGGATGCGGATGCGGCGGCGGCAGGCTCGTCGGCGGAAACAATGTCGGCGGGCATGCGTCGTGTGACCTAGGTACGTGTAGTGCTGCTGTTCGTGATGCGCCGCGTAAGCGGCGTAGAAGGCATGTGTCTAGCGGTGCTGCAGGACCCCGCGAGTGGATGTATGAGGGTGCATTAGGGTACGTCTACAAGTTTAAATATAGCGAGGGGCGGGTAGTGTTGTACGTGGAAAATGTGTGCACCGGGGAACAGTGGGGTCAGAGTGACGTAGCATGAGTGTAGAGGATTGGTCGATATTTCGCTATGAGATATGCACCGATCTCAACCAGCGTGGTGATGAGAACGATGCTTATGTCATACAGTGGGCCAGCCCTGATACTCGGCAGTTATTCAGGGTATTCGCCAATCGTTTTGATGTGTATGCTTCAGATTTTTCTCTGATAAGAGCGTGTGATGATAGATAGCGAATCCTATCGCGCCCTAGTCATACAGCGTGGAGCATACACCCCTATACGGTGTGGTACAGCGACAGTGTCTCATGGTTCAAGGATTTCTATATCATCCAGTGGGCGGACTGGTACGAACAGCAACATGTCTTTTCCAAGATTGACAATGCAATCAGAGAGGACGAGATTTAACAGATTAACTAACACACTCAGATGCTGATGGGATTGGGAGATGCCTGCTTTATGATGACATGGAAATTGCAGAGGAAATGTGTCACTCGCCTGCTGAGCAAGCTGTGACTCTGCAGTCCTATGCCGGCGCCAAGTATGATGGTTAGGTAGGTAGGTAGGTGTGTGTGTGTGTGTGTGTGTGTGTGTGTGTGTGTGTGTGTGTGTGTGCGCGCGCGCGTGTTTTAGCTGTGTTTAACGTTGTATTTAATATTTCTAAAATAGAGATTGACGGGCCCCTGACTCTGGAGGAGGAGGAATTGTCTCGCGGGATTTCCCAACACCATCGCTGCGTCCCTGAGATGAAGAGCAGTCAGCGGCCTTTGTGAAGACGATGCAACAGGCCGTGGTACACCTGCTGTGTAGAGCGCTTGCCCAATGCTGGATCGACCGGGAGAAATGGTGCTATGCCTGCCAGGTCGACTGTTTGTCCCAGGAAAATCACGAGTGTCTTACGGGGTTCCCTGCAGACTTCATGGAGCATCGTTTTGACTTCGTTATGGAGAAACTGTGGACAGCCCGATTCATTCCGGCTCTCTCAGCATAACTGCGCAAGAATGGCATGGTTGTTGAAAATGCCAGAATCGCGGGGGCTGCCGAAGTTATTCTGCAAAACCAGAAGACTTCAGAGAAACGCATTAAAGGCGAAGAAGTCTGGGGCTTCAAGAATTTTGCGGAAATTGAAAATCTGGCAGTCCTCGTGGACACCTGGGCAGCAGGGCTAGTGTGAAAACAGCATTGTTCCATGCTTAATCATTGTTATCATTAAATACTTTGTTATGGTATTGTTATTGTGTTTTTTCATTAAATATCTGTGAAGCTCTCCATCATTATCTGTTTTCATTAAATATTTGTGAAGCTCTCCATCATTATCTGTTTTCTGATGTTTTTTCATTAAACGTTTCTGTATTCATTCATTAAGCATTATGGTATTGTATTGTCTGGGTACCATGCTGATGACTGTGAATAAAAAACATGAGCTTTGAAAAGAAACTAGTCATTATTTTACATAATGGAGGGGGTGATGCACAGAATTTATCATGATCCATCCCACCCCGGCGGTCTATCAGGTATTAACAAGCTGCGCAATGCAGTTAGAGCAGACGCAGGGGCTAATCCTACATTATCTGATGTCAAAAAATATTTATGGGGACAAGATGCATACAGTTTACATGCACCAAGCAGGAAAAATTTCCCCAGGCGATGAGTGCTGGTGGGAGGGATCGGCCAGCATCAGTGTGATCTTGTGGACATGAGCGAATACGCTGCAGAGAATGATAAAGTGCGCTATCTATTAATGTGCATCAATGTATTTTCAAAATATGCATGGGTTCGGTGTCTAACATCAAAGAGCGGGCCTGTTGTAGCCGACGCATATAAGACCATACTCGATGAAGGACGAGTGCCACTCAGGCTGCAGACTGACCATGGGACAGAGTTTCATAACAGTCACTTTAAACAGTTGTTGAAAAAGCACAACATTGTACTTTTCTCTACATATAACGAAACTAAAGCCAGCGTCGTGGAGAGGTTTAACAGAACGTTTAAAGGGCGGATGTGGCACTATTTAACAGATGTTAATTCGCGAAGATATATTGATAAAATAGACGATCTGGTGAGGTCAAATAACTCGGCGTATCACAGGTCAATTAAAAGATCTCCAGTATCTGTGACCAGAGAAAATGAGAAAGAGGTGATCAAGGCGCTGTACAAGACCAAGGATGAAAACCACCAGCAACCATTCAAATTTGAGATAGGCGACACAGTAAGGATTTTAAAACACAGAGGGGTTTTCAGGAAGGGGTACCACCAGACATTCACAGATGAAATTTTCACTATAAAAGGACGCCATCCGACAACCCCCACTGTGTACACACTGAGCGATTTAGCTGGTGAGACAGTGAAAGGGACATTTTATCACCAAGAGCTCCAGCCTGTGATGGTAGATCCAGACAAGCCCTAAAAGATAGAAGAAATAAGAGCCAGGCACCGTGGTAAGTTTTTGGTGAAATGGCTCGGATGGCCTGAAAAATTGAACACCTTGGGTGGATACCAGAGATATCCAGACCAACTGAGAGATAAACACCATAGGACACAATGGTCACACCGTAATCAAGAGCGCCCGGGCGCCACCACCGCCACAGCACTGTCATATATCCAGCATTGGGAGAGGTGGAGAAACAACTACTGTGATTTAAAGGCTTGAGGGATCAAAAGGAACATTTGTAAACAGTAGGGTTTCAACATGGAGAAGCGTCGGACTGCGAGCTTTCATGTTATACTCCCAAGTAACGCATCAACAAAATTATATCCCAACAACAAGATTTGGAGTTACAGGGTACAGCTAGCCAGACCGATACAGTTGGATGGCATGCATGAAGTGGGGCTTTCAGAGATCCAGTACCCCGCAACATGGCTCAGCTTCTCCAAAGATGATGCATCCATATTGATAAGAGCCCCTAGGACTGGGAAGGAAAATACGCTCACCATTCCTGTAGGACACTATGAAGTTTAGACAGAATAACACAGGACTTCAACAACGCGTGCACGCTGGACGCAAACACTATGTTTATAAAAATGCACTACAATCAGATTTCACACAGAGTTCAAATATCAGGTGCTGACGGACTGGTACTGAAATTTAAAGGCCGGCTTGCTAGGATACTGGGCTTTGATCCGGATGAAGCAGCCCATAGTATCCCATCCTGGGCGAAAACATTCACAGCACGACACCCCTGCGGATATTCATTTTGTATATACAGACATTATCGAACATCAGCTGGTGGGGGACACGTGTGCACCATTACTCAGATGTGTTAATATAACAGCAGAGAAACGAGGGAAGATACACACAGTACACTTTGACACGCCGGACTACGTCCGCGTTGGTAAGCACCGGATTGATTGCATCGATGATTGTTGAAAAACGACCAGGCCGATCACATCCCGTTTCTCTTTGGAAAGGTTATTGTGAAATTACATTTCCGCCCCGTGAGACCATGACGAGATGCCCGATAACGGCGACAGGCTGCTGAGATATTATCAGAATCAGGCCGGTGGCGAATTGCACGGTTTTGCCGGTGCACACACCCAATACGGAAACGGTCTCGGTGGGTTATCAAAAAATATACATTTACGACACAGCACCTATTGATTTTTTCATCTCATGCAGTAGAGAAGAGTATCTGGATCTAAATGATACTCATTTGTATTTACGCGTGAAAATCACAAATCCAGATGGGACAAACATTGGAAACGGTGTAGACGTGGGGTTTGTGAATTATCCAGGATGTACACTGTTTTCGCAGGTGGATGTGATGCTAGGCGACAGATTAATCACCCAGGCATCAAACACATATCCTTATCGTGGCGTGATTGAATGCTTAATCAATTATGGCAGGGATACTCTGGAGTCCCAGTTCAGCACCGCTCTATTTGTGAAAGATACATGCGGAAATATGAATAACCACACCCTGGACAGTGAAAACAGGGGCTTAGGGGTCAGAGGCCGCTATACAGAAAACAGCAGGATTGTGGAATTAATTGAACCGGTACACGTGGACCTGTTTTTTCAGGAAAAATTCCTGCTAAACGGACTCGACATTTCCATGAAATTCAAAAGACGAATTCTGCCTGATGGCCGCACCCAACACACAATTCTGTGTTAAAATCCTGAGCGCCAGTCTTTTTGTGAAAAAGGTCACACTTTCACCCAGCCTCAGACTCGCACACAGCAGGCTGCTACACCACACTAACGCGAAATACAGCGTCGACAGAGTGGCGCTGAAAACACACTCGATTCCTCCCGGAACCCGGGTGTGCTGTCAGGACAATCTCTCTCTGGGACACATCCCTAAATTTGTCATCCTGGGCTTCGTCGACAACGAAGCCTACACTGGGAGTTTTACCAGAAACCCATTTAATTTTGAACATATGGACCTAGAGTATTTACAGTGGGTACGGAAAGTATTCAGACCCCTTTAAATTTTTCACTCTTTGTGTCATTGCAGCCATTTGCCAAAATCAAAAAAGTTCATTTTATTTCTCATTAATGTACACTCAGCACCCCATCTTGACAGAAAAAAACTGAAATGTAGAAATTTTTGCAAATTTATTAAAAAAGAAAAACTGAAATATCACATGGTCATAAGTATTCAGACCCTGTGCTCAGTATTGAGTAGAAGCACCCTTTTGAGCTAGTACAGCCATGAGTCTTCTTGGGAATGATGCAACAAGTTTTTCACACCTGGATTTGGGGATCCTCTGCCATTCTTCCTTGCAGATCCTCTCCAGTTCTGTCAGGTTGGATGGTGAACGTTGGTGGACAGCCATTTTCAGGTCTCTCCAGAGATGCTCAATTGGGTTTAGGTCAGGGCTCTGGCTGGGCCAGTCAAGAACGGTCACAGAGTTGTTCCGAAGCCACTCCTTTGTTATTTTAGCTGTGTGCTTAGGGTCGTTGTCCTGTTGAAAGGTGAACCTTCGGCCCAGTCTGAGGTCCTGAGCACTCTGGAAGAGGTTTTCTTCCAGGATATCTCTGTACTTGGCCGCATTCATCTTTCCTTCAATTGCAACCAGTCGTCCTGTCCCTGCAGCTGAAAAACACCCCCACAACATGATGCTCCCACCACCATGTTTCACTGTAGGGATTGTATTGGGCAGGTGATGAGCAGTGCCTGGTTTTCTCCACACATACCGCTTAGAATTAACGCCAAAAAGTTCAATCTTGGTCTCATCAGACCAGAGAATCTTATTTCTCATAGTCTGGGAGTCCTTCGTGTGTTTTTTGGCAAACTCTATGCGGGCTTTCATGTGTCTTGCACTGAGGAGAGGCTTCCGTCAGGCCCCTCTGCCATAAAGCCCCGACTGGTGGAGGGCTGCAGTGATCGTTGACTTTGTGGAACTTTCTCCCATCTCCCTACTGCATCTCTGGAGCTCAGCCACAGTGATCTTTGGGTTCTTCTTTACCTCTCTCACCAAGGCTCTTCTCCCACGATTGCTCAGTTTGGCTGGACGGCCAGGTCTAGGAAGAGTTCTGGTCATTTGAGGATTATGAGGCCACTGTGCTCTTAGGAACCTTGAGTGCTGCAGAAATTCTTTTGTAACCTTGGCCAGATCTGTGCCTTGCCACAGTTCTGTCTCTGAGCTCCTTGGGCGGTTCCTTCGACCTCATGATTCTCATTTGCTCTGACATGCACTGTGAGCTGTAAGGTCTTATATAGACAGGTGTGTGCCTTTCCTAATCAAGTCCAATCAGTTTAATTAAACACAGCTGGACTCCAGTGAAGGAGCAGAACCATCTCAAGGAGGATCAGAAGAAATGGACAGCATGTGAGTTAAATATGAGTGTCACTGCAAAGGGTCTGAATACTTATGACCATGTGATATTTCAGTTTTTCTTTTTTAATGGGGTGCTGAGTGTACATTAATGAGAAATAAAATGAACTTTTTTGATTTTGGCAAATGGCTGCAATGACACAAAGAGTGAAAAATTTAAAGGGGTCTGAATACTTTCCATACCCACTGTATGTCTCTGTTGGGGAAATAAATTGTACACATTTACTAACTTCATTTATAACTGTTTGGAAATAAAATCTTACTAATTTCACTTATAATTATTGGGAAATAAATTTACATATTTACTTCTTTCATTTATAATATCATTACACTTATAAACGTCTATACATTGTTACAAAGAGTTGTAAGACCAAATTGTGAGGATCAAGGGTTACAAACCTTGCTCTGCTGTATGAAGAAGCAATCAGCTGTGGAGTCTAACACATACACTTACACATACACACACATACACTTACGCTCACATATACCCACATGTACACTACAACACACACGCACACACATACACAGGTGCTTACACATGTACTTACCCACATAAGTAGTTTAGGAGAATGACTAACTAAAATACTATATTTATGTGTGTTGTGCAATGCCATAGAAATACAAGAGAATTAATTGTAAACAACTTGATGCTGGGTTAACCATCTAACTTTGTAATTACTAACATATGTGTTGTACAGGGAAAGGTCACAGGGAAAGAAAGGTCACAGGAATAGTTTCTGCAGTGTGTATGCATGATACTACAGATAAGATCAGCCTGCAGAAAGAGAGGCCCCATATGATACACTGTTGCTGAGGGGAGGCAAGGTGAAGTTGCCAGGCTGAGAGAGGCCCTGTATGATACACTGTTACAGAGGGAGAGGCAAGGTGTAGTCAGGGATGAGAGAATCACAGACTTCAAGGATGAGTTACCATAAAAGGGGGGCTTATGTAAAAGGGATACAGAGGTACTAGGTACTGTGTCATAGAATGTTTTGTAGGATGAGGAGCAGCTCTGGACAAGAAGATAAGAAGAGGAGGATGGCAAAGTGCTGAGGGGTTGGGACCAACACAGGGCACCAACAAGGGAAGGTGAAAGTCTAAACCAAAGCCCTCCCCACCTGTAGTCAACCAATGAGATGCGATTTTTGGCAATCTTATAATGTCATGTTTGTCCTTTGTTCATCATCTTTCTTCCTGTGAAGTTGGTTACAGCTAACTGCTTGCAGACTGTGATTTTCTGATCAGGAAGTGGGTCCTTGTACAAGCTTTGGAATTTCAATTAAATACTTTTAAGATCAATCAAACTCTCCTCCACTAATTCAGATAAACGAACACGCCGACATCTCTATGCTGACGGACAGGCCCACCCTGCTAAGGCATTTCAACCCCATTTTCCCCGGGGTCAGTATGCGCGTGAATATTATCAGCTAATCCAGACAACCGGTCGGCATCTTAAAGACAGGTCGCTGTCCATCACCCGGGAGGATTTTGGTCAGGGGTACGCCCTGTTCTGCTTCAACCTGGAGCCAGACGGCGGGGGAGGGGCGAACGTGTCTTTAATCAAAACCGGAAATGTCCGTTTGGAAGCGAGATTCCGGACTCCTCTGGCACGCACTGTTAACTTAATCTGTTACGCAGTCTACGATTCAGTTAAGTGTCAAACAGTAGACAGGTGCTGGTAGACTATTATTGAGACATGAACACGATCGAATTGACTGGCGCTGCTAAAAAGATAATCGGCGACAGAACCTATTTTGTGGGCATGAAGCCCTGTGATCATCTGACCAGACTCAAAATAACCAAACGTCCTGCCGCGGTGATTGTAAACACCGATCCTTCCACCTTGCCTGGGGAGCACTGGCTGGCCATATATTTGACAAGTGACTGGCGAGCATATTTTTTTGACAGCTTCGGGCATGCCCCCGACAAATTCAATCCCCATATTGGCAGGTTTCTCCTAAAAAACGCTAACAGAGTGCTTTATTCACGTAGTCAGGTTCAGGCGCCCTTCTCGGTGACCTGTGGCGAGCACTGTCTGTTTTTCCTGAACCATATCCAGAAAGGCATGAGCTACAACAAGTTTATTAAAAAATATGGCACCAACCTTGCTCGCAATGACCAGAGGGTCTCAAGCTTTGTCACTGGAATTAGACCTGCTTCTGTACACAACAAGTTTACATGTGTTCAATGTGTATTTCTGAGATGATAAAATGATATTAAAGATAATGTGTGTGTGATAGGCTCCAGCAGATCCCCGTGACCCTGAGCCAGGAAAAGCGGGTATAGAAAATGGATGGATGGATGTGTGTGTGTGTGTGTAATGAGCCAGTACACTGCATGTTTAAATGTATTCAATGTGTATGTCAGAGCTGATAAAATGATAATAAAGATATGTTGTGTGTGTATATTGATTTGTGGTGTAAAAAAAATAAATAAAATAAAGACCTTGTACACAGAAATACATTCAAAATGTTAGAAAATTTATTACAGGTCACATTCAGCAGGACAACAAATATTGTCAAAAATACATTCAGCAGGATAGTAAATATTTCAAAAATACATTCAGCAGGACAACAAATATTTCAAAAATACATTCAATATGATGGTGGTGACATCACAAACACATCTCACATTGACAGTAGCCCTGCAAATACAGCCACAGATGATAAATACATTCAGCATGTCAGGAATTTATTACAAACACATTCAATATGAAAAATAAAATAAAATAAAAATACATTCAATATGTCAGATCATCATTATTACAAATAACAGGTCAGAATAGTCTTAAATGAGTCAGTATTGAGCTCAGGGCGCAGAGGACTGTTTGTGACACGCAGCCCTTATGGGCCTTGGTGGAGCTGTGATAGTTCTGCTTTTCTTTTCACTGGTGTATGAGGAGCTAGATTCTAGCTCATCTTTACCTGTCTTATACTCCTGTATGACCCGTCGTCATCTCCCGGTCAAGGTCATTCTGAGCAGTCTGTCTTATGTTACCGCTGGCATGGTTTTGCTTTAACATCTCCAGCTGGTGATGCGGTACAAGATACATTTTCTATCTATCTATTGCTGATGAGACTGATGATCGCAGGTAAAGCGGGGCCTAGCAGCGGGATGAGGAAGCCTCCTGACTGATTGATAAGCTTCCTCTTCCTGATGCCTTATAGTTTCCTGTCAGCTACAAGTCTGATTACTGATTTGCGCTTTTTCAGCTGTGTATACTGCTTGTCACTCAGAGGAATATTTCCCTTTAACACATTGAGGGCAATCTCACACAGAGCGGTAATAAAGTCGTTGTCACAGCTGCTTATGATGGCACGTCTTTGCCTCTGTGCTGATTTATGCAGGAGCTCCAGCAATGGTAGATTTCTACGCATATGGTGAGGCATTGTCACTTCCCCCATCTGGGGATGTACACAACTTGCCGGGTAGAGAGCAGGTTAGTTCTAAGTCTCAGATGTCAGGTGTCTTTGCTTTATAATCAATTAGCAAGTACCCGTATGCTGCAGTTGTGGCATCACTTAATGCCTCTAAAACGTATTTTGTATTACCAGGGTACATTTGATGTGCAATCAGTGCCACCTGGTATCTGTCACGAGGGTTTTTGAACAAAACTAGATAGTTAGTGTTTAAGCTAATAGTACGACTGGCTTTACCCTGTATGAACAAATTCTGCACTAGATAGATACAACTCAGATTTCTGTGATGCACATATTTCATGAATACAGTTTGCACCTCCAAATTACCGCTGGCATCATTCATCAAATCATCAATAACCAGGAGGTTGATTTTGTCTGCAGGCAAAAGGGTGTCAGGGTGACTCTGGCAGCCCATTGACAAAATGTATGTCAATAATCTTTAGGAGTTGATCGTACGCTGCCTGCCAGCACGAGTAGATTCAATTAAATTCAATTCAATTTTATTTGTATAGCGCCAAATCACAATACAAATCATCTCAAGGCACTTTACAAAAACTAAAACTAAAAACCCAACAATTCCCTTATGAGCAAGCACTTGGCGACAGTGGAGAGGAAAAAACTCCCTTTAACGGAAGAAAAAAACCTCCAGCAGAACCGGGCTCAGTTTGGGCGGCCATCTGCCTCGACCGGTTGGGGTGAGTGGATAGAGCAGAGAGAAAAGAACAGCAACAATAAACAACAAATAGACACTGCAAGTTGGTGGGGCCAGTAACTGCACATCAGCGATAAACAGCTCCAGGACCAGGGACACCTGCAGAAGGTACAGAGAGAGAGAGAGAGAGAGGGAGGGAGAGAGCACAAACTAGGGGAGAGAGAGAGCACAAGGTTAGTAACATTCAATGGTGGAATATACATGAGGTGGGAGAGAAGGGGGGGGGGGGGTAGGGTAGGGGAGCTCAGTGCACCGATGGTCCTTGGGCAGTCTAGGCCTATAGCAGCATAACTAACTAAGGGATGGTTCAGGGCTGCCTGAAGCCAGCCCTAACTATATGCTTTGTCAAAGAGGAAGGTTTTAAGTCTAGCCTTAAAAGTACAGAGAGTGTCTGCCTCCTGAACCCAGGCTGAGAGCTGGTTCCACAGGAGAGGAGCTTGATAACTAAAGGCTCTGCCTCCCATTCTGCTTTTGAGAACTCTGGGAACCACAAGTAGGCCTGCACTCTGAGAGCGAAGTGGTCTATTGGGATAATATGGTACTATGAGGTCTTTAAGGTATGAAGGAGCTTGATTATGAAGGGATTTGTATGTGAGAAGAAGGATTTTAAATTCTATTCTATATTTTACAGGGAGCCAATGAAGAGAAGCCAATATAGGAGAAATATGATCTCTCTTGCTAGTTCCTGTCAGGACTCTGGCTGCGGCATTCTGGATTAATTGGAGGCTTTTTATTAAGATATTAGGACATCCAGATAGTAATGAGTTACAGTAATCTAGCCTTGAGGAAACAAACGCATGGACTAGTTTTTTTGCATCATTTTGAGACAGGATGTTCCTAATTTTGGAAATGTTGCGCAGGTGAAAGAATGCAGTTCTAGAAATTTGTTTTATGTGTGAGTTAAAGGACATGTCCTGGTCAAAAATAACTCCAAGGTTTTTTACAGTAGTGCTGGAGGCCAGGGCTATGCCATCTAGAGTAGCTATAATTTTAGAAAAGTTATTTCTGAGATTTTTAGGCCCAAATATAATGACTTCTGTTTTCTCCGAGTTTAAAAGTAAAAAGTTACTGGTCATCCAAGCCTTTATGTCAGTTAGACAGGCTTGAAGTCTGGTTAACTGGTTTGTGTTAACAGGTTTAATAGATAGATATAACTGAGTGTCATCCGCATAGCAGTGGTAATTAATAGAGTGCTTCCTAATGATATATCCTAAAGGAAGCATGTACAGGGTGAACAGAATTGGTCCTAGCACAGAACCTTGTGGAACTCCATAACTAACTTTTGTTCGTGTGGAAGGTTCATCATGGACATGAACAAACTGGAATCTGTCCGATAAATAGGATTGGAACCACTTTAACGCTGTTCCTCTGATACCAATCACATGCTCCAGTCTCTGTAATAAGATGTTGTGGTCAATGGTGTTGAATGCTGCACTAAGGTCTAGCAGGACAAGTATTGAAACAAGTCCATTATCTGAGGCTAAGAGAAGATCGTTGGTAACTTTCAACAGTGCTGTTTCTGTACTATGATGTGCTCTAAATCCTGATTGGAAATCTTCAAATAGTTCATTCCTGTGTAAGTGGTCTGATAGCTGCTTAGCAACAGCTTTTTCTAGGATTTTAGAAATAAATGGCAGGTTGGATATTGGTCTATAATTAGCCAAGACACCTGGATCAAGACTAGGCTTTTTGAGTAAAGGTTTGATTACTGCAGTCTTAAAGGCCTGTGGTACGTAGCCTGATACTAGAGATAAATTTACCAAGTCCAATAAAGATGAGTTCATTAATGGCAGGGTGCCTTTAAGCAGTCTAGTCGGGATGGGGTCCAAGAGACACGTTGATGATTTCGATGAAGCAACTACTGATGTAAATTCAGAGAGATCTATAGGAGAGAAGCAGTCTAAACATAACTGAGGTCCTACAGATGATTCAAGAGCTACTGTAGTAAAAGATTCATTTATTGCAGGTATAGGAAGCATCTGCTGAATTTTATCTCTAATAGTTGTGATTTTATTTGTAAAGAAACTCATAAATTCATCACTGCTGAGAGCTAAGGGAACACTGGGCTCAACGGAGCTGTGACTTTTTGTCAGCCTGGCTACAGTGCTGAAAAGAAACCTGGGATTGTTCTTATTTTCCTCTATTAGTGATGAATAGTATGCAGTTCTGGCTTTACGGAGAGCTTTTTTATATGTTAGTAGACTGTTTTTCCAGGCTAGAAAAATTTCCTCTAAGTTTGTGGAACGCCACTTCCTTTCCAGCCTTCGTGATGCCTGCTTTAAGGTACGAACATGTAAATTATACCATGGGGCTAGTCTTCTCTGAATCACTAACTTCTTTTTCAGAGGGGCTACAGAATCAAGCGTTTCACGCAGTGAGGTTACAGCGCTGTCAACAACATGATCAATTTGGTAGGGAGTAGGATTATGGCAGCTGCCCTCCACTATGTTTATACTTGGCATAGATGCAAATAAAGATGGAATCATTTTCTTAAATTTATTAACAGCGTTGTCGGATAAACATCTGCTGTAGTGGAATTTTCTTCCAGACGCTGCATGATCCATCATTTTAAATTCGAAAGTTATTAAAGAATGATCTGACAAAACAGGATTTGGGGGGAAAATTATTAGATGTTCAATTTCGATGCCATAGGTCAGAACAAGATCAAGGGTGTGATTAAAACAGTGGGTGGGTTTATTAACGTTTTGAATGAAACCAATTGAATCTAATATAGAATTAAATGCAATGCTGAGGCTGTTATTTTCAACATCTACATGAATGTTAAAATCTCCCACTATAATGACTTTATCTGATCTAAGCACTAAATCAGACAGGAAGTCAGGGAATTCAGTTAAAAACTCTGAGTAAGGAACAGGTGGACGGTACAAAATGACAAGTAGAACTGGTTTTTGTGTTTTCCAGTTTGTATGTGAGAGACTAAGAGTGAGGCTCTCAAATGAGTTATAACTGTTCTGAGGATGAAAGTTTAATAATAAGTTTGACTGGAAGATTGCAGCTACTCCTCCACCTCGACCTGTGCTTCGAGGAACATGATAGATGTAGACAATATTATCAATTCTGTGTGAAATAAGACTCTGCATTCTCAATAAGTGTTTTGACAAAGACAGTCTTCCCGCTATTAGAGGGCCCACTCACAATCATGCTAAAAGGATGCATTAGATGCCCGTCAAATTTCAACTTAGTATCCATAAGGCAATGTTCTGTAGTCAGGCAGGACCCTGCATTTGTTGTAGACTACGCAAACTTTATTTGCGACACTGGCATTCTGTAAATGTAACTTTCTCTTATCACGTCTGATGGTGTCAGTCTCTGTGATGATGTGCTTGTCTGATTGCTGATCAGCCACAAATGATTTAATAAGCCCTGCTGAGTCACAACAGATGCGTTAGCTGAATTCAGAGTTACCCCTTTACATTTCACGTCTCTTCCCGCTCTGAGTATGGTAAGCATAGCATTTGGGCCCACCTGAGACAAACTCTGTGATAAAATCATCCTCCCCGTCATCAGCATCACACAGCTCATCTGTCAAGTCACCTAGGTAAGGGCCTAGACTCGGCATCCACTCGCCGGATCTAGATGTGAAAATGACAGAATCAGTATCACAGTACAGTACACGCTCCTGCAACTTAGAAGAACAATAGCAATAGCTCGTACAGCATGAGTCTGGCATGGGCAGTTGTCACTGCGCCAATAAACACATTCACATCACTGGCCCTGCCGTCTCGGTCATCACTATGACGCCACTGAACCATAGCTACTTCACCAGATATGAAGCAAAACTGCCTGACATCAAAATGATCACTAAACATGAGCCTCAGTGATCAACTCACATGTGCCCATATTGGTCCTCATGCTGAAACGCCACCACAAGGAGTTTAGCAGGAGCTTGTTATAGCTCCTGACAGCTTTATTGACAGCAATCTTGTCAGGATTTAGTCTTATACCCTCATGGGCTTCGTAGTCCTGGACATACTTCTGCTTTTCCTCCTCTGTCTTGACATTTTTGGACACCCACGTCCCCGTCAGCTGTCTCTCACAGTCGGTGTGACTGCAGGCAGTGTCCTGATTCAGCTCCTCGCAACACATGTGACAGAGGGGGAACATGAGCTTGTGATGGCACCTGTATGGCAAAACAGGATGGTACAGACCTCTAGGGGGCAAAACAGTACACTTGACAAAGCCAAAATAATTTTCAATGCTATCAAAATTGCCTACAGTTATTTCGGGATGGCCAATTGGATAATCTTTCTTAGCCTGGACAGTAGGATACAGGCTTGTGAAATTGTAGTAATGCACTTCTTCTCCCTCTGCACACTCTGTCACATGCAAGAGCTTCATAGCATTTGTCCTCCTGCCGAATAGTGCATACCTAGGATTCAGACGCTCAGGCTTCTTGTAGCCTGTAAGAAATGCCTTGACGGCTGGATCTGCCTGCTTTATCAGATTCCACTCACACTCCCACATCACAACCACAATGACACCGTGACAAAGTCGTAGAGCTTTAACTTTGTTGTTAAACTGCGCGTAGAGCCCTACATTATTCTCGGCAGCGGATTCTGGGAAGCATTTTATACATCTGTGATAATAGCACCCTGCAAATTCAAAACAGGTGTTTGAGGCAGCATCAAATCCATCAACACAGTAGGAGCCAATCTTGTGTTCACCACCTCTCAGGGCATGTCTGATCACCCTCTTTTCAGAATAGGCCACGTATTCGAGCCATTGCACAGACGCATCTGAGAACGCTTTATTACATTCCAGATACATCCCATCATAGGTGAGTGGCAGTGTGTCCTGAGGCAGGAAGAGCTTCTTAAAAACGCCCATACAACTTGATGCCAGAGTCGTGAACGCAAAAGGGTCAGTCTCTGTACACTGCATGAACGCTGTGTGGTAAATCTTGCAGGTCTTGCGCAATACCGCAACATCATTTCGCCAATAATAAGCTAGCTCAGCCTGCATTTTAAAATTATTGTCTTTAACTCCGTTATACCACTGCATGAATTTCACCTGCTCACTCTGAGGCATCTTGTCATAGCCATAATGCTCTGGCGAGGGGTAGGGGCCTTCATAAAATTCATTTTCAACAGTGTTGAATTTGTGGGGAAAGTACCCTTTGGCCATGCCTTCAAAGCCTAAGGCGGCTGGTATTTTAGCCAGACTCATAGCCAGAAAACTGTATGAATCGATCCACCGCTGTTTGTAGTCCTCGTCATATATCATGATGACCCGACTACCTTTCATGATGACTATGTCAGGGTTGGTGCTGGGGGGGTTAGGAATCGGACCAGGGATTGCCCACTCTGGTACTCAAGGTTAAAACGAAACTTTATTTAGACAGAACTCAAAGAAAGCCAAAAACATGAACATAAAACCCAAGAGACATAGGCACACCAGCGAGAGGGATGAGACAACACAAACCAAGGAGACGAGACAAGAGGGTCAAGGTCACACACACCAAGGGGGAACAAACACGGTCAAAGGCCTGGGGTCACACACACCTCGGGGACACACCAGACTCACACAAAGAGACAAGGTCAAAGGCCTGGGGTCACACACACCTAGGGGACACACCAGACTTACACAAAGAGACAAGGTCAAAGGCCTGGGGTCACACACACCTAGGGAACACACCAGACTTACACAAAGAGACAAGGTCAAAGGCCTGGGGTCACACACACCTAGGGGACACACCAGACTCACACAAAGAGACAAGGTCAAAGGCCTGGGGTCACACACACCTAGGGGACACACCAGACTTACACAAAGAGACAAGGTCAAAGGCCTGGGGTCACACACACCTAGGGAACACACCAGACTTACACAAAGAGACAAGGTCAAAGGCCTGGGGTCACACACACCTAGGGGACACACCAGACTCACACAAAGAGACTAAACATGAATGAGGCAAACATGAACACTAGGATAACAAGACACGAACAAGGGAACTAAACATGAACGCCAGGGAGCTAAACAGTAACACAAGACATGGAGAAAATCACATACAAAACAGAGGGAGATAACTTAAGCTTGGGAGAACAAAAACCAGTCCAAGATCAAAATTCCAAAAAGGGAAAAGGCAAGGCAATTCTGGGCAGTTGGTAGTCAAATCAAATGTCTGGCAGGGATTGTAAACAAGAGCATGTTGAGCAGATGATCTAGCAAAGAACTGAGACTGAACAAAGGTATAAGAAGGGAAGAACACAAACGAGGGACAGGTGAAAACAATTAACTAATTGGGTCAACGTAAAGTGGAAAAAGACAAAACAAAACCAAATCCTAAAGGAACCTACAAAATAAAAGCACAGAACAGGAACTCAGAACACGGATCCTGACAGACTAGGGGAGTAATGCTTTGTCTCACGAGATATTCGAGCACAACATAACTGTCAAACCCTGCCGCGTTATGCGCTATGAACGTATAGCCCTTGTACTTGTTGCGTCTAAATTGCCTGATAAATGCTGCCACACAATCGACACCTGTGTAACAAAATGGGTAGGGGTCAGCCTTTTCACTCATCTCCATGGCACAGACATAATTCGCTTCATGTCGCCCATCATGGTATCTGGTTTCAAAGTCATACAGAATGTAATTATCAGGGGCTTCCTCCTCTACCTCTTTAGGCGGCAGCGGCTGGATATAGCACTGATGCACCATGTCCCCTCTAAGAGCACCGCAGTGTCCGCACCGCGGGGCTGCACATCTGTGTCTAGGGTTCTTTATGCATGTTCTGCAAATTTTTCCACACCCCTCACAATATTTAACTGTAGCGCAGGGAATCATATTGTGTTTAGGGTCAGGTAATTTGTGGTTCTGGAAACACAGCATTGATTTACAAATGCGCTTGCATGCATCACATTTGACTGTGGGGCCAGGTTGCTGGTGCTGCTGCTCACACGCGGTGAAGCAAACATTACACCGGTGTAGGCAATTATGCAGCAAGGGTGTCTTGTATGTGTTATAACAAAGTTCACAGACATATGAGCCACCAAAAAAACCTTTAGGGTTGGTTATCAGGTAATAGTGCTCAGCATGTAGATAAAGCCAGATGGTGCGGTGGTGTGGGGATCCATGTGTCTGGAAACAGATTGGCCGTTTTCTACCGGCACCACCACCACCGCCGCCGCCGTGATGAAAAATGATTATCTTTGCATCTATTTCCCTCTCAAATCTAGTGACATCACTAAAACCGACCTGCTGTCTGGTGGAATGACCTACAGATTCCTGTAGTTCTTTAGCTCTGTGTAATATTTCCAGAACCCCCATTGAGGGATTTTCTGCTCTGATAATGCACATACTGAAACATAAATTTTTGTCGGAGGTTTTATTACCAGGATCATACAGAAGCTTTCCCTTCCTAGACAGAATTTCACTATAAGGCACCCTCCCAAGCTTGAGCTGTGTGCCTCCACCCCTACCTTCTTGCGCTACACTCACCACAAACTCTAGGTCCCCGTCTGACAATGAATCGTCATTGCTCTGGATCGTTTGAGCCACTTCATCAATGAAGGTGTCGACATCATAACCATTACTGGACCTCAAAACCACCTGCACATCGGTAACCAGTGAGGGCCCCCTCAACACCACATTCAGCACACTACCAGCCCGTGATACATCAATAGCCCTATTTATAACACTGGTTAGACGTTCCCTAACAAGTGCTGGAATCTGTTCAAGGTGAGTATCGATGTTAATGTCTCTAAAATGTATAGGCTGTCTCAACTCTAAAGCATCAAATGTCGGAATATCCCTGATTGTAATTAAACCGGCACCATGCTGAAGACCATTAGGACTGGAGGAATTGTTAACAGTAGACCCATCTGTCAGAGGAGGGTCTGAAATCAGTGAACCAGCCACAGAGGCTTGCTGCCCCTGCAGCAGGTGAGGAGGCTCTGAATCAGCATCAGCATCACCAACACGAGCAACATCAGCAACACTAGCGACATCAGCAACACCAGCAACAGCTTCAGCATTACAATGCATACCATGATCATCTGGATCTGCAGCAGGTACTAGGGTCTGCTGTCCCTGCTCGTATGTAGGACTAGTGACATGCATCAGACAAGTAGGCTCTGAATCAGCATCAGCATCAACAACATCAGCTACTTCATCATCATCATCTGCAACGTCACATACAGCCCTCTGATCGTATGCGTGCTGAACAACGACTGCAACACTGAGGACATCAGGCGACAGAGCGGCGCGTTTAGCCGTGCTGCACTGTGGAAGAAGGCCAATTTGGCATTGAGATATTCTGTTTTTGGTGGTGGATGAGCGTTCAACATGTCCATGAACTGAGTGTTTTTTGCACGCATCTCAACAGCCCACCGTGAGAATTGATCATGTGTCATTGTTTTCATTGTTGGACCATTATCACCAGCAGCAGCACCGCTATACATGTTATCACACCCAGCCATTTTTGTCTAGAGAGGTGGAATACAGATTTTGTGCATCTGTTATGTAACACTGGCAGTGCATGCGATACATATGTTTCTAGACGTGTGTGTTTTGTGTCAATGTGCTTCACTGCAGCACAGAGGTTTGACCATAGTTCTAACACAGCTTGGTTTACCAGGGCCGTGTTATCACCATCGGCCGGTGTGCTAGCAGTTTTTTCACAATTTCTAAATTTTTTCCTGTAAGCTTCAGGCACTAACTCATAAGCATGGAGGACTGTGGTTTTTACTTTATCATAATCCAAACTGTCTTCAATAGATAGTGACACACACACTTCTTGGGCTTTTCCCACAAATTTGCACTGAAGCAAAAGAGGCCATACATTCCGTGGCCAATTTAAGGTGGCAGCTATTCGTTCAAATGCACTAAAATAAGAGTCTACTTCAGACTCTCTAAAGGGTGGTACTAATGCAATGTGCCTACTTACATCAAAGCCATCCTGGGGTCGTCAAAAAGGTGATTGAAAGGAGGGACTGGTAGCTATAGCAGCTCCCTGCTCCAACTCCAGAACCCTTACCTTTAAGTGCATGGCTTCCACCTCCAACTGCTTGTTTCGCATTTCCACCTCCCGTATTTTCAGAGTAAGTTCCAACTCCTCTTTGGTTAGTCCAGCTTGGACTGGGAAGTCCTTAGGTGGGGTAGGAATACCAGCTAAATCACCCGGCCCGACTCCATCTGTAGGAGTTGGCCCAGCAAATTCCGCCAGCTTTGATACGAGGAGTTGTTTTATCTCCTCTTTCTTTGTGTTGATCGGCACATGCACATAAAAAAAAATTGCAATTAGCACCAAATCCGCCTTGTGACACCTATCTAATTTATCTGCAGTAGGATTCATAGTAAAATCCTCTAATTTGAATTCCATGCTGCCACTACGACAAGAGAAAAAACTGCTAAACAGACAAAAGAGAGTTGACACTTACCTATCACGCTGACGAATTCGGCAAACGAGTTAAGAACGGACGAGCCCCCAAATCTATGTTACGATTTGGGGAAGGCACACAAAAAAAGTGGACCAGCCCCCAAATCTATGGGGAAAGTACAAAAAAATGGACGAGCCCCCAAATCTATGTTATGCCCGGCCTAGGGGCTATCAGTGCGTAACACAATGTGGAGTTTTCCTCCAAAACTCTCCCACTCTCAACAAATTACGAAATACAGTAATTACACTTAAGGAAAATCTTATATTCTAAATTCTTATCTTTAACAACAGAAAACAACTCAAGAAGTCCAAAACAAATAACAAACAAAACGCTAGCTTAGCCCTACTTTTTCTAACAAAAGAAATCAAAAACAAAATACGGGTCTCTAGATCTCCTAAAGACAAAACAGGAGAAAACGTAAAACAAAAATAATCTAGGCTTCGTTCACAATGTCTAAATAATTGGTGCTCAATATATACAGTGCAATGGATTCCAAAACATTCCTACTCAAAGTAAACGAAAAACTACAACTAACACAAATGTCCTCAATTCGAAAAACGACTTCTAACTAATGGGGAGTTCCTATAACAAATGCTGGTTTGGGAGTGACAGAGATGGGAGAATCGCTCTCTCCAATGGCAGTCCGTGGGCTTCTTATAGTCCTTCCGGAAGGGCTGGACCAATCCAGGAACATCAATCCGGTCCGAACGGACCAATCACACATAATGACCTAGGGTCATAACAACACCATCAATTTGTAAAAATCACAACTTTCTGCTAAGCATTGATCCTGCTTTAAAACACGGATACATGTCGGAATAACTCTCACCTTTATCACGCAGGTGTGCACAGCTACGTTTATCCGACTCAGCGCTGGAGCCTGTTGAGCGGACCCATATTTCCTTTAGAATCACATCAGTAACAGCAACAGCCCGAGACAAAACATATTATAAAAATATATAAAAGATGGATACATACCTCTAGCAGATGCAGCTGATTGTGGAGAATCCTCATCCAACAACGAAACGGCTGAGGTACCTGACGGAGTCACGCTATTTTGTATTCAATGCAGACGATCTGATATACAAGCTATTAAATCGAGAAACGACGCACGTACCTGATGGAAAGATCATCATTGTTGTTCCCGACAGTTCTTGGTAATAAAACAAGCGGTAAAAAAGGCTCCCTTCGGCAGATATTTAAATCCCCAGCGACATGTAATACACACACACACACACACGCTGTGGCATTCACGTCAGCACGCCGCATCCCACAATTAAAAAAATGACCAATAGGAAAATTACGCCGCCCGGTGGGTGGAGAGCGTGACAGAGATTTTATGGTTTTATTGTTTATTTATTGTCATAAATAACGATCATAAAAGTGACCCCACCCGCTTGTGCCCACAAGCCAAACCAATTATATACTACTGCTGTGTCCCACTCTAACATCTGTCTCACTCTAACACCTGTGTCTCACTCTAACAGCTGTGTACCACTCAAACAACTGTGTCTCACTCTAAGAGCTGTGTACCACTCTAACAGCTGTGTGTCACTCTAACTCCTGTGTCTCACTCTAACAACTGTGTCTCACTCTAACAGCTGTGTGCCACTCCAACAGCTGTCTCTTTCCAAGAGCTGTGTCTCACTCTAACAGCTGTGTCTCACTCTAACAGCTGTGTGTCACTCCAACAACTGTCTCACTCTAACAGCTGTGTCCCACTCAAATAGCTGTGTCCCACTCTAAGAGCTGTGTACCAGTCTAACAGCTGTGTACCACTCAAACAGCTGTGTCTCACTCTAACAGCTGTGTACCACTCTAACAGCTGTGTCTCACTCTAACAGCTGTGTACCACTCAAACGGCTGTATCTCACTCTAACATCTGTGTCTCCCTCTAACAGCTGTGTACCACTCAAACAGCTGTGTCCCACTCTAAGAGCTCTGTCTCACTCTAACATCTGTGTCTCCCTCTAACAGCTGTGTACCACTCAAACAGCTGTGTCCCACTCTAACATCTGTCTCACTCTAACAGCTGTGTCTCACTCTAACAGCTGTGTATCACTCAAACAGCTGTGTCTCACTCTAACATCTGTCTCACTCTAGCAGCTGTGTACCACTCCAACAGCTGTGTCTCACTCTAACAGCTGTGTACCACTCCAACAGCTGTGTACCACTCCAACAGCTGTGTCTCACTCTTACAAATGTGTCTCACTCTAAAAGCTGTGTACCACTCAAACGGCTGTATCTCACTCTAACATCTGTGTCTCACTCTAACAGCTGTGTACCACTCAAACGGCTGTATCTCACTCTAACATCTGTGTCTCACTCTAACAGCTGTGTACCACTCTAACAGCTGTGTCCCACTCTAAGAGCTCTGTCTCACTCTAACATCTGTGTCTCCCTCTAACAGCTGTGTACCACTCAAACAGCTGTGTCCCACTCTAACATCTGTCTCACTCTAACATCTGTGTCTCCCTCTAACAGCTGTGTACCACTCAAACAGCTGTGTCCCACTCTAAGAGCTCTGTCTCACTCTAACATATGTCTCTCACTCTAACAGCTGTGTACCACTCAAACAGCTGTGTCTCACTCTAACACACCAAACATTCCCAACAGACCCTCACAGTACGTTTGGGCCTGCCAAGTCTGTCCCGCTTCCTCCTCCGCCAGCGGATCCAACTCACCACCCGGTGGTGATCAGTTGGCAGCTCTGCCCCTCTCTTCACCCGAGTGTCCAAGACATACGGCCGAAGGTCAGATGACACGACTACAAAGTCGATCATTGACCTCCGGCCTAGGGTGTCCTGGTGCCATGTGCACTGATGGACACCCTTATGCTTGAACATGGTGTTCGTTATGGACAAACTATGACTAGCACAGAAGTCCAACAACAGAGCACCACTCGGGTTCGTATCGGGGAGGCCGTTCCTCCCAATCACGCCCCTCCAGGTTTCACTGTCGCTGCCCACGTGAGCGTTGAAGTCCCCCAACAGAATTATGGAGTCCCCGGTAAGAGCACCTTTCAGCACCCCCCCGAGAGACTCCAAAAAGGCGACGTCACGGTCCTCAATTGTCGCTCCATAAGGGGTCACTGAACCGCTCTTAGTCTGGTCCGTCAACTAGGACCTGTTTGACATGGGAGACCCTGCCAGGGGCATAGAGCCCCGGACAACATAGCTCCTAGGATCATACGGACACTCAAACCCCTCCACCACGATAAGGTGGCGGTTCAAGGAGGGGTCTAAAAGCTGTGTACCACTCAAAGAGCTGTGTCTCACTATAACAGCTGTGTCTCAACCTAAGAGCTGTCTCACTCTAACAGCTGTGTCTCACTCTAACAGCTGTGTACCACTCAAACAGCTGTGTCTCACTCTAACATCTGTGTCTCATTCTAACAGCTGTGTACCACTCAAATAGCTGTGTCTCACTATAACAGCTGTGTCTCAACCTAAGAGCTGTCTCACTCTAACATCTGTCTCACTGTAACAGCTGTGTACCACTCAAACAGCTGTCTCACTCTAACATCTGTCTCACTGTAACAGCTGTGTACCACTCAAACAGCTGTGTCTCACTCTAACAACTGTGTCACTCTAACAGCTGTGTGCCACTCAAACAGCTGTCTCACTCTAACAGCTCTGTCACTCTAACAGCTGTATACCACTAAAACAGCTGTGTCTCACTCTAACAGCTGTGTACCACTCAAACAGCTGTGTCTAGCTCAAAGAGCAGTGTCTCAGTCTAACATGTCTCACTCTAACAGCTGTGTACCACTCTAAGAGCTCTATCTCACTCTAACATCTGTGTCTCACTCTAACAGCTGTGTACCACTCCAACAGCTGTGTCTCACTCTAACATCTGTGTGTCAATCGAACAGCCGTGTCGCACTCCAACAGCTGTCTCACTCTAACAGCTGTGTACCACTCAAACAGCTGTGTCTTACTACAACATCTGTGTCTCACTCTAACAGCTGTGTACCACTCAAACAGCTGTGTCTAGCTCAAAGAGCAGTGTCTCAGTCTAACATGTCTCACTCTAACAGCTGTGTACCACTCAAACAGCTGTGTCCCACTCTAAGAGCTCTTTCTCACTCTAACATCTGTGTCTCCCTCTAACAGCTGTGTACCACTCAAACAGCTGTGTCTCACTCTAACATCTGTGTACCACTGAAACAGCTGTGTCTCACTCTAACATCTGTCTCACTCTAACAGCTGTGTACCACTCAAACAGCTGTGTCCCACTCTAACAGCTCTGTCTCACTCTAACAGCTGTCTACCACTCAAACAGCTGTGTCTAGCTCAAAGAGCAGTGTCTCAGTCTAACATGTCTCACTCTAACAGCTGTGTTTCACTCTAACACCTGTGTCTCACTCTAACAACTGTGTACCACTCTAACAGCTGTGTGCCACTCCAACAGCTGTGTCTCACTCTTACAAATGTGTCTCACTCTAACAGCTGTGTCTCACTCTAACAGCTGTCTCACTCCAACATCTGTCTCACTCTAACAGCTGTGTACCACTCAAACAGCTGTGTCTCACTCTAACATCTGTCTCACTCTAACAGCTGTGTACCACTCAAACAGCTGTGTCCCACTCTAAGATATTTTATTTTATTTTATTTTCGTTACTTTCAATGAACTAACAGTATAAAAAGCAAACATATTTTTTTATATATTTGCTAACACTGAATACTTCCCTGGTCCTGGAGCTGTATATCGCTATGTGCAGTTACTGGTCCCACCAACCTGCAGTGTCTATTTGTTGTTTATTGTTGCTGTTCTTTTCTCTCTCCTCTATCCACTCACCCCAACCGGTCGAGGCAGATGGCCGCCCAAACTGAGCCCGGTTCTGCTGGAGGTTTTTTCTTCCGTTAAAGGGAGTTTTTCCTCTCCACTGTCGCCAAGTGCTTGCTCATAAGGGATTTGTTGGGTTTTTAGTTTTAGTTTTTGTAAAATGCCTTGAGATGATTTGTATTGTGATTTAATGCTATACAAATAAATTGAATTGAATTGATGGGAAGCCCA
This sequence comes from Mastacembelus armatus, assembly GCF_900324485.2. Lineage (NCBI taxonomy): Eukaryota > Metazoa > Chordata > Actinopteri > Synbranchiformes > Mastacembelidae > Mastacembelus > Mastacembelus armatus. The sequence goes on along the minus strand of NC_046650.1, from coordinate 3,308,538 downwards.
AATGGGCTATTGAATAACATTTCAACAGTCCATCCAGGTATAGCTGAAAAAGTGGTTTGTAATTATTATCTGAGGGTTACTTTGTTTTATAGAGCCAGAATACTTTCATTGCTTGTTAATGGACTGTGAGTCCCGTGAAGTCTGGGCCAACACTGACCCAGATGATGTAGAATTGCTGGAAATGTTTGTGGTACCAGTTTACTGTCCGATGTCCGCTCGGTAAGACAGCTCTTTTATTGATTGCATGACTCATTTTTAAAAAAAAATCCTTTTCAAAATTTCAATAATAACAAGAGATATAACATGTTTTACAGTTATACAAAGTATACAATCCATAGTATAATTTTATTATCTTCTGGTTCACAGTGTGATGCTGAAGGATGGAACTAAATACTGTATGTCTGAACTGGAGCTCAAGCCTCTGCTGAAGAAGTTGGAAAATCAAGCCCACTGACGATGAAGCAACACATGTGATACTGTGATATCCACTGTGACCTGGAGTGACACCAGGCTAACAGGGTGGGGACCTTTCAGAGAACTAGGGTGGTGTGTAAAAAACATATTTGGACTTGTAGCGGACCTAAGGCAGCAGAATATGGTCACATTCCCGACTGAGGCAGGAGTGACATCCCTCTGACAATTCATGACTATGAAACTCTTTGTGACCCACTAGGGTAAACAACGGGGGGTGGTACAGCCCTCGCACCAAATACTGCAATGTCAAGACTCCCTTTTTGAGAAAGAGCAGGCCAACGGCCCTCACAAAGAGAACCCCTCTTAATGAACAGACTCCCCCTGCTCACCTCCTGCCATAAATACCTTAAGATTACTCCTTTTCAGGCAAGACCTGAAACCTATATGATGACTTATGAACTGGTCTTTATATCCTGTTCTTATTATATTTGTGCTTTGGTTGATAAACGTGTAACATGTGTGACCAGACCTATAGAGCATTGCTGTCAGACTACAGTGTGATATAGAGGCTGCGCTATTGTTTATCTGTTATTCATGCTTATAGTAATCTTTATAACTATGGGAAGTTTTATTGATTTTCATTTATTTGTTGAACTATTGACTCTGATTAGTTACTAAGTTTGTCATGTGTTTAAACTTTGGGGTGGAAAAAGAAATTATGTTCCCATTTTAGGAAACAGTCTTAAAACTTACAGCTTACTTACAACACTTAAAGAATAGGGTAATCTCTTGATTCACAGAGATTAGTGAGACTGCCCATCACAGTCAACAAATATGGAGAACTCCCTGGACCAATGATCATGTCATGTTATGTACAATGAAGGATGAACCAAATGGATTTCCCCGCCCAGCGCGGCAAGACACAAAAACACATTACACAGACAGACACACCCGGACTTGAGAACACACCATGAACCCTGAACTCAGAAAGAGAAGAACCCTGTGTGTGGCTGTCCTCCAGCTAACCATTTCACATCACCCAACTCCATGAGATGACCCTGCAGCAGCCAGAAGGAGAACGAGAAAAGGCGACGAACAGACTCAAACACAGAACATAAATTAATTTCAATTTCTTTTCCACCACTGCAAACAACCTGCTGTTAGACAGTTATGTTTTATTCATTAATTCAGCTAATTTCTCCCTCCATTTCCCCATGTAAATAGCATGTGCATATATTGTAAATAGCTGAATAAATCTTAAAAAGACAGTTGACTTTATTTCATGTTTAGATACAGTTAACATGTGAGGTTGACGCATTTCCTGTTTTCAAATATGTTTTTGTGTACTGTAAATCTTGAAGCCCCCAGTCTTTTTGAAATTTGTCCAGTTGAGTAGATCATTATTGACCAGAATTTTTACACTTTAAATATATATATATATGTGTGTGTGTGTGTGTTTATTGTGCAGTATATAGAAAGATACACAATACACATCAAGCTCTCAACCTAATCCTTTTTCCTCCTTTAACATTCAATGACTGATTTATACTTTATATTCTTTTATAGGTTTATTTTTAGTATTCATATTTTTAGGGGACAATCATGATTGCCACTCCACCACAACATTTGCCTGCTCTAGAATAACAGAAACTATTGGATAGAATTCCTAACATACATTCTGAAGTTCAAAACTTAGATCAACTTTTGTTAAGTACACTCACTAGTATTTTAGTACTTTGTGCTTTACCTAGAATCATGTATGCCTACAGAGCTGGCCTACAATGGGTTTACAATGCCATCCACTGACTGGAAGTAACAATGACATTTTATGGCTGAGATTACCTATGATGGTAAAATGTTTTTACTGCATGTATTTGTCTGAAAATACTATTTATATAGGTGGATACTAACTTAGTGCGAGTCTAGGGGAGAGCTGTGGGTGAGGTGTCACATGGCAGACATCAAAGCCCTAAAATATCCCCAAAATGATCACCAGTACACTTATAAGAGGGTCCAAATTAAGAGATCGAGACCATCATGTATTCAGTAACAAAAATACTTAGGATTTCTAGACAAAAGTTGATGTTTTTGCAATGAGCCAGGATTTTTTGCAGCCAGTATTTGGTTCTAATTTTAAGAGCTCATGGACACATATATACCTGATGGCCCTGATCTGTTATTATCTGTTGTTTCTATCATTCATTTATTCATTCATTCTTCTATCTGCCACAGCTGAAAACAATCTCAGCTTCCCGACATTTCAGATTCTCCAGTTGTTCCTCCAGGCAGTCAGCAGCATCTACAGTGTCCTCAAAGTCCTGCAGCAGGACTCTGTTCCCCAGCAATCCACGATGCTCCTTCAGCCTCTGGTTGTCTCTCTGCAGCCTGTTGCGTGCCTGCTTGGTCTTGGTCAGGAGGTCCCTCTTTCGGGCCACCATGGCCTCCAACTCAGCCAGTTGGTCTCGCTTGGCCTGGATCTCCATCTGGCTCCAGTACAGCTTCTCTTTTGTGTTTGACAGCAGCTGATGAAATGTAAGAAAACATAATACTGACTATTGCTTATTAAGTAAAAATCACTGTGTATAGCAACTACAGAAATGCCCTTAAAAGAATCTGTACCTGTGGATTCTTCAACCTACCTCCAAGCCTTTGCTGATCTTCTTTTGCAGCTTCAGCGATTTCTCACGTTGCTTCTCAGCTTGGTTTTTCTGCTCTAGCTTCTCAGCTTGCAACTGTTCAAACTGGATCTGCAGGGGGTCCTTGTCGCGTTCTTCCCCATCTCGGAGATCTGCTTCCAGCCTCTGAATCTTGATCCTCAGCTTGATGTGCTTAAGCCGGAGCTTGATCAGCTCATCTTGCCGAAGCTGCTCTGCTGCTAGGATTGACTCCACTTTTACCTGAGCAGCTTGTTTGCCCAAATGTTGGCTCAGCGCTGACACAGCTACGTCTTGCTTGAGAGCCATCAATGCTCGCCATTCATTTTCCACCTGATGACAAAGAGGCAGTTTTTCCACTGATCACTACACCTCAACATACACAACTAACACTTACTGTAGACCTGTAGATCTCCCTTGTTGAGGGTGCTAAAGTATATTTTGTCTTAAAAGACGTTGTGATGTGCAGAATATGTGTAATTCCTAAAAAGTGTTTCTGTAGAGTTAAAATTTCAATTTTTTGAAGACATGAAGTTTTGGGTTTGTTTGTAAATCATTCCCCAGTAGCACATTGATGAAAGCACAGTCCGCATGGTTCAGTTCTCATGTCACCCCCAACCAGCTCACTGCAGAGCAGCATGTGTAGCCTTGTTATACCCCTTTTCCTAGGGAGATGGGGAACCAATTAAAGCTCCAAAAAACGTGGTTCTAAGCACTCCAGCATTTAGCATGGCACCCTTGTTAAAACCTGGTCATAAAGTATGCTTTGTGAGGTGTAATCGTTATCTTTTTTCTACTGTTATACACTATGTCATTGTAAATCAATATTTAAAAAGATACAAATATAAGGTAATAGCCATGCATAATTTTCATGACACAAAATATGACAATATGTATAAGTATTATATGTATTGCTTTGAGCCCATGTTTATCCTCAGAACAATGAAAACCCACTCAGGACCTTATAGTAGACCCACCTGATCCAGCTTCTCTTGGGCCTGTATCCTCAGCTCCTCGGTCTGCTGCTGGGCTTTCTCTGAATTGGTGGTAACCCGCTGTTTCAGGTCAGTCAAAATGTTAATGTACTTCTTGTACACCTGAAGCGGCTCCGATGTGTGAGTTTCCTTCTCCAGCTGACTGTCATTCCAGGCCTTCTTGCGGAAGTACTCTGCCAGTTTCATCTGCAGCTGGCTGTTGTGTTGGCTGACTTTATCTCTCTCCTCACACAGCTCCCTGAGGGACTCCTTGTATTCTTCCCAGCTGATGTCTTCTGTATGTAAGGGCACAGGCTTGGACTCCACTTCTTCATCCTCTTCTTCCTTCTGAGCACAAGCCGTGGTTTCCTCCTCTGGGGAGTCAAGATGGCTTTTGGGAAGCACATCTTCATCACTGCTGTGGACTTTAAAAACAACAGTCTCCTCACTGGACATTGGTAATTCATTGACTTCATTCATCTTCACTTCCAAGTCTGTGGTAATGTCAACACCATGGAGGTCATTTCCACTGTTCTCTCTTGGCTCAGACAGGGCTGCTCCCACAGCGGGTTTCTCAGTACTTTTCATAATTTCAAAGTTTTTATCTTCATGATCTGATGCAGCCATGTCATCTGGGGCATTTTCTTTTTCATTCCTGTTAACAGTACTAAGAGACCCGTCCTTCTCTTTGAATAAATCATCTGATGTATCCCTCTCCGTGTAATTCTTCACATCGGTTTCTTCATGTTCCGGATCCATTTTCACTAAAAACTTATTAGTTAATTTATCTATAGCTATTAGGATCGTGCACTTCTGCAGTCAATGACACTCTTCGTTTTGTTTCCGTTGTCCGGGAAACTGGTATCGGGAACCAATGACAGGCGTGCTGCCCCATGCTCATTAATATTAACAAGCAGGATGTGAGTGACTCGCGCTGTGGGGCATGCGGTGCGCAGGCGCGTAGTTGTGCCTCCAACAACAAGAAGCAGGAGGCAGCCAACATGGCCGACCTGGGGAAGAAGTACTGCGTTAACTGCCTTGCAGATGTTACAAACCTGCGGCTTCGCTGCACCGACTGCCCGGACATCGAGCTGTGCCCGGAGTGCTTCTCGGCGGGCGCAGAAATTGGTAATCACCGGAGATGGCACGGCTACCAGCAGGTCGACGGCGGTCGGTTCTCACTGTGGGGTTCCGAGGCAGAGGGAGGATGGACCAGCAGGGAAGAGCAGTCGCTACTCGATGCTATCGAGCAATATGGATTTGGGAATTGGGTACATCACCTTTTAAGTCTCCTAACTTGTTTTACTTGTGCAGTACATCAGATATGTACTTTCAAGAGTTTGTGACGTCAGCTAGCAGCAACAGTCTTACGAGAGCGTTATGATTTGGGAGCATTTTGGTTGTACTGTCGTAAAAGTTGGTCGGCTGAGCATTAAGTACGTTTAGTGACTCTTGGCTTTTATAAACAGCCTCATAATTTCGTTTTCGACCAAGTATTAAAGGCACAGCATTGGGTGACGTCAATAACAGGGCTTGTATGTTATAAAATATGACTGTATGGTGACCTAAGGTTTTAAATCAGAAAATATGTTATAGCAGCAGAGGCACAAACTGCAACACCAACTCAATAAAGGAGGTACATGAGAAAAAAAACTTGTAAAATAGTAATAAACTAAAAACCTTTACATTAGCAATATAACAAAATTAAAACTGGGATCATGCTGTCAGTATTTACAAAAAATAGTGCCTGGTAATGTGCTGTTTAGTAACTTGTATTGTAAGTTTGTAATTTATTACACAAACCAAGATGAATTGAACATATGAGGCCATTCCTTAGAAATGGACTGAGACAAGCTGCATGAACAGAGGGTCTTTTAAATTTTTACCACTGTAATCCATAATGTCTGGTTTGGGATGTCAAAAATCGTTCTTTTATTTATTGATTAATATTTTATTGCCTTTTTTAAACCAATTCAACAGTTGTATAAGTTCTACAGAAAATAAAAAATCTTTAAATATCTATTTGATTTGGTTCTGAATATAAGGAAAACAGGAAGTTCTTTAAAATAATGACTGAGTCAGTTTTAAGCTAAAATATCCAATTTTTGAATATCAATTTAACATTGGAAGCAAACTTCTTAAAAGCACTTCCTAACAGACTCAAGGTTAGATCAAATGATGTTAGCTCTGTTGTGTTTGGTATTTTAGTAAATAATTTGGAAAAATAATACATTTTTCAATATGTATGATAAATTTTATACTTTATTTCTTTCACAGTCCTCATTAATAGCAACTTCTTGTCTGTGTTGTTTCTTAGGAGGACATGGCCGCTCATGTTGGAGCATCCCGTACTCCACAGGAAGTCATGGAACACTATGTCACCATGTACATCCATGGAAACCTGGGTAAGGCTTGCATTCCCGACAGCATTCCCAACCGGGTAACTGATCACACCTGTCCAAGCGGCGGCCCCTTGTCGCCCAGCCTCACCACCCCTCTCCCCCCATTGGATATCAGTCTGGCTGAGCAGCAACAGCTGGGCTACATGCCACTACGTGACGACTATGAGATTGAGTATGACCAGGATGCAGAGAAGCTCATTAGTGGGCTGTGTGTGAACTATGACGATGAGGATGTGGAAATTGAGATGAAACGTGCCCATGTGGACATGTATGTGCGCAAGCTCCGAGAGCGCCAGCGGCGTAAAAACATCGCTCGGGACTACAACCTTGTTCCTGTGTTCCTGGGGCGGGACAAGAAAGATAAGGAGAAGGAGAAACCAGGGACGCTGGGAGTCATAGGTACTGCTGGTGGTGTGGGTGGGGCAGGAGCTGGAGGTGGAATGATTGGATCAGGTTCCACAATAGCAGCAGGACAAGTTTCTGTTCCAAGTACACCCAAAAGAAAAATCACCAAGGAAGAGAAGGAGCAGCGGGTCAGACTGCGGGCACTCTGTCAATTCATGGCCCATCGTGAATTTGAAGAGTTCTTTGAGAACATGCATAAAGAGCGTGTGCTCAGGGCCAAGGTACGTGAGCTGCAGCGCTACCGCCGCAATGGAATCACCCGCCTGGAGGAATCCGCTGAGTATGAAGCAGCACGCCACAAACGAGAGAAACGCAAAGAGAACAAAAGTGTGGTCACCTCCAAGCGGGGCAGCGGAGGAGGAGGTGGGCTTGGCTCTGGGATGGGACTTGGGGGTGGAGTTGGAGGGGGAGGAGGCATTGCTGGAGGGTTGGGAATGGGAGGTGGGATCAAAGAAGAGGGTAAAGATGGTGAGTTTGCTGCCATCGAGAACCTTACGGGCTTTGAACTACTGTCAGACAGGGAAAAGGTTCTGTGTAATTCTCTCAACCTCAGCCCAGCACGCTACCTGACTGTCAAAACCATCATCATCAAAGATCACCTGCAAAAAAGGCAAGGCATCCCCGCCAAGAGCCGTTTGCCGAGCTACCTGGACAAGGTCCTCAAGAAGCGCATTCTCACCTTCCTCACAGAAAGTGGCTGGATATCTCGAGACACCTCTTAGGGAACCATCTTTGGTCCTCAAGTAATAGGTTGATTGCTGATAGCTGATTGGCTATAAGCTCTAGAGGCAGTTAGAACTACTGGCTTTCACAGTTTTTTTTTTTTGACGTTGCCCTTGTGTATATTTACATTGCAAAGAAAGAGGAAGCTCTACTGTCTACTGGAAAAAGTATATTTTCATACTCGGGCTAGAAACAAAAAATAACCTTATATTTTTGCATTTAGAAAGGGACAGGTGTGAACTGCAACTGTTGCTTTACAGTACTATGTGTCTGTATTGTTATTACATGATGACGGCTACAGTACTACCAAGTATACGTAGTTGCATTGCAACAGGTTCTCTGTCTATGGAGAAATATTGTTTTAAATCCTACATTACTTTTCCTAGAATGTTTGACAGCTATGGCTCTTATGACAGAGGTTGTAGAGGATTTTTCAAATTTTTTTTTAAATCAGTTAAAACCACTTTTGGTAAGTTTCCAGCCAGAAGTATTTTTTTAACATTTTATGGGATTCATTTTTTTGAATTTCTCATGTAACTTCGGTAATCTCTTAATTTTCTGACCCATTTCTTCCCTTCGTAGTAGATACAGTGAAAGGAAAAGAAAAAGCAGGATTAAACAATCGTCTTTCTCTGCACTTGCTGCTTGAAGGCAGTTTGTATCAGAGCCCAGTACATCAACACAGAGCTAGATTGATAAGTAGGCTTGGGTATTGGGTCATGTTGGCCAATAAATAAGAAATGCCAATGCTGAATTGCCAAAGATTTATTAAGAGATCATTTAGAAACAGCGTTGCCATCGGACAAGTTAATTTTTTAAATGTAAAACCAACTACTCTGCCCAGAGTTATTGGTTAGGGTTCTTTAATAGCTAAATTTATAGTCTCATGATCAAAAACCGTAATTAATGCTATGGGTGTATGTTTTAAGAACACATCATATAAGTGTAGTAATATAAAGTATAAAAATTTGGTATTTTCTACATAAGCAATAATAAGAGTTAAAAATGGGTGTAGTACTCATAAACCTGTTCATCTGATTGATCAAGATGTGGGCTGACGTTTGATTGGTTAGATCAACAGTTACTGAACAGCCCATCCAGATGTCTTCCATCAAAATGTTGCTAAATCCTAATTGGTACACAGAATCATGTGGCATCACATTTTCCCAGCTAATACCTGCCCACTTCACACCAGTGACAGAGCACAGAGAATAACAGAAATGCAGAGATATCTTGTTAAAAACAACTTAAACTGTTGAAACCTAAACAGAGAAAAGTTTATGTAGGAGCCCATGCCTTATAGTGGAGCTGATTGAGAAAATCCAATCTTAAAATATTAATTTCAACTTCAAAATCCTGCATCGGTCAGTCTCGGTTTGTGTTTTATTTTAAAGGAAGCTCAGCACAGCTTTAAATATTCTCCTCTGCCCATGGTACAATACAGGCAAAGAAACTGATTGTGTAAGGGCATTTAGCAACGAAACTCCCAAGACTATTACCACCAATTGTATGTATGTGTGTGTATGTGTGTGTGCATTGTACATTTAGAGAAATGTGTTACTCCTAATGGTATGCATGAGTTTTCTCAGTCTTAGAACATCAGTTTTATATTTGACCACTTCATGCACCCCCAGCTTCCCTGCCCTGCTTTGGCAGCCTATCATTAGCTTATTCACTATAAGAGCAGCTCTGGTGACTCCTTCTCATTTTCCTGCTCTATTTGTTTTTTTTTTTGCAGGCCAAGCTGAGCCATGGGGATTGTTCTGTTTAAATATGAATGAAGTTACTGAGTAGGCTGTCATTTTAGACCAGGGACAGGAGTGACAGTGTTAAAATTAAAGAGAAGAAATGGCATTTGAATGTGAATGTGTAGATGATACGTGCCACAGTCACATCGGCAAATAAGAGAGTGGCATTAGTTGTGTAATTGCAGGCATTACTTTGTTTGTGGTCATGGAAGAGGGATGGCCTCTTCATTGTAACACCTGAGAACTCAAGGTTCTGCCCAGAGATTGTGGATCACCGGTGGATGGTGTTATGTTCAGTCATATTTCATTAGTGTGGTTCTCCAAGCCATGTACCAGACTAGCCAAAAACTACAGCGGAACAAATGTCATGAAAAGCCCCAGATTGATGCTGACATAAACTGATGCTACCAACAACGTGTGAATGTGTATCCAAAGTCTTGTTACACTCAACCACAAGGCTTTGTATGTTGTCCATTAAAAAATAAGTCAGCGAGCTGCCATAAACACTCAGTAACATGCCAAAAATAGTCTCCAACTATTTCCTCATATTAATATTTTTTCCCTATAATTAAGTCTTACACATTGGAAATAAATTAGTTTTTAAAAATATATAATATATATGTTCATGGCCCATTCTCTTAGAGTATTTCAATTCTGTTTCCTTTGACATTATGTCACATCTGTTCCCACTGGGCTTTTGCTCTGAGGTTAGGTACATCAGAAAATATGAAACATTATCTTTAATGCTTCAACTGCAGATTCAGCTTGTGTTTTATTGATTGACTCAGACATTCAGTGGTACATGATTTAAAGGACACCTACATGTGGGAAGCATTGAACAGATTAGTTAGTCAGTTGTAGTGGGTTTATTTATGTGAGCAATAGTCCAGGCATTTTATTAAAGCTAAGAGGGGAGTTTGCAGGTTGTGAAATAAGACAAACATTTTTCAGGTCAGAGGTCAGTTCAGAGGGCCAACATTCCACCTGACCCAGAATGTTTTCAAAAGATGATGCTAATTTCCAGTCTACAAACCAAACAGGGATGACATACAACTGTCATCTGAAGCTATTTGATGGTTCTCCTGTTTTTGAATGAGCTGATGTAATATCCTTTTCAATGACAGACTTTATTTTACAGATTTTGTCATTGGTGGTGCTGTGCATGTGCAGACAAACACTCCACACTGTTCCAAAATTGCGTTTTGTGGTATAACTGTCTCAAAAGTAAATACGACAATTAGATTTTATTTTTTCTTTTTTGTTCCCAGTTTTTTTTTTTTTTTGTAAAAAAAAAAAGGGGGGCTATTGTTTACTTCATGTCACCAAATGTAAATAATTTTGTAAAAATTGGAAAAAGAAAGTATAATTACTGACCTGTGAAATGTACAGTATTTTGTGTCATGGAAATTTTTTATAGCTTTTGTAATAAAAAGCAGAGTGTGAATTACAAAGAAGAAGCATTTCCTGAAGCTTTGGGTAATAGGGATGACATGCTATGGAGCTGTCTTTAATGTTGTTACTGGTCTGATGGGTTGAGTTTTGCTGTCCTTTTATTTTGTGGTTGCACATAACAGGGTATGTATGGAGATTTATTAAAAGTGCAAATACTTTATAAACAAACAGTCCTGTTTCCTCCTCAGTAATTTGTGGTAACTAAAATTTAAAGGAAAAACTAAATGTAATTTTGTGAACAGATGAAATACTCATGTCTGGAATAGTCATAAATATTAGTACTTACTTTTAGAGTATCTGAAATAGTTTAAGGTAGACTTGTTTAGAGGTTTGTCACACATAATACATACAGAATAATCGGATTTATGTTTGCTCTCGAGTTAAGTAGTGTATAACAAAATTGGAACTGAATTTTACTTTTTCCCCCACATTTATATATTCTTAGTTTTCTTATAGTTGTAATGTATCCCATGTTTACCCCACTGCAAAACATACACTATTATTGGTTACTGCTTTGAATGACAGATATATATAGCCTGGTAATTTTAAAGTATAAGTCACACTGAATCTAAAAGTATGTGTATTTGTGTGTTTAAATTTTGACTAATGCAGGCCCTACACCTGGCCCTACCCTCACAGTCTAAAAGCCTCTGTGTGAAGGCAAAGTTTAGCATTTTATTTGAATATGTGCATAAAACACTCCAAACAAAACTTTCAAAGCAGGTCCCTTTATTCTAAGGCTGCGACAGTCTCCACAAAAGTCCACGCATAGAATTAGTCTAATGATTTACAGATAAAGCTGTTACTTCACTGTTCAGCACTATCGAGCCTACCTGTAACTGAGACGAGCTTACCACAGCCTGATCGCACTCAAATGAACAAGAGAAATATGTTCTCACCATAAAGGCTTTGGAAAGCCAACAAATCTCAACCTTTCTTCAGATTCTCAAATGCTGTTCCTTGCTTTCTTCATATGATGAATTACATTTCAAGACTGTTAGGGCTTTAAAAAAGTCTGGAATGATACCAGTAGCTCTCAATCAGCAACTGCTCACTTTGTGAATGGACTTTCCGTCATATCTCACCCCAAAAAAAGTCTTAAAATTAGCACATTTATTATAGTTTGTTACACGTTTCCTGTTAAGATTTGTGGCTCTAGGAGAAGACATGAAAGCCTCTGCCTGTGATACTGATGCCTTTTTTTAAATAATCTCTCACAATAAGTGACTGACATGACAAAAGACAAACTGAAATTTTAGAGAACAGCCTGCCCTCTGCCAGACAAAATGTTATGCATCTGCTAAAAACTGTTGGATAATGTCCAGATACAACTTCAGTTCAGTTCAGTTGGACTCCTGTCTCTGCGGCACCGTAATGTGAGAATGGGGTAGTGCGAGGACAGGCTTGTGGGAAAAGGGTGGCAGGGTGCCTTGATCACTCTGTTGTACCTGAGCTCATTTAGCCACACCCACCAATGCCGGCCTGAGGGTGCGGCCATGAAGCTTGTAGCCCACTTTGGTTACTAGAGCAACAGTGCCAGGCTCTTTGCCCTCCACGGGGGCGTGGAAGAGGGCCTCATGCTCATAGGGATCAAACTTCTGGCCATTGGGGTTGAGCTTGACCAGGCCGTGCTTGGTGAACACCTTCTGGATCTGGACCTCGGTCATCACCAGGCCATCATACAGGTTCTTCAGGTGAGGGTTCTGGCTTGTCACCTCCTCCTTGGGCACACTCTCTGTGGCCTTCTCCAGGATGTCAGCTACCTCCAGCAAGTCCTTACAGAAGCCCTGGATCCCTGGTCATACAAGGACATTGGAACTTTTTTTCAGCATGATATAAATCCATAGCTAAGCCAAGTAACGCACTAAACACTTAAAAAGGCACTTAAAAAACTATTTTCATTTGGAAAAGGGTCTCATATCCTTACAATAAAAGGCAACTGTTTAAAGTGGAAATGAAAGGTTTAAAGAAAATCAAACATTTTGTTACCATAGTCCTTCTGTCACATATGGTGGTGGGAAAACGTAACTGCAGGTCCTTTTTTATAGAACATTAGAATCAATTCCTGCGAAATAGTTTTATGTGCTGCAACCTGTGGAGCTAAAATACAAAAACTCCTTTACCATATAATTTAGCATCTTCTATCATCTTTTGGCTCCTTGTCCTGAGGTTCTCTGTGTCTGCTAAGGCCCGTTTGTACTTTTCCTGGACAAGTGGTAGACACAAAGATACACCATTTATCAACATTACTTAGCACTCTGCAACCAAGCATTTTAAACCTCTGTAATTAAATTAAACTTTAATTAAAATTATAAAAAATGCTTTTAATATGGATGACATTTTTGAGAGTATTGTTATAAAGTTATCACAACACAAGTAAAAGCAGATGTTTGGATTCTCTCAGGAAAACAGATTAACACCAATTAACTCCAACCACACAACCATGCTGTACTGGAGGCCAACCAGCCTGCAGCCAGCTCACACTTACCGTCATGTCCTTGAGCTGCTCCTCCAGCTGGGTCTTTTCCTCCATCAGGACTTTCTCTGCTGCACCCTGCTCCAGCTTCTCTGCCTCCTCCTCTGACCCATGGCCGTTCTTCTGCTGGGTGGCTGTGCACAGCAATCGTGGAGAGGATCTGTGTGGGAAGGATGCGTGAGTCATTTGTTAAGTATCAGTGGCTGCTCACTCACTTGCCGGCTTTAACTACCATGCACTCGCCAATTGTTTATATTATATATTTTTTTATATTTCAAAAGATTTTTTATTTTCTTTTTACCATATTTTATATATGTGGAATGGAAAACAATTTTCTCCAAGCCATTTATAAAGCATTGATTTCTGATTAAACACAGCAGCAACAAAAATCATGCTGAAGGACTAAAAACTAGTAGTGGGGTCCACAGTAACTATAACAGACACATCACCGTGTCCTCACAGGCTGGAAACAAAACATGAACCAGTAACTGCACAGGTGTGTTTTGGCCTGTGAGTTGATGCTATCAGACAGCTTAATTCCCACCACCGTCACCTGTACCACTGCCAGTAGTGCTTAGTAAGAATGTGATGTAACTCGCCTATATGTGACCTGTTGTGTATACTAGGAAGTCTAGTAGCGTGGTTTCATCAGATTCATTGTAAGTGGCGTATTGCACCACATGTCATCATCTGCCCAGCCAATAGCCTAGTGTGGAGACATGACGCCAAACTTCACTAACAGATTAATCATTTAATACCACATACAATTTAACTCAGAGAGTCCGTATTCGCTAGCAATAGCGGGAACGTAAAATGAGTCGATTTATGAATGGAGTTTGGTTGGGAATTTCCTCCACTCAAGACAAGGTAGAACAGACTAAAATATATATAAGAACAGGTATCTGAGAACACATCACTTCAGAACATAACTAAAGCCTCACAAAGGCTTCAGGGCACAAAGCTACACTTTACATTTACAGCCCGATGTTCATCATTCAGGAGGACCCCTAACGTTACTAACCAGCTGCCCCCATAACACCGCCAAGCCCAGCATTTCTCTAACAGGCACATTTCAGACTAAGTCAGACGCTGCTCAGTTACCTCATTAACGCAGGGGAGGCCACCAGTGAGCAGCTATGTCTCACCGCTCGTACACACCAGCTCGCCATTTTCTAAGTCACTGCAGCTACACTCTCCTTGGAACACACGCTGATAAGACGTACAAACATGACAGCTGCAGAGTCAGCTCCGAGCCAATCAGAAGTCGGTGACGAGGATACCGTCCTCACTTGACCAATCAGATTTGGAGAGCAGTTTTGCCGTCGAGTTATAGTTTGGTTGAGTTTAAGTTAAAGGTGAAACCTACCCATGTGACCAAGGACGATTTAAAAACCCTTCATTAATAATATGAATAATATTAATTATAATTATAATAATAATAATTATTAGCATGGTGGATGAGTGGTTAGCACTGTTGCCTCACAGCAAGAAGGTGCCTGGTTCGAAACCCATCAGGGGCCTTTCTGTGTGGAGTTTGCATGTTCTCCCTGTGCTTGTGTGGGTTTTCTCCAGGTACTCTGGTTTCCTCCCACAGTCCAAAAACATGTATGTCAGGTTGATTGGTGACTCTAAATTGCCCATAGGAGTGAGTGTGAGTGTGTGAGGTTGTTTGTCTCTATGTGGCCCTGTGATGGACTGGGGACCTGTCCAGGGTGTACCCCTGCCTTCCACCCAAAGAGAGCTGGGATAGACTCCAGCAGATCCCCGTGACCCTGATTCAGGAAAAAAGTGGGTATAGAAAATGGATGGATGGATGGATTATTATTATTATTTGTGCCTTTGGCCAACTGTCAAATCTAAGTGTAACAGTTACTGTTATTTAATTCATTTAACCTTTCAGCCCCTCACTGCAGCATCTGAGTTTTATAGGTTTAGCTTCATATGTGGCAATAAAATATTTTACATATTGTACTCCATGGATGGATGGATGGATTATTATTATTATTTGTGCCTTTGGCCAACTGTCAAATCTAAGTGTAACAGTTACTGTTATTTAATTCATTTAACCTTTCAGCCCCTCACTGCAGCATCTGAGTTTTATAGGTTTAGCTTCATATGTGGCAATAAAATATTTTACATATTGTACTCCAGTGTTTTAAAATGTCATTGGAAGCTCAAATAGGTTTGTCTGTAAACGTTTTACTAATACACTCAGTATTAACATATTAGCCAAATATACAAACAACCCTTTCTTTATTATACTAATACAAAATATAAATGGAATTATGTTTCCTTACAAAGTTATTTGCTATTGCAGTGTGGTTATAAATAAATGTAATTTCAAGGAGGCAGAGTTGAATTGTTCGTTCTCAAAAACTCATTTAAAGAACTGGATGTTATTGGACAAGTCCCCAGGCCTTCAGATGAGCATCCAGAGGATATAATTTGAGTCACTACTCTTCTAAAGCAGTTACACATCAAGAGAAAAATGTGATTATTAGATGAATTCCATCTGGGAGCTTTGATGGGTGAACTGCAGACAGACCCTCAGTTATAGCCTGCTCATTTAAAGGTGTGTTCTCCATCTGTCCGCTTCTCATTGACTAATCAACTTCACTGTAGATTAAAAAACCTTGCATCATCTTTCTTCATCATTTTGAGCCAAACACACACACACACACACACACACACGCACACGCACACACACACACACACACACACACACACACTCCAATCTCCTTTTCACTTCTCTTTCGTCTTTTCTTTCAGTGCACATCTGACAAGGCAGAGCTAATTGACAGGCATGCCATTTCTCTCTGCTCCTACCCAGCCCTGTGTCACTGCCTCACTGGGGAAGAAAGGAAGAGGTAAATTGCCCCTTCATTTTGCAGTAAGTGGAGCAGACAGGTTGGCACTTCCTCATTAGCAGGAGGTTTGTTTCATGAGGTGAAGCACGGTTCTGTCTTGTTCCTGCTATGATGAGGCCTTGCAGAGTCGCACTTTGATGGCTGTCATTAAAGAAACTCTTACATTTTTTGATTTGTGCTTAGTGAAGTGACTCACGAAACGTTGTTCTGAAAGCTTAGCTGCAACTTCTTTCTGACTGCAAGCTGAAGCCTTCTTCACAGGATGTTCTCATGATGGTGTGACAACATATCCAGCTATTGTCCCTGCAACCAGGTTTCATTTGAATCAAAAGTCTCTTCAGGTTCATGTAAGGGTTTCTCCTTGGGGAGTAAAAATTCACCAGTGAACAAAATAATCCAGATGATGTCACTGTGATGTGACATCACCTGGGTTATAACTCAAGCTTGAAAAGTTTATATTTGATCAACTTTTATAAGTAAATAAAGCAAAGCAGAAACTGTTATGAAATTAAAATGTGGGTATTTTGTATTTTCCTATGTGAGCCAATATTCTGAATCTCTTCAGGGATAAAAAAAAAATTGCATCAATTTATTCATTCATCAAATCCCATATAACAGTGGAAAGTTGGTATTCTATTTTATATTCATATTATTTATTTATATTAAATTTTATATTACTGGAAAGTAACTAGTTAATTAGTTAAAGTAACTACTGTTTCAGTCCAGCAGATGGCGACAAGACAAAAATACAATAGCCCATGTGGTGTATACCACAGATATATGACATTAAAGAAACACATTATGCCGTTACTTTTAACATGCAGGACATGCAGACTGCACACTAAAACACATGCTGTTGAAGTTTCAACATTTCAATACAATTTTCAAACATTTCCAATACGGTTACCACTATATACTGGAGCATTTGATTATATTATTTTAACGTCAGCCGATAAAATATGACAAGATAAACTTTATTAATCCTGAGGGGAAATTTCTAATCACATTAAAAACTTTTTGTCCATGTTGGCCTTAAATTTGAGTTTGAATTTTAAACCCTTACTAATGTTACAGTCATCATTTCATGCTCATTTTGTTTTAAATACTTAGTGCAGCTGTTAAATTATGTTATAATTTAAATTAAAGTTGTTTGGGATGCATTTTGCATCAGTAGTATTTAAATATTAAACATCAAAAAACTGACAAAATAGCCCAAATCTATACTTCTATCTGTGATGTGTTACTTTTAAAAGAAGAATACGTTTGAAACCAATGTTGTGACACATCTAATCCCCATTTCACTCTCTCCCAGATGTGTTCCCGGAGTGGGGACACATGATGAGTGTGTTTGTTGGGTGCTTATCTGGTTTAAGGATTTAGTCCATGAGAGCACTCAGCCTTGGGGATGGAACGTCAGACCGAGCTGTTTGCTTATCAGAGTCACTAGAACAACTTGTGTCTAAACCTTGTGCCATATGAAAAAGGGTGGGGTGGGGGCAGGGGGTGGGGGCTCTGATTGAAGGCAGACACAAATGCATGAGGGGCAAGATGAAAGATAACACAAGGGCATGTAGGAAGACCTCACTTTTAAAAAATTTTGCTCCACAGAAATTAGAACACAATATATTCAAGGATGTTCAATTATTCATGTTTGGGGAACCTCCCCAAGTCCTTTCACTTCTCATCCAACTAGACTAACAAGACCTTCACCATATTACCAAGAGGCTACACAGATCAGAACCAAAGCAGTGGAATGACTTCGGTCAGATGATTACCACAGATTGTGAAGGGGAGCGTTTATAGTCCACCAGCAGGGGGCATCCACACACACGTTTTGAATGGATGCCCTTGGAGTGGCTAGCTGATATGAGACGTGGCAGGAGGAACATAGTACATGCAGTACACAGCAGAGCCCAGGGGGAGGGTTTTGAATGTTTTCTAACCCACAAATAGCACACAACACAAAAGAGGACCTTCATTCATCATGCAACATCACACACAGTCCTTCAGTTTGAGCAACCACAGCAGGAAGACACCCTGTCACCACCACTATCTGTTCATACCATCACTTTGTATAATAAAAAAGCAGAGTGCTCAAGTAAAGATGTTACTTACATCCTCAATGGTTTATTATTTTGGTTTATTTCTAGAGCCAATAAGGCTCCTGATATGTAAAGTTTGCTAAAACAAATGAACACATTTGTCTTGAACACTAATAAATCAGTATCACAGTCACAAAATGGTGTAATAATTCAGCTTATGTCATGTATCCTTAAACTATCCAAGGCCTAAATTACAAACTGAGGATAAGTGAGGTTTTGTGAGGACATTAAAATACGACCTCTGCCCACCCCCCCCGTGACTCTTCTTTCTTCTGGCTCCAGCTGAAGAAGACCCTGGGATAACCTTGAGCTTGCAATAACTAGGGGGAGTTATAATCCACTGCTACATTTCTTGATCTGACAGCAAATCATTTGCCTCATCCCCATAGAGAAACATATAAGCCGCTGCACTTGATCCACCCCCAACACACACACACGCACACACACGCACACACACGCACACACACACACACACACACACACACACACACACACACCCTCACACACACACACACACACACACACACACACACACACACACACACACACACACACATATACTCCCTGTCAACCTCTCTTGACAACAATTAAGACATTTGCCTCATGTGGTACACAAATCTGTCACAATTAGCATGGAGACAATGGGAGGCTCTTGCATTAGTGTTCAGATGTTTAGGTTTGTTGGAAATTAAACCCCAGGGGAAGGTTGCGTTTGATTGAGTGGGAATTTTGGGTGGGAAGGCTGGTGGAAAGTGGCGTGGCTCTCCAGGGAAATCTGACAAATGGAAACATATTGCGAGAATTCCCAAAGCAAAAATTTACATCAAGCACCGGCAGAATAAAACTGCTCAAATGTGTTTATTGCTGCAGTCACGAGGTTTTAAAGATGTTGGGAGTTAATGGAGCTGAAGCCTTCTAAGGTGTGAGAGAACACTTTTATCATCACATGGCAACAGAACTCGTTCTTGTCCTGACTTTTATATTGTACTGTCAGGGGCAAAATGCTGTATCAGAGGCTTTTCCAATTTCAAGTGATTCCTGCGTATTACTGAATGTTGTCAAGAGACAGGTTAGTATAACGATATGGAGTTACTTTTCAATCATTCCAACCATTTAAAGATAATGAGGAGTTGTCTTTTCACATTATGATTTAACTTCTGTTTCCTTCTGATAAAACACTGAAGTTAAAAAGGTTTATATGTTATAACTACTGGTAAAGATTAATAAATAAAAAATGAAAACAATCCAAATGCTCCTGCTCTTATTGGTCCGTACTGAGCTTTACAAATCCACAGCTTCCCTACTTCTCCATATAAACTATGAAATGAGGAGAATTAACATCTGTTTTCGTCCTCATAGATGGGTTAATGCAACCAAAGATAGCACCCATGCCTCTGATTAGCCCATCATCCTTGAAGGTTTATTGTAGGTCAGTGTGATTGCTCTGAGAATTAAACCTGACTGTGACACAGCTTAGCACATCATTCATCAGAACGCACCACAACGCATAACTGCTCAAATGGGTTGGCGGGGAGGAGTCATTATTATTTAGCATCAAAATGCTGTCCATCAGCATATGAATTTCAAGGTTTGCTGAGAAATAAATGAATATTTTTTTAACACTGTTCCCTGTAATGCTGGCCCACTGATTGATGATGCAATTCAGTACTTAAGTTGCAATTAAATTTTGTTAGCACTTCTGCTGCAACACGTTCAAGGCTCTTTGACATAGAGAACCAATTAGTGAGTATGTTGTGCTGTATGATATAGTGTTTAAAACAGGTTCATCAACTTCAACTTCAAGTACTGGTGTTTTCAATATAGGTCACAGTCCACCATTCATGTGTTGCACAGTGGCTAGAAAATGAAAATACTCACAGTACAAGCTTGTCTGCACCATGTTTGTGTGTAGAGAGATCCTTGTTTCTTCGTGTCAGTGTGGCTCCAGCAGCCAGGGTGAGTTATCAGCCTCTGTTAATGTGGTATGACAGAGTGTGACCGCAGGGGCACGGGCTCTGTCTGCAGTGGGAGAGAAGAGGGGACAGCACCAGCATGGTTCCTAATAGATGGTCACACCTTTTAGACCATGCAAGAGGAGATATGAAATACAAGCATCTGTGCCAGTGTGCGTGTGTTTAAAGTGTGTGACTTAGTGCCTGTAAGTGCTTTAAGGTTCCTGAATCAGAAAAAGTAAATGGTAATTACTGTTCAGGAGTTCAGTGAGTCAGTCACTGGCTGCCTCATTACTGGGGTGGAACATCTCA
Source organism: Mastacembelus armatus (assembly GCF_900324485.2). Lineage (NCBI taxonomy): Eukaryota > Metazoa > Chordata > Actinopteri > Synbranchiformes > Mastacembelidae > Mastacembelus > Mastacembelus armatus. The sequence goes on along the minus strand of NC_046650.1, from coordinate 3,288,057 downwards.
TTAAACTGTGGTGGAAGCATTTGTTGTATTTGACTGAGGTGTATGTTTGTTTCATCACAGGGGCCAGATATGATCATCGAGATATTATAACAGCCAATAACACATTGCACAAATACCTTTGTTTAATGGCAATTTTTAAAATGTTACTTAGAGCTGCATCGTTCAATAATTGCATGTTAACAGTGAATTACCTGACTATATGTAATGTGAAAGAGATCACCTGAAGTGATTAAGCCATAGACAGTTATTTGATTCTGCAGTTTCCCACTACCTGTCCAGCAGAAATGGCAAACACACACAGTTAGAGACTAACTGCTGAACAGAGTGAAGCATTTAGCAGCTAAAGACCCTGATATTATTCTCAGGAGTTGAAAGGAGAGCAAGTGTTGTATATTAAATATCACATGGCCACAAACATTATTTACACATCCAGCCAGCAGGAAGCAACATTTGCACCATTTGATCTGGTGCTAATATAAAAAATAATTACTTGAGCTTTAATGGCCCCAGAAACATTACTGATCCCCAAATAAGGGAAAGGACCTTGTAGCTTTGTCAGCTTTCAGGGGTCATATGTGTGTGTATGGGATTATATATATTACTACATCATATCACCTCATTTATGGATGTGACATATAATTTGATAATTCAATTATAAACCTTTGAGGAGAAAGTCGCATTACCTCTTAGCAAAATGAAATCAGTAAATTTTTCACGGCCCTCATTGATGAGAGCATGTGGAATCGTCTTTTGTGTGCGTGTGTGTGATCACAGATGAGAGGAATGGATAAATACAGCAGGTCTTGCATCATCTGAGGACAGAGACAGCTCAGGGGGAGGCCAGCCTTGGACCACAGGAGTCCAGCCTGTTAAGCATGCTGCTGAGCGGCTGCTGGATGTACCTTTGTTTGTCATGAAATTTTCACGGATAATTGGATGTTATGAAGATTAATGTGCATTAGTTTTACAGAGCCACAGGGGAACAGCTTCCAGAGGCTGTCTGCGGCCTCTTTAGTGGAAGCTTGTAATAGAAATGGCTTGATTGATCCTCTAATTGTGATTTCTTTCTTTCATTTAATCATTCAGATCTCACCAATGTGAACCAATACCATCTGTACAGTGCTTTTATATGCTCCAGGGATGATCAGTAGTTTAACTTCACAATAATTTACTATAAATGGTTCCAATTAGAGAAGGCATAGGGGTGATTTTAATTGTATGTTTCACTTTCATTACTATTATTTCTTTATGTAGACTTATATTAGTTATTATTTATATAATATTTTCTATAATTAATATACCTCTACAGACCATGTGCCTCTGCTGTATTGCTTTTCTAGGTTTTTATCATGTACATTTTTATTTAGTGTATCTTAACTCAAATTTATGGAGCTTTCATGCTGGGCATGAAGAAATTCAGGAAATATGAAGTGAAGGTGTATTAAAGATTCTATTAAAATTTTGTGCAAGAACTAAAAAACTTTATTAGGGTAATGCAAAGCAGGGGAACCTAAATAACTGAGAAAGGCTCATAGAACGTGCTGTATTTATGGTTGAGAATGTAGATAGTTAAGCAATTCACTACTTTTAACCACAAATCTCCTATTTTGATGATTAGGCAGATTGTTAGATACAGTATACTCTCTGCATACAAGCTCCCAGCAAAAAGGGTTATTTTCCTGGTCAATCTGAATTCTGTGAGCAAGCAAGAACATTTGGAAAAATGCAGTTTACATTTTCTGTTTAATTTCCACCCTAATTGGCTTTCGTGTTGGGCCTGTCATTTAGATTAAAACAGATTACATTCAGTCTTGCTGCAGGCTCCAATCTGTACTCCCCCTACCCACACACATACAAACACACACACACACACACACACCCTCACACACACACACACACACACACACACAGACATACACACAGGCACACACAGAGCTCCACAGTGGTATGAAATATTTAAACTTAAGCTCCAGTTTAGGAGGTGCAATTACAGGCAGAAGGCTGACAATAGAGGTCATGGAGGGCATACACCCTGCCAGCATCCACACTCCCTCTCACATACTTGATTTAATGCTGAACATACTCTAGATCTGTTTTCATCATCACATGTACATTTTTCATTTGAAGACCTGCCAAATCAAATACATAACCTAACAGTGTCTGATCTGTGAGTTCAGCAGGTATCACATATAGGTGTAGTATTCAGTTTGATATATATTAATGTTGACTAAATTATTCACCATTTTCCAGGCTCATTAATGATTTACAGTGTTGTGTGTTGAATTATTTTGTTAAAAAGGGCCAAATGAATAAAAAATAACTAAATAACAAAACTGTGGTTGCTAGACTTTGCCCATTAGGGGTTTAACTTTGCAAAAAAAAGTTTATTTCTTTCAAAACCTTACTTGAAATTCAGGTTTGTGAATTTTCAAGGTGAATAGAGATAGAGAGAAAACTATGAGGTTGAAAAGGAAGCAGCTTATACACAAACTCTGTATGACAGTGTGATATAAATGTGTTGTTATGTTCTGTGCGCTTCTTTCTCTCTCCTGTTTTGTAACACTAGTGGACCTTCTGCCCTCTCAACCATCAAATATTCAGATGGACTCCGCTCCTGCTCTGCAACTCAGGACACCTGAGTGCACTGATCTGAGACCAGTTGCGCCAACAACATTGCACTATCCATTTACTCCCAAGAAGCAGCAACAACAACAGAAGGGCTCTGACATGTAAATAATTAATAAAGATCACCTTTTCATCACTGATACTGCTCACAGGTCACTAAGAGAAGAAGTCTAAGTAGAGGTTCTGCTGAGATAATAACGTAATAACGTCAAACTCAGAATTCCAGACCATACGATTAAATCTTTCTTCTATAACTACAAGATTTTTCTGCAGCATCAGTGTGCAGCAGCTTTACTCTAAATATCAAAATTGACATAATGATGTTTTTTCACTGGGTTAGAAACAGGCCATCAACGTTATCTCAAGGTCTACTTATCAGAGTTGTCAGAGCATTCAGTTGCATCTCAGAGTCCTCATCAGCAGATAGTTGTCAGCAGTAACTTACTGTGTTTGGAACACAACTTCGTATCTTATTGTTTTAGTAGAGTAACATTTATTTACCATGGATGCAATTTTGTTTTTTTCACATTTACAGAGCCTTACAGCAATGACTATTTTTCAAACTGGGAATTTAAAAAAGGCTTTACTAACTTCTCCAATATTTTTGTATCTTTCATAACCTTGTTTTACCATTATTACCACTTTATTATCATTTTACAACTTTCTTACCATTATTTCTCCTTTGAGCTCTGTTTTGGTCTGAAAATATCTGGTCCTTTAACTTCCAAATTCTAAGCATCTGATTCTTCTTATCTTTCTATATTTTCCTATTTTTATTTTTTATTATTGAAAGTGGTGAGAATAAACCCAAACAGTAAAGTTGTATGTAAAAACAAAAACAACAACAACAGCAAAAAACCAAACAAAGTTAAACCAGGCTAAAAATGTTGATACAAAGTATAACAGTCTTATACAAACTCTGGTTATCACTGAGGCAGATTAATCCTGTCACACAGAGCACTTTCTTTATGCATTGTTCTTCATGTTCAGTAAAAATAATAATCTACACCATAAAACAGAAAGATCATCATTGGGATTTTACCTCTGTAGCTTAATGTCAACATAAACAAAAGGTAAATTTCTTTTTTACATCTGACCCTTACCAATCCTTACCCACATTGTCATGGGGTAATCCACCCTCTACCTATAATTGGATAAAAAGACAGACCCAGAGGAGAGCTATTACTTAGTTGGATCAAATGTGACCTATGACCTCTTTGCCAGCTGGCCACCAGCACACAGGCAGTGAAGAGGATGAGTGGGCCGACAGCATGCAAATGTGGTTCAGTGAAGTTTTCCACTGCTTTAGGACATCTGAGCAAAGATGAAATGAGAGAATCCAGGAACTTTACACTAGTAAACAATCCCAAGATCCTAGGCTGATTGACTGATGATCAATATGACTTACATATTGACCAAAGTGTGACATCTCAATCTTAGGTCAATGCTCCACCTGCTCACAGAAATTCGATTATTTATGCAAATTAAATGTATTTATTTTGAACCAGCATTATAAGCACAGCATGCTAAGGCTTTACCTTGCACTGTAACAAATATATTGTTACATACAGTTTGACCTTCAAAGCCACAAAGGATACTGACAGACAAATATAGTGATGAAAGTGTAAAATAAAGTAAAACAAGAAGCATATGTTTTAAAGATTATGACAGATCTTTTGCATGACAGGATTTACAATAAGGATGCTGATGAAGGCTCTGAGAGTAAAATGGCAAAAAGGCCTTTTCACCACTGAGAAGAAGTACATCACCTGAACATATTCTAATCCATTTGAAATCTATGTGAAAGCAGCATGTAGCATTGAACCATAATGGCACGGAGTGTTTTGAGGATCTTTATAGATTGTGCCAGAACTGATGAGAAACTATCTGCACACTTCTACCTTCCAGGCTTTACTCTTACATCTGTATAAAATGATAACCAGTCAGAGACTTTACACTAAAATGTACCAGAAAAACAGTTGCGTATTTGAAATGTGAATTCCTTCAGTAGTGACAGTGGATGAAATGGACCGAGGAGTTGTAGGATGCTGCGGCTGCAGGGCAGCAGATGGCGCCGCTGCGCCGTCCTGTGGATCCCGTTTGGCACAGAGACGCGTCCACGTTGTTCCCACTGTCTGCTTTCGCTCCAGGTCCCCTCCCTCACTCTTTCTCTCTCTCTCTCTCGGCTTACAGTATACACCTATCTATCTTCCACAAGCATCAGCAGTCTCTCCGTCAGTCTCCGCGATACGAGCGCTACTACGGCGCAAAGCATGGCACCTCTGCGCTCCCAAGAACCGGTCTACGCTGCTGCGCACCTCTGCTTCTTTCTGTTGACCGCCTCGGCCTGGATGGCACAGCCAGGACCTGTGTGCTGTGACAGCGGAGCTTTGAACCGACGTGGCGGGATGAACCGTGCGTTTGACATGGGCGGCGGTGACGAAAGCTCACCGCCGAGCTTAACGAGTCGCCGTGACGAGGAAGCCGTCGGCACGGGGGGCTCACCCCGCTACAGGAGAGCACTGTCCCAGGAAAAACAAATGTCCCTGCTCAGCAGCTCGTTCGTGCTCAAAGGGGATGCGACCCACAACCAGGCGATGGTCCACTGGACTGGAGAGAACAGCAGCGTAAGTAGCCTATCCCCTCCTCGTCCCGTCCCGTCACGATCCACTGGTTCAGGCACCATCCCCACCACACTGCTCTTTGTCACCTTCCACCATCCATCACTCCCATCACACCATACACTACCAGAAACAAGTTATTGTTGCAATAGCAGGCTGCCTCTGCAGACGCACACCGCGCGTCTCTCAGAGAGGAAGAGGAACGGTGTGGTTTTTACGCATCCAGGTGGTACACTTGTACGCGCGTGGATGTTATCAAGCACCAGGCTTTGTTGAAACAGCAAGACTTCTAAATGTTTCCATGCAGGGTCTACACAGATAGATGTATACACAGCTTCGTCCAGACTTCAATTACATCACATAATGCCCAAGGGTCATTGTGTTCACACTGCGCTGCGCAGGAAAACCATCCGAAGTGAAACTCACGATTATCTGTGTTCTTTGTGTGAGCTTCCTCTTATTTAACTGCACTACAATCAGCAAATGTGTCATTTAATCCGGGAACCCCTTTAATATTCAATTAGTCAACCTACTTTGACAGGTTCTATAACAAGCAGGAATGCTACTGGTTATGATAACATTCAGAAGTCAAGCGCACGCTCCTGTAAGCGCACGGCTCCAGTGTGGAGACGAGGCACTAAACACACAGCTTGGTGCTGGATTTAGTCACATGAAGTCATGACTAAATAAATGATGGAGCCTTGTTATTTATGGTTTCAAATGCAGCTTATATGAAAATGGATGTAGAAGCTTACTTTTGATATCTAAATAAGACGTCTACCTAAATAGTGGCACTGGTGTAGATTTCAGATGGATGCAGAGTTATCACAACAATAAGTCCCACTGGGCTTGAACAATGATGTCAGCTGGGACAAAATGAACATTTGATACATCCCCAGTCATTGCTAGCTTTCCAGAGACACTGAATTGAACTTCAGAAGGTATATTTTATGGACTTTTAAGTAATTCCACTGTAGCTGAAACAACATAAAGTATGATAAGGTCACTGTATATATATGACTGATATTTCCTCAGGGGCTGGTCAAGTGAGATCAGCTCCACTATGTAAACAAGAGCAGTCTTTGTGATGACTATCAACAGACACCCCAGGGATTTGAGTGGTGGTGTCTGGTAGGGACATCACTTACAATCAGAGCCTTTTGTGCCACTGTAACACATTGCTATTTTGCTGGCAGAAACAGAAATAACATGATGTACAGTATTTCATTCAAATTTGCAGGAGTTTCATGACACATTTGGTGGTAAATAATATGAATGGTGACATTTGCAGGTTAACATTCAGCTTATTGGATTATGACAGAGGTGAAAGAGGCTGAATTTATAGCTGCTACAGGCACTTTCACATGCTAGTGGATGTGAAGTTGAGTTTTAGTAGCCAGAAATCTTATTAACTTGTGCAGTGTGTCCACGTTTACTGCATGAGAGAGGTGGAGGATCTGAAATATTTAAACCATTAAATAAATGTTTTGGTGTTTCTATTAACCCACAAAGGACCTTGCTGCTTTAAGGATGAACAGAAAGTAAAAAAATTCCTAACTCATTGTGTTAGGATATTTATCTATAATGAGTCTGCAGATATTGGGAAGAAGCCATTTTTGTAGTCTAGCCCTCAAACCTTTCAGTTGGAATGTCCTATTGCCTTGGCTGATGCACCAGCTGACACAGTGTACAAATATTAATAAATGATGTTTTTCACTTTTTTGTTTACATTTACATAGTTGTGGTTTGTAAATGGTTTAATAAATTGTCATTTTAGCCTTATGGAAGAGTCATAAAAGCTAGCCTGCAAACCTGGCACTGACTGCTACTACATGCTAAGTTTCAGACAGCAAGAGTAAAATTCCATCTTTTTGGTAATTACCATTTTGATTGAATGAGTACACAATGGATACTTACTGCTTTTAGTAAACATTTATTTTCATGTCATTTCAGATCTTAAACTCCTGTTCCAAATCCTCTCAAACAAAGTGCCCTGAAGTCACTGCTGAAAACAGGGCACTGTAATTCAATAATGACTTGTAGGCTTCTAGTACTTTGGCATTTAAGACTGGGCATTTAAATAATAAAATAAAATTGACATTTTCCCAGTGGACTTCTTAGTCTCTATGGCCTCTTGTTTTATTTTTTAATGGCGTCCAGGGGGCTCCTAATGCTCATGCTCTGCCAGGCGGAGCAACTTTGAGTTTGACTTATCCTCAATAAACTTGGCATGAGTACATATTCTGAAAGGTCGATGAAACCAAGTTCATCCCAGCCTAATAAACACAGACAAATGGTGACATTCAATTTCCCTAAGGGTGACATTTATGAGTGGACCACAGATTGATGGGTGGGAAAATTAATTTCTACCTCCTCTCTTGTTTCATCATTTCATTCTTGAGTCTTGGAGTTTCCAAATTTAAGTTACTGATGAGACGGTAAACAGTGCCATCACACCTTTCTCGACGATGTGTTGTCAGAGACGTAATACAGACAAACCTGAATATTGTCATTTTTCTAAAAAAACATGGTTTTGTCTTTCTTTTAAGGTTAGCTGCATGTAATATGTCTGCGTGTAATATCAGTATGTTTGTGTTCCGGCTGAAAACTATCACTTACAAGGCTGCAAAGTGTTTTGACAAGAGGATGAATTGTTCATCTAGCTGCATAGTAAAAGAGCTGTTATTGAAAACAGCTCTTTGTGTACTGTCCTGTGTCCCTGTCACGCTGATGGTGACAGTCACTTTACTTTGACAAGCCTTGATTGGTCTATTGATGGCTTTGAGTATAAAGAGCTTTACATCAGGAATCCTCCAGAGGTGTCTTTGAAGTGTAGAGATAGCTGTTTAAATGTGTGTGTGTCTGAAAAAGGAGGTGTGTTAGAGCATGAGTGTGTGGAGGCAAATTAAAACATAAGTGGAATCTAGATTAAAATACAATAAGTGCATCAGTAAAATCCTGCTCAGGTTTCAGAATTTCAATCATCAAAGAAAAAAAAAATCCAATAATAAGGAGGTCAAAGGTCACAACCACAACTCCCTGATAATATTGATGAGCTGTAGAACAAAAATGCAACAGAGAATTTCTAAGAAAAGAAAATACTATTTCTGTTCTTCTCAGCTCATTATGCAGCATATTTTGTGGCTGTAATTGTACATAGTAAATCTGCATGTATGGGTACATCTCTCATTAAGAAAATATCACAACAGCAAATAAGCATCAGGCTTGTTTTATCTCTCAGTTTCAGGCTGAAGTAATTCCCTTACTCGTGTTGGCTGAGTCATTTCTTCATGAAATTCAGGATTTCAACTCACTCCTGGTGCTACAATGGTTATTGTGATGGTGTTCCCAACTGTTTTTTACAGAGATCTGCCATAAATTATTATTAGTAATGAGAAAAATATCCAAGGGAAAATAAAATAAAATAATGTCTTGACTTTCCATCTCCTAAAGTCAGCCAGTTTGTGTTTGAAGAAGTGAATGTTGTGGGTTAGTTTATACTACTTTGTTCACTGAATTTTACAGCTAATGCTGATGTAGAGAAGTTTTCAAAGAAAAGACACCTCATATGTGTTACAACAGTAAATATAGACGCATTCAAGGCCTTACTACAGTTACATGTGTTTCTGATAGAAAGCAGAAAACATTTGTAACTGCCACTACTCAAAGGTATAAAGCATCACAAGGCGTGAAAAAAGAGAAATAAACAATAAACATTATTCATTGGCATAAATATGCATGCGTATAGAAATTCAGTGGGTCCCGGAAGACATCGTGAGAAGGAGCATGCAGCTAACATGATACCAGGCTTCTGAATGAAGAAAGCCTCCACTATTAAAGGACTCTCTTTGTGTCTCTCTTGCTCTTCTCTCTGAGTTGTTGACTAGCCCCAGGGAACTCTGAGCCATGTTCATCTTCCTTCTATTTCTATCTCCTCTCTATGGTGATGAACAGTGTCACTATCTGTGTGTGTCTCCCATGTTTGGATCTGTATCACTGAGGAAACAGTTCAATGTTTAATAGTTTCTCTGTTTTGCGTGTATCTACTGTTTCAAGGAGTGACAGATTATATTGGCAGTGCACTCACATCTTTTTCAAATTTGTGGGTGTGTGCTTGTGTGTATTGTCCCTGGTGGTCTGTCCCACAGTAGCCTAAGTGATTAATGAGCGGCAAAAGGGGCGCTGACAGTCCAAACTGTCGTCCAACCCTCCACCCCCATTGGGGAATTGTGGGTAATTCCTGCCGCTTCCTGGTTTAAGAGCTCTCCTGGGTGGGAATAAGTGAAAGTAGAACACTGAATGTACTCAGCCACTCCAGTATTTAAATAAAAAAACCAGTATAAAACTATTTGATTGCCTGAAAAACAACAATCCGATATATTGTCACACTGTTCCAGAGCTGATATTAGTTATACAGGAATAAAATAGTGTGCAGGGGGAGCAGGTCCCTGGTTGTGTCAGGATAGACTATAGATCAGGGGTGTCAAACTTACGGCCCGCGGGCCAGATAAGGCCCGCAAACGGGTTTAATCCGGCCCGTGAGATGATTTGAATTTTAAATTAGCTGCAATTTTTCAATGAAAGAAACTGCTGTTCTAAATGTGTCCACTGGGTGTTGCAATAGCGATTATGTTAAGCAGGCAAACTGTTTATATCGGAGTTGAGCAAGTAGGCCTACACCTGTCAGCTGGCCCGGAGCTAGCTGCCTTGTCGTTCTGCCTATTAAATCTTCTACTTCGAACATTACGCGCTTCAGTAGTTTTTACCTCCGTTTGTATGGTGTGGTGAGTTAGCTCAGGATTAAAATGTGGAAATGACGAATGAGGTATTCGATACTTAGAAGAGTATTTTGTTCAATCCCAGAAAGGCTGTGACTTAAAGTTGTATGCCTTTGTAGATAGAGTAGATAGTAGATAGATATGAGACGAAGTTTAAGCTCCAATCACTGAGGCATTGTGTTCTTGAAATTGCACTAATTTTTCCCTCAGAATTTTCAACTAATTTGAAGTGTTTTGTAAAGAGCATTATTTGTGATGTGTTCAGAATGTGCTTGTACTATTTTGGACTAAAGTAAAACAAAGGAAACAAATCTGAAGTTGTCGTTATTTTTAAGTTATTATGCCATGATTTTACCGGTCCGGCCCACTTGGGAATAGATTTTCCTCCATATGGCCCCTGACCTAAAATGAGTTTGACACCCCTGCTGTAGATGATGGGTGGATAGAAAGTATTCAGGGAACTACGACAGGTGCGCATCTTGTTGCAAACCCATAGTGATGTATGTGAAGATTCTAATATTTCTTGGCCTTAAATCTGCTAGCTGCTTTTTTTGGTTGTTTTGAGATACATGCTAATGTCAGCATGCCACATGTGCACACTGATGAGATGAAATGAACTTCATTCATCCCCAAAGGGAAATTCAGTGCCAAAGTTAACGTATGTGTATCATTTTTACTGAGTTAGCAGTGTTGTGCGAAGGCAGGGGATTGATGTCACTGGGGTACGTCCTCTAGAAACCATCGGAGTCTGATGTTGTGGTATTTCACAGGGTAAGTGCAGCAGTGGATAAAATCTTATAAGACTGCTACTCATGAGAATACATCCTCTGGTTACCAGGGATGTATAACCTTTTATGGTAGTCCATGGAGGTGTTGGACAAATGAACTGACACTGCCATCCTTAGAGCCACATTGATTAAAAATTCAAGAGGTGGGTCTTGACCCTGTCCTGTCAGCTTGTAAAGAAATGCTGTTTCCCAGTGTTGATGAGCATGAACCCCCATCAGTTTTATCACATATGTTCTCCATATTAGCACATTGTAAATAATGCACCTTGGCTACCTCTTTGGCTTTGCTCTCTCTGTCTATGCACCTAAAGCAGCAGCTCACTGGCTGAATGCTGTTCTCACGTTACCACTGGTGTCAGTGTGAGCGTTTGTCTCTGTGTCAGCCCTGTGAGAGACTAGTACGCCACCTATCTCCCAGTGTCAGCTGGCATTGGCTCCAGACCACCACGACCCTGGATGTTCCAGGATAATCAGGAGATCTCATCCACCTATTCACTGTCACATTGCTAGTTATTCGCTGACATCATCAGTTTTACATGTAGAGGAGCTGGGAAACTGTAGGCTAGCACTAGGACCCAGTCTAAAAAAAGGATTGAAAGCCCACCTGGGCTTTTTTTCTGGTTCAGGACACATTTTGAGGGCAGGTTCATTTTAAATATGTATAAGAGTTTGAGTCTTGTTTTTTTCTTTCTTGTCTTCTCTTGATCTAATTGTATTGACCATTCTGTGTGTTCAGTTTTTCTTGTGGGGCTTTTAATGCTGTGTTGGGCCTAGTATCACTGTAGTTATATTGAATACATGCTTATTTGTGGTTTCAGTCACCTTGCTTGTAGGGAACTGTAAAGTGGTGGCGAATAGTCTGATTTAAATTGGATCGCCTGTCATGTTTGTGAATAAATTTGTCTGCGTATTTAAACCTCTTTTGGGCAAAACTCTTTTTTGGTTATTTGATTCATCCCTTCACTGTTTATCATTTCTACTTGGGTCACATTAACTTTGCTGCTAGTTAGGTGAGAAAATGTTTTCCATTTTAATGTATTGTAAATGAAATGTTTGTTTTTGGTAAGACAATCCATGTTACCAGTTCATTCCAGGTCCTGAAAAACTGAGTTTCTCTTGGTGACATAAATATAACAAGGAATTCCTTCTTTTCTGCCTCTTAATTTTTCTTCCACATTCTTTCTTTATGTAAACCTTTTATCCTCATCTTCCCTCTCCTTCCCACCTTACGCTCCAGTTACCTTGCCAACACCACCTTGTGATTGCAAGCATCATTTTAGCCAATCAATTCAAAGGATTATCTGCCTGCACTATACATCTCATCTAAACATGGCATTGGTTGAATTTAAATTGCATATTTAGAAGGAACCATAATCTTTTATAATAAGATACTTGCCTTTATTTGCATGGTAAACCATGGCTCCTGCAGATATATACACACACATGTAAGCTGTAACAATACAAAGCCACACTCTCTCACACATGCACGTGCAGACATGCTATCTTGGGCCTGACTTAATGTGAAAGGCATTTGTTCACGCTTCACATATTGAACAGTCAGCTCAGTTGGCCTCTGGTTGTTCTGCGGTAGAAAATTGTTTGCACATGTGAGGAGAGCCTTTCTTGTCATTTATCTTGTCTGCCCTCATTCATCCTGCTTAAAGAGACACTTCAAAACCCAGACTGTAAATCATCAGACGTGTTTGCTTAGTTCTTCTCTCGCTCTTTTTAAATGTGTAAATCATTCATGGTCACCAAATTACAAAGTACCATACCACTACACAGGTTATTTAGTCAGGATGGCTGTTAGGACCAGCAGATTGTGCTTCTGCAATGTCAGATGGCTCCTGCCTTCCTTTTTATGGAAGATTGATGCCTATCATGCACTGTTTCCCCATAGGGTTTTGAAAGATACAGTGCCATTATGCGAAGCTGATAATAACCTTTAAAATAATGCTTATCTTCTACCTACTCCTCAACGTGTGTTAAATAGCATAACAGAGACTTTAACATGGAACCTTGAAAGATTGTTCAAGAAAATAGCTTCCTGCTAGCATTTATGTGTTTATAAGATTATATTTGCAGCATGCTCAATTCACTGGGTTCTAAAAGACATTTTGCCAAATATTGACAGTATTCCATAATGATTTCTAATGTTTGTCATTAGCATGGTTAGTGTGGCACTGTGGAAGTTCAGTTGCTATAGATTATACCTGGACTTAGTTTGGGTTATTTGCAGTGACAGATTTGAGCAGCATATTGACATACTTTGAAGTATTGGCAGCACTTGTGTTTTGAAACACTCTTTTGGGGCATGTATCAAAGTAGCCAAGTCATGTGGTTATGTCAGATTGTTTCATAAAATGTTTTGAATTTTGGCAGGCTCTCTGTAATGTTATGGCGTATCCTTGACAAAAAGGGATGGAACATATGCAACTGCTGATCTCAAATCAATGCCTAAATAAATCTGATTCTCTGATCCTCAGTCAATGTTTGTGGTTACCCAAATGCATAACATCATATTAACACTATAAAATGGTTTCTGTTTTACTTTTTTAGGTATAGTAAATGATCATTTTAGTTATTTAAATGCTTTTGGTTGTATCTGCCTTGTTACTACAAGACCTGCAGTACCTATATAAACAAATCAAAACCAGTTCTCTAAGACGCGCCTGGTCTTGGGAATCAGCAGAGTGTACAGCAGGGATAGTTGGGGAAAAAAGCATGGCAGGAGCCCTTCTGGTGTCCCTGCATTAATACTCACCTAACCAAGCACTGGTCTTAGCATTTTGGTGTTTCATAATTGTCTAAGGTCTAAGGTAAAAGCTTAGCTAAGATGGAAGTTTTTTGGAAACTTGAAGATTACATATACACTCCTGCTATTAAAATGGTCAAACACAGATATTCAAACCAAAGTCAGTCTCAGTTTTCCCAATTCTTTTCATAGGAATCAAGCTACCTGGCAGAATAACAATAGCCCTCAGTGTGATACAACACATGCATATATCTGTCTGATCTGTTGGCAGAGTTGACCCTGACTACAACAGAGTTAATGGTCTGAAACATAAGAGCACAGTGACTGATGATTGATCTTATTCGTCAGTAAGATCTTCATCCAAGGCCTTCTTAGTGTGGCCTCAGTGTGGGCACAGCATCGCTTTTGCAGTTTGGCGGTAGGTAGCATTTGTTCCTTCGATGCAATGGTTGCCTCGATAACAGGACCATGGGAAAGTACACAAGCAGTATCACTCTAGTCTTGCTGTCTAATTAAGTGTTTCGTGATTCCAGGTGGATGCTGCTGTTTGTCTTACAGGTTGTTCTGTGCCTGCTGGCAACAAGGCTGAGAGATTGTTGTTTGTTTGATCCTACATTGCTGTATGCAAATGAGGGAGGTGTGTATGTGTGTCAGCTCACTAACTTCCAAATAAGGGTTATTGTGTTTGCCTGTGTGTGTGTTTGTGTGTGCGTGATGGAGCGGGGGGCACTCGTTACCAAGCGACAGTTAAAACAGCTAGTTGGCAGACAGTGGTACACAAGAAAGCCCCTCGTGTGGTTGAACATATCTCCAAACTTTCTTTTCTTTGTTATGTGTGAAAATGAACCCAGCATGCTTTCATTGTTTTCCCAGTTTTGTCCCTGTAAACACAGAGCTTTTTTCCCTCCTGCATTCCCAGTTGTTTTGTGCTCTCCTCATCGTCCTCCACAGTTTGGCTGTCATGGTTGAAAGTTCCTGCTCATGTTGCCCTGGCAACCCACACTGGAATCCTGTTGGTGTCTTCCAGTGGTTTGGTTCCTGATCTGAATTCAGAGTGGTCCCTCGCCTCGCACCCATGTCCTGCATATTTCATGTATAGCTCTAGCATAAATGTATATTAATCAGATTGAGTTTGTCAGGAACAAAGGAAATAAAGCCTGTTTTTGGACTGACCATCATACATTTTTGCATTTATCTGGAAATCTTTTCCCATTTATTGATGCTCTCACCCACCTATTTGTCTTTGTGTGACCAAGAGTGACATATCTTGTCACTGCCATCAGGATTCTTTTTTGTAATGTCTTTGATCAGGTTCTTCACAGGGTATCTCGAGGAATAATTACGATTTCCATGTACTTTCCATGAAATTTGAAATTTCTGTTCATGGTAACCAGAAGTTAAAGATGTAAGGTGACCATCTCCAGTTTTGTCATCAGAGCAAAATTGCCACTTGTCAAGATTGCCATGAAAATAGCAAAGCACATTCTTAATCACAGAATAGACGACCTAGCAGTCTGATATGCAGATGAAATGTTAAATGACCAAGTCTGAAGTTGCATATTTTTCAACAGACAATAATGGCATATAGATATATAGCCCTGTGGAATTTGGCTCTGGTAAAACTTTTTATAGTTATGTGTGTGAGGGGGTGGTGTGAAATGTGTGTGTGCCGGCTTGTTTGCCTGCAGTTACTATAGGAGCAGTGGGAAAACTCCCTATAGAGCCCCTCAGAGAGTTGTGAAATGTGGCCCAGTAGGGTTTCCTTAGTATTTCACAGCATCAAATTTGGAGATTGGCTCTTCAGCACTAAGCCCTCCCCACTTTCTATCACCACCCCCTATCTAGACCCCATCTCTCACCAGGGACCTGGTTATTTTCAGTTTCTGTCTTAAGCCAATTGCACAACAACTGCATGAAGCTTTTCCTCTTTGGTTATGATTGGCTGAGGCGAATGCAAAGCTGCACAATAAAATACAACATGGTTGCATAAAAGTTTATTTATACATCACAGAGGTGGACACTCCAGTCCTTGAGAGCCACTGCCCTGCTTGTTTTCCAACTATCCCTACCTGAAGCAACTGCTGATTACCTTGATCAGGTGTGTTCAGTCAATCTGAAGCTGGAAAGGGAGCGTTGGTTGGAAAACAAGTAGGGCAGTGGCTCTCTAGGACTGGAGTTGGCCACCCCTGATATATCAGAGCATGTGTGCATGAATCTGACTGACAAAGGATAAGTTACAGTATTAGATTATACAGTGGGTACGGAAAATATTCAGACCCCTTTAAATTTTTCACTCTTTGTGTCATTGCAGCCTTTTGCCAAAATCAAAAAAGTTCATTTTATTTCTCATTAATGTACACTCAGCACCCCATCTTGACAGAAAAAAACAGAAATGTAGAAATTTTTGCAAATTTATTAAAAAAGAAAAACTGAAATATCACATGGTCATAAGTATTCAGACCCTGTGCAGTGACACTCATATTTAACTCACATGCTGTCCATTTCTTCTGATCCTCCTTGAGATGGTTCTGCTCCTTCATTGGAGTCCAGCTGTGTTTAATTAAACTGATTGGACTTGATTAGGAAAGGCACATACCTGTCTATATAAGACCTTACAGCTCACAGTGCATGTCAGAGCAAATGAGAATCCTGAGGTCGAAGGAACTGCCCAAGGAGCTCAGAGACAGAATTGTGGCAAGGCACAGATCTGGCTAAGGTTACAAAAGAATTTCTGCAGCACTCAAGGTTCCTAAGAGCACAGTGGCCTCCATAATGCTCAAATGGAAAAAGTTTGGGACGACCAGAACTCTTCCTAGACCTGGCCATCCAGCCAAACTGAGCAATCGTGGGAGAAGAGCCTTGGTGAGAGGTAAAGAAGAACCCAAAGATCACTGTGGCTGAGCTCCAGAGATGCAGTAGGGAGATGGGAGAAAGTTCCACAAAGTCAACTATCACTGCAGCCCTCCACCAGTCGGGGCTTTATGGCAGAGTGGCCCGACGGAAGCCTCTCCTCAGTGCAAGACACATGAAAGCCCGCATAGAGTTTGCCAAAAAACACATGAAGGACTCCCAGACTATGAGAAATAAGATTCTCTGGTCTGATGAGACCAAGATTGAACTTTTTGGCGTTAATTCTAAGCGGTATGTGTGGAGAAAACCAGGCACTGCTCATCACCTGCCCTGACTGGTTGCAATTGAAGGAAAGATGAATGCGGCCAAGTACAGAGATATCCTGGAAGAAAACCTCTTCCAGAGTGCTCAGGACCTCAGACTGGGCCGAAGGTTCACCTTTCAACAGGACAATGACCCTAAGCACACAGCTAAAATAACAAAGGAGTGGCTTCGGAACAACTCTGTGACCGTTCTTGACTGGCCACCTGGAGAGGATCTGCAAGGAAGAATGGCAGAGGATCCCCAAATCCTTGTTGCATCACAAGTTCCAAACGTGTTGCATCATTCCCAAGAAGACTCATGGCTGTACTAGCTCAAAAGGGTGCTTCTACTCAATACTGAGCACAGGGTCTGAATACTTATGGCCATGTGATATTTCAGTTTTTCTTTTTTAATAAATTTGCAAAAATTTCTACATTTCCGTTTTTTTCTGTCAAGATGGGGTGCTGAGTGTACATTAATGAGAAATAAAATGAACTTTTTTGATTTTGGCAAATGGCTGCAATGACACAAAGAGTGAAAAATTTAAAGGGGTCTGAATACTTTCCGTACCCACTGTACAGGTACACATATGTGGTTGTAAATTGCTTTCTATTATAAAAATCAGCTAGTTAACATTGATTTGAGATTGGACAACTGGAGTATCTAAAAATACTTAAGCAATTACAAATAACATACTCTGTTGTTCAATGAGCCTCTTGTAGGACTGGCAGTTTTACCCTTATAAGGTTTCTGTGGTTGAAACTTGGGACTATATATATATTGATGAATATTTTCATTAGTTTGCACTTCGTCTAGTTCTCTAGGATGTCATTATACATTTATTGCTGAAACTGGTACATATTTTTGCAATTAGTATGTTTCACATAATAAAAACCTGCTGATTTAATGCACTACATAAGTAGTATAAATGCTGTGCAGCTGCTTCATTTGTTTTTGAAACAGGCTTTCTTTTGTATTCAAAGTTAGAAACGTCCTGGGATGAAGTAATTTCATATCGAACTATAGTAACTCAGAAATCCCTCTGGTCTTTTCAAATGACAATTTACCACATTAGCATTCTTTTAAAACTTTTGTAAATGTTTCTTTTTACCATCATGGATGAGCAATGTAATTAAATTTCAGTGTGGTCCTAAAGAGAACTTTTCTAGCATTTCTCCAGGGAACCATGAAGATTTACGCTTTGGTTTAGTGCTAAAGAGCCCAGGTCTGTTTTTTTTTAGAAAGAACTCTGTCCACAGTTCAAAGTCATCTCTGCCACCTAAGTTCCACCAGCATTGACATGCCTGCTCACTGTGTCAACCTCACACACACCTACACCCACACACGGCAACTTAAACCACTAAAACAGGAATTACCATGTGTTGATGGGTTTGAAGCTTGCCAGTAATAATTCTTTTCCCTGGAAATAAAAAGCATGGTCTGAACATTGGTGACTCATGTTGACAGCAATTAGAGCACTGATGTGTCAGGGGAGGTGTGGTGTTGGTGGGAGTGTGTGGGAGGAAAGAACAGGAAAAGGGAAGAAAAACACACTCTACACTTAGGCCTCTTTCATCTAAACTCTGCATGTTCCTTGGGTGGGTTTAACAAATGTGTTGTCAAAAACAGCTGTTGTTTAACATGAAAAAGACGAGGCTATTCTCTGTGATCTAACAGCTGGCAACAATGTAAAATACTCTGCCGCACTCCCAGACTGTTTGCTACCTCCAACTACCTCTCTGTGTCTCTCCACCATCTCTTTCTGCTTTACTTTTTCTTGATTGAAAGGAGATGCATGCCTGTTGGCGAGAATAAAGATGCAAACCAGCGACAAATTGAATTATTGTTTGAAGTGCTGCTTGTCACAATAGTGGTGTCAGGTGACTTCAGTCTTCTGCATTGTAAAGGGAGAGTTGGGGAGGCTTACAAAGACAACTTGACAGTCAGCCAACTGGGATCCTAAAAATAGTCTTAAATGGGGTGATTATGTGGTTTTAATATGCAGGTTAGTCATCTGAGTGTGAGCTGTTTAGGTATGAATGCATCATACCACATAGGACTGTCAGCTGCTGGGACACCTGCTCAGACAAAACATTAGCAGTGCTGTTTATTTGCAGAGCAGGACTACAGAATAGCTACATAGCTAACAAACTAATCTTGCTGAGATAACTTTAACACATGGCAGCTAATTGACAGGTGAGTTAGGGCAGCAGTGACACTTGGTGTTGAATTGCCATTTTGCCTATTGAATTGTTGATTGCAGAATGCATATCCAAGTTCTATGTTCAAATTGCATATTGAATTGCCAATTATAAAATGAATTGCAAACTGAATAAAGAAGCTAAAAAACACAAAGGAGCAGCCTTTTGTATGTCAGCCCACCTTCTACCACCATAGTAGTGAATATATTGCTGTCAAATTTTGTGGTTGTTGTTTATCACAAAATAAGCATAAATCTCCAGGACTGGCGATAATGTAGAGGGTGGGCTAGACATAGGTCTATATGAAAAGCAACAGGTGAAAGCATAGATGTCTGTCATCACATTTTGAAATGATTAAACTCTGAGATAAAATGTGCTAAGTCTTATGTATTTTGATTAGATGAATTAGAAAACAGGTGATAAAAGTGCTGCTTGGCTAAAGTTTTCAACATATTTCACAATAAAGATTTATAATTATCTCTATATATAGGTGAGTATACTTGCCTACAAGGGAGGGGGCGTCTGATGATCATGATGCCTGTCTTTTATTGGTCTTTTATTAGCAAAGGTAAAGGTTTTGGTCCAGGTGTGGGTCCACTTATGTTTTCTCGGTTCAAATTCTCAGACAATTAGGACACAGCAACAGTTGTTATACCATATGGAAGCTTATAAACGTGATGAATAATACAAGATGATACACAGTTACTTTATAACCAAATAGATGTTTCCATTGGTTTTTTGTGTCAAAAGCCCAAATGTGAGAATATGTACTCATTAAAAGGTGCTGTTTATCTCTAAGCTACCAGTTCTACCAAAACCATTTCTGAAAATGTTAGCTATAAAACCAATAAATGAGTGGAAAGTTATGTTATTGGTGACAATAAACAGATAAATTGGTGTGGCATCATTCTCACTGCTATATCACAGCTTGCAGAAAGTTATGAAGCATAATCACACATAGACAATTGACATAAGAAATTCAGCAGCTACAAGAATAGTATTTCATGGTGCCAATACCTTATATTAACAGGTGAATTTATGTTTAGGCATTAAAACAGGTTGTTTATATTTAGGTATTAAAATGTCCTGGTTAGCTCTCTACTTGGTTTGATTAGTCCCACTGGACGTCTATAAAGATGGATACCATAAAGCAGATGCCTCATCGAGCACTAATGGAGGTACAGTATGTGCAGAACAATTAACTGGGCTGTTTTTTAACACAGTGGGTGGAGTAACGCGCTTTCAACACGCTGAGAGCAACTTTTAGTTGTAGACTATCACTGTTAGCTGTTTGGCTTTTTTTCTTAGAAGCTCTGTGATTGGTGGAGCATCTGTGAGCTCCCGCCCTGGTCTTCTGCAAAGTTTCAGATCTGTCGCCTGTAAAAAACAGGGTCAGAAATGTGATCTGACACTCGAGTGTCAGACAACAAGTTGAAACACTGAAAGAACAGAGTTGAATGTTTACAAAGCAAGTTTTAAAACATGAAGAGACTGACTTGTAACACTGAAAAGAACAAAGCCACATTTTCAGACATTCAAATCTTGCTTTCCAACAGTTCAAAGTTTTAAAACCATTATGTAAGTGTGCACATTTTTTTTTTAAGTTTAAGATCATTTTTGCCTGCTAAGACAGGGTCAGAATGAGCAGATCTGAAACTCTGAAAAAAGTGTTGAATGTCTGAAAAAAGTGAGTTGAATGTTTGAAAGGACAGAGTTGAATGTTTGCAAAACAAGTTTTAAAACTTGAAGAGACTGATTTGTAACACCGAAAAGAATGAAGCATTTTTTCAGATATTCAAATTTTATTTTTAAAGGTTTGAATAATAACCGTCAGTTCTGAAACTAAAATTTTCATACATTCAAATCCTACTTTTCAGTGTTGCTGATCCTGAGTCTATTCTCACCTCATACACACACACCCTCCTAATTATGAATTATTTTGACGCAATTTTGACCTGAATCTTTGAAACTGGAGCCAATTAACACTCAGGACTTCATTTTCCTTTACTAGTGACCCAATTCTGGTCAAATTTTGCTGCTTTTATTTCTGAGGCTTTCTCCTGGTAGACCAGTGTTATCAGTAATAGTAAAGTTCCCTGGTTTGCCAGAACTTGCACAGAGATGTCAGTAATTAAAGAAGACAAAGACTCTACACCATGCTGTCTGCACTGTGAGACTGTACTTAAACACAGTAATGACAGAGCCATTCACATTCAGACTTATCCTTACGGACAATTTAGAAACAGAATAACCTAACGTGTTTGTCTTTATGTTTGATGGTGCGGTAGTATGCACTGTTGTGGAATAGCATCCTGGGATTGAACCTGTCAACAAGCCCTGAAACCCAAACAAATATAGGTTTGTCCCTGACCTATGGCATCTCCTGAAACAGCCCTCATATTATCAGGCAGAACGGCAAAAACAGTGCCAACGGAAACAACAACACAGGAGCTTTGTTGTCATGGAAGCTGTCATAAACACAGGGTTATGATGCCAAGTGTAAAAAAACAATAAAAACACAGTGTTTCACACTGGAATTGAACACTAGTGTCCTGTGGGAAAGTCTTGTGTTGTCTGACTCACCTATCCACTCCAACCTCCTCCTGACATAGACTTTGTGGCTATATACTGAAACATATACACTGTTGTGTAGGATGATTTTAGGTCATTGTTGGACATTTACATATGTTGTGTAATGCTGGAAACTCACTGCAACTTTTTATTAACAAAATAAAATATATGTGGTCTTAACATGTTCACTTTCAAACTGTCAAAAGCTAATGTTCATATTTTCAGACACACAACACACTGTGGTCTCCTCATTAGCCAGCATTGTACTGGTGAGAGCTGAAGGCAATAAATGCCTTGTCATATTTTCTTTTCTTTGCAATTTTATTTTCTTGGTTCTTCTTTCTTCTTTTCCTTTTGGCTGCTCCCTTCAGCCACAGCGAATCATCCGCCTCCATTTAACCCTATCCTCTGTATCCTCTGTATCCTCCTCACCCACACCAACTATCCTCATGTCCTCTTTCACTACATCCAAGAACCTCCTCTTTGGTCTTCCTCTAGGCCTCCTTCCTGGCAGCTCTAACCTCAGCAGCCTTTTACCAATGTATTAACTGTCCCTCCTCTGAACATGTCCAAACCATCTCAATCTGGCTTCCCTGGCTTTTTCTCCAAAACATCTAACATGAGCTGTCCCTCTGATGTCCTCATTCCTGATCCTATCCATCCTCGTCACTCCCAGAGAGAACCTCAACATCTTCAGCTCTGCTACCTCCAGCTCTGCCTCCTGTCTTTTTCTCAGTGCCACTGTCTCTAAACCAGACAACATTGCTGGTCTCACCACTGTCTTGTCCACCTTTCCTTTCATTTTTGCTGACAGTCTTTTGTCACACATCACACCTGACACTTTCCTCCACCTGTCTAGATTTTCCTCCACCTGCTCCCTGCTCTCACTACAGATGACAATGTCATCTGAAAACATCATGGTCCACAGAGATTCCTGTCTAACCTCATCTGTCAGCCTGTCCATCACCACAGCAAACAAGAAGGGGCTCAAAGCCGATCCTTGGTGCAGTCCCACCTCCACCTTGAACTCCTCTGTCACCCCTACAGCACACCTCACCACTGTCTTACAGCTCTCATACATGTCCTGCACCACTCGAACATACTTCTCTGCCCCTCCAGACTTCCTCATACAAAACCACAGCTCCTCTCTCGGCACCGTCATATGCTTTTTCCAAATCTACAAAGACACAATGCAGCTCCTTCTGGCCTTCTCTGTACTTCTCCATCAGCATTCTCAAAGCAAATATTGCATCTGTGGTTCTCTTTCTTGGCATGAAACCATACTGCTGCTCACAAATGCTCACTTCTGATCTCAGCCTAGCCTCCACTACTCTTTCCCATAACTTCATTGTGTGACTCATCAGCTTTATTCCTCTGTAGTTTCCACAACTCTGCACGTCTCCCTTGTTCTTAAAGATGGGCACCAGTACACTTCTCCTCCATTCCTCAGGCATCCTCTCACTCTCCAAGATCTTGTTAAGTAGCCCAGTCAAAAACTCTACTGCCACCTCTCCTAAACACTTCCATAGCTCCACAGGTATGTCGTCAAGACCAACTGCCTTTCTACTCTTCATCCTCTTCAACGCCTTCCTCACTTCATCCTTACTGATCTTTGCTACTTCCTGCTCCACAACAGTCACCTCTTCTACTCTGTGCTCTCTAAAATTTTCCTCATTGATCAACACTTCAAAGTATTCCTTCCATCTTTCCATCACACTTGTGGCACCTGTCAACACATTTCCATCCCTGTCCTTAATCACCCTAACCTGCTGCACATCCTTCCCATCTCTCTGCCTCTCCAACCTGTACAAATCCACCTCTCCCTCCTTAGTGTCCAACCTATCATACAAATCCTCATACGCCCTTTGTTTGGCCTTTGCCACCTCTACCTTCACCTTACGCTGCATCTCCCTGTACTCCTGTCTGTTCTCTTCTGTCCTCTCTGTGTCCCACTTCTTCTTAGGTAACCTTTTCCTCTTAAGACACTCCTGAACTTCCTCATTCCACCACCAAGTCTCCTTATCTGCTTTCCTCTTTCCAGATGACACACCAAGTACTCTCCTACCTGTCTCCCTGATCACTTTAGCTGTAGCTGTCCAGTCATCTGGAAGAACCCCCTGACCTCCCAGAGCCTGTTTCCGTGCCTACCTGAAAGCCACACAACACTCTTCCTTTTTCAACTTCCACCACTTGGTCCTCTGCTCTGCCCTTGTCCTCTTCATCTTCCTCAACACCAGAGTCATCCTACACACCACCATCCTATGCTGTCTGGCTACACTCTCCCCGGCCACTACTTTGCAGTCACTGATCTCTTTCAGGTTGAAACATCTGCTCAAGATGTAATCAACTTGTTTCTCCTGCCTCCACTCTTATATGTCGCCCTATGTTCCTCCCTTTTCTAGACAAATGTGTTCACTACAGCCATTTCCATCCTTTTTGCAAAGTCTACCACCATCTGTCCTTCTGCATTCCTGTCCTGCATACCAAACTTACCCATCACTTCCTCATCACCTCTGTTTCCCTCACCAACATGTCTGTTGAAGTCTGCCCCAATCACCACTCTCTCACCACTAGGGATACCCTGAATCACCTCATCCATCTCCCTCCAGAATTTCTCCTTCTCTTCTAACTCACATCCTACCTGTGGGGCATAACCACTGACAACATTCAACATCACATCTTCAACTTCCAGCTTCAGACTCATCACCCTATGTGACACTGTCTTCACCTCCAGAACATTCCTAGCAAAATCCTCCTTCAGGATAACTCCTCCTCCATTCCTCTTTCCATCCACACCATGATAAAACAGCTTGAACCCTGCTCCTAATCTATAGACCTTGCTACCTTTCCACCTGGTCTCCAGAACACACAAGCTATCCACCTTTCTTCTCTCCATCATATCAGCCAACTCTCTAGTTTTCCCTGACAAAGTCCCTACATTCAAAGTCCCTACTCTAAGTTCTATACTCCTGCCCTTCCTCTTCTCTCTTTGCCATGAACACGCTTAGTGTTCATGGCAAAGAGAAGTAAGGAAGTAGTCCAACTTCCACTGGCACCCTATAAGCACCAGTGGCGGTCATTGTTAACCCGGACCATGACCGATCCGGTATGGAAGTCATATTTGTGATTCACATGTTTGATTTGGCTTAGATTTTACATCGGATGCCCTTTCTGACACAACTCTCTGCATTTACCCGGACTTGGGACCGGCACATGAAAACACTGGATTGTGCCCCCTTGTGGTTGCATTGTTATATTTCTTGGTTATTGTGTTTTAAAATTTTGTCTTCCTGGGAACCCTCTCACATACGTGTCAATTCATATCACCAGTAGGAACAGTGAAGTAACGTTAGCCGGCTGATGGTTGATATAACAACGTCACTTCTGCACAACATTTAATAACAATGCTAGTGAAAATTTTCATGTTTTGCTTTGATCCATTTTCTCTGGCACATAGGCTGCCTGGCCTCAATAAAGCTAGGCCTTTCACATTGGTCCATTTGTGAGTCTTTTCCGTGTTGAAAGCTGCTGCTTACACTACTAAACTAACTTTTAAAATGCTGGTTGCCAGTGCCGCATTGGCTTAAATTAGTTATGCTATCACTGCTCAAACATGCCTCTTGGCCCCCCCCTGCAAAAGCTTCACGTTCCCCATGGGGGTAGCGCTCCCCATGTTGGGAACCTCTGTTTCTACAAATCAAACCATAAAGGGTTGAATAAATCTATCTGCGAGGCAAAAAAGCAGCAAGTAAATGTCAATCCTGCCAATATGATGGAGGTGAGAATGTAATTTTGTCAATAGATTTCTACCTCTTGAAAAATCATCTGTAATTTTTGATCAAAAAATCAAATCACTTTAGATGTTTTGACTCTATCATGTGCTCTTCATTTCATATGTCATATTTCTATTGTGTGTGTGTGAGTTTCCGCCCACCAGTGGTTGTAGTGGTAATTAGGTCTGGGCAGGAGATATGGATTGGCTGACTGATATAGCCATCCCCACCATAAAAAAGAAAATACAAAGAGCATGTTTGATGAAAAGAAATAATGAATAGTATACCTGGTTTGGTATAATTAACTTATGATGGCTAATATTAGCAAACTCTTGTTAAATATCATAACTAACATTTTATTGACATCATGACTCTAACCATTTCTCCTGTTGCAGCACTAGCTGATTTTTAGCAAAATTAAATAGGCTCACTTTAAGTGCTATTAGGAATGCCTGCTTATGCATCCCCCACCACATTTAGCTGATAGTTGTTTTCAGAGTGCTTTATAGTGAGTGTTCTTCTTCTGTCCCACCTCATTGTTCATGCCCATGTGACTTCTCAAGTGCTGTCATTTGGGGGCGAACTTCAGCCAAGTAATTCTACCAAACCATCCCATCTGTGACATCCCTTCTCTGGGAAAAAGAGCCATTTGATCCCTCAATCCCTCAGCCTGTTTATCATTGCAATTGGAAGTTTTTTGTGAGCAAGGTGGAGTGAAGAAACGCTAAAGCCTCTTTGGAATATTGTGCGTAAACACAGGCAGTGCATCACTCTGGTAATGAGATTCTCCATTCTGTTTAAATCAAAAGCCCCTCTGCACCTGAGGAGAACAAACAAACCCCTTCTCAGAGACACACACATACATACACATACATGCACAGACACTGGCACATTCACCATATTTGCCAATTTCTTTCTTTCCGCCTGTTCTTCCTTTCCTCCGTACCCTCTGTGAATTTGGACAGACTTTTTGTATGCAAATATGTCATTTGGAAGACCCCTCTGCCCAATATACACACACACCCACACACACGCACACACACACACACACACACACACACACACACACACACACACACACACACACACACAGAAAACTCTATGGAGGTTTAGAGTTGGTGTGCTGAGATGAACAATGCTCCAGCAGGGCAGTAGAGGCTACTAGAGGAAAGCTTGTTTGCTCTTTTTAAATTTATTGCATGTATTGAACAACAAGCCTAACTGGTTCCCCCTTTTTTCTGCGGTTAATCCCTCTTTTCATTATCGTGCTTTTCTTTTCATTTGCCACTCAAAAACAGCTTAGTGCCAAGAGCTGCGCAAAACACTAGCCGATTTCCGGAGTGTGCTGTTTCTTTCTTTCTCTGGGAGAGACCTGTAAAGCTGCTTTTGTTCAGAAGTCTATGTTTTGTGCAATGATGTAGGTCATTGTTTGACATCCATCTATCCAGGTCTAAGCTGTGTAATGCTGGCAATTCAAAGGCCTCTGCTATGACTTATCAAATCAAATCAAACAAAAAAGATTTGTATTAATATATCTGGCAGGTAAAAAGCAGCCAGTAAATGCCCATCCTGCCAACGTGATTGAGGTGAGGATGCAATTTATCTCAACAGATTTGTCTGTAGCTGTAAAAACTTCAAGAAAACCCCACCTCCCGAAAAACATCCATAATCACCCAGGAGCCGGACTGTTCAGTAACCTTCTCAGTTGATATGCCAGCACAGCTGTTGTGATTTTATCAGAGTACTCTCAGGAAGGTTCAGCTATGTTGGCTTGAAAGTTAAGCTCTAAATTAAGAAAGGAAATGGTATAAATAATAATGAAGACCATGTGACGGGTTTGGAAGGCCCACGCCCATAAAGCTACCTCGTTTGACTATAGGCATTCAAATATTCTTATATTAATGGTTACCAGTAAGCTAAATGTGTGAAGCATTGCACTGGCATTGTCAGGCCATAGTAAACACATCTTTAATATGGTTAGACTTTTTTTAACAGAAGACCTATAGTAATTTATACTGGCTCCAAAGAAGTACATTAAAATACTCAACCAAAGCAGTGATTTGCAGTACATATTTTTCTGAACAGTCTACAAAGCTGATTTTGGTTGACATCATGTGAAAGATATTTGGTCACTGTTAGCTCTGACCTTGTTTCTCTGAGAAGAGGTCACTGTTAAGCATAGCTCAGTTTGAGTAACATCTAAACACGCAGTTCTTTAGTACACTGCTGATGAAGACTCTATCCTTGAAGATGAAAAAAGATGCTGTATCCTTTTTTTGATGTCTGCATGTGTGTCTGTGTGTTGCCTTGTCATTGTGTCCATTGCTGTTAGCCCTGTTCCACTGGCCCACAGAAAGGACATTCTTTTCTGCGGTGTTACAGCCTTGTTAAACCCATTCCCCCTGCTTCCTACCCTGTTAAACCTTGTCTTTCTCACAGCTTGTTTCTCAATCCATTCCTCCTCTTTCAGTTCTCCAATCAGTGAAAGATAGTCAGTCACTGGCCATTCAGAAGCAAAAGAACACCCTGTCGAATTGGTGTAAATTAAAAGTTCTTTTTGAGTATACTTTTTGTTGAGTGTGTTTGCGTTCTTGATCTCTGCATCTGTTTGGTTGCTCAGTGGGGGTTTTTAATTGTCAAATGGAAAAGATAAAGTGAACTATTTTCCCTTTCTTCCTTCTTGCCTCGTAAGTCCTTTTACTGGAACTGACCTCCAACATGCCTGCCAGGTGCCAAGAATCTGCCATTAATTCCCAGTTATCTGCCGCCAGTGGCCCAATGCTCAGCATGTTTGGCACATTGGGTGGGGAGTATGTGTGCTGTAGAAAAGAAGTGTTATGGTTCTGGCTTGTGTCTCTTCCCACATCCGTCACAATGACTGCCAAAATCCCCATGACCTCATTCTCATTAGCACTGCTTCAACTACAAAGAGCCAAGCTGGGGTTCTTCGCCGAGGAGCACCAGTCCTGAATGGACGATGCCCGTTGCATTTTTAAAAAGGGTTGGAGACTTGTTGCTTGTTGCAGAAAGTGTGCACAAAGTCTGCTCGTGTGTAAACATTGTGCATAATTATGAGTGCATATGTCATCTTAGTCTGAGCTGCCGGACTCGATTTCTAAGCTAAGGAGTGGACACTTTCACCAAATTTGAGAATAGCACCTTGGAAAAATGCAACAACGAAGAATGTTTTTAAGGCCTATTTCCTATCCTAATTAAATCCCTGTATCCTGAAGCTGATAGCAGGGATGCTGAGTAAATGTTTGTAGCCAAACAACTTAATAGCTGAATAAATCTGTTGAATGTTATGCTTCCTATTTTGCCTGTCAGAGATTTAGTTAATTTGGAATCATGAGACTGATGTCATACCGGTTATCTCTAGATACAGGATGGTGTGTCATTCTGGTACTACAGAACATCCACAGTGTGTTGTGAAGAAGGCATTGGCCTTGTTGTGTCTACCATTTCCTTTATTCCTTGCCTTTTGAAATTACTTAATATAGCATATGTGTTTCTAACTTTAGGAGACAGTCAGGATAAAAAAGAAAATCACCAGGCTTACTACAGGGTAGAGAGAACATAAAATGGCAGAATGAAAGATGATGAAAAGGTTGCCCTCTTCCAAATCTCCCATCCAGAGAGCGGATTACCTATCAGGAAATATCTCCATCTTCAGGGTGCCTAAGTTTCTGTCTCTATCTATTACTTTGTCAGGGGAGTCTCCAAATTTCCCACCTGTCTGGTCTGATTCTATGCTCCATCCCAAAATCTTTACCTTGGGCTGAGATCCAGCTTGACAGGAGGTGAAGACAGACTCTTGCCTGAACTCTTGCTATGCACCTCCTTCTCCTGACGTGTGACCCTACCATATGCCAAATCTGCAGTGTTAAACACAATGCATCATCTGCATATTCAGGTCAATGCCGCTGGGAAGAGTGAAAACACAGGAAAGGAAAATGAGCAAAGTGCTGTGGGGAATTTAGGAGGGAACAACCTTATTATGTGGGTGATGCTTGCTGTGTGAAATGCCAATTGGCTTCAATTAGCCTGATGGCACCTGCACAACATGTGTCTCCCAGCGGGACCACCTCTATTACTGCTGTGACGATTCCTTATCTGTCTGGCAGGACGGCTTATCTTGAGATAAATATTGGAATGGAACGCATGATGTTAATGATGCTAAAAGGGAGTGAACACCTGCCTCAAATTCATATTGCTGTACGATACTGTGGACTATATAAATGGAGTAGGGAGATTTGGGACAAAATGCCTCCATGTTTTTACCAGCTGCACAGATAAACTGTAGTTAAATGGCAGGTGCATGATACAAAATGAACTTCCCTCACACAACAGTTAAGTATATAACAAATTAGTCTGCTGGTTCACTCTACTGTGGACTGGAGATACTTAAACATTAACACTTTTTTACCACCAGCTCCCCTTACATTCCAGTATTTATTCTGCTCAGGCCCACTGTAAAAAACATCTTCAGCTTACTTTTTCAATTTGAGCCACAATTCGCCAGAAGAGATAGAGCCCTGTGTCCAGGTACAAATCATCCCAGTGTGTCAGAGAAATTGAATTTAGCATGAATACATGATTGGCTGCGATGTGGTGTCCAGAATGCATGGTGGCTAATCCTCCGTGATAGTAGTAAGGTGGCGTGTGAGCGCAGGACGGTGATGCTGGGTCGTGACAGCTGCACAGGAAAGCTTACACTCTCACACACTCACATACATGCCATCACATTCAACACACACACAGGAAGACACACCTATGTGATGACATGCTTATGAGAAACAAAACCCCAGGGAGTCACAATCACACACTCACAGTAGGTTGTCGGCAGCTGCCCGTTTGTGTGTGACTGCAGAGCATGCTGTGCACACATGTTTCTGCGATTACAACCTGCTGTGCATGTGTGTACATGTGCCTGTTGTGTTGATGAGTATTCCTGTCTGGTTACATTTTTTTTGCTGCCCCATGTGTTGTTGCCCTTTCTCCACTGCTGCATTTACAGACCACTTGCAGGCCCCTGTAGTGTAACCACAAAACTCTAGCATCATGCCTGTCATTAGCCCTCACACTAAGAGCCTCTTGAATTCAGCCCCTTCTGTCTTTCACACAAAGCACACCATCATTTCCTTTGTGGTCCATGCTCCACTGCAGCAGACTGATATCATTTTCCCATGTATTTCCGGAAACAATAATGAGTGTATATCCAGGTGAGCCAATGCTTATGGGCTTGTCTTCCATGTTAGACAATGGTTGGTGAATGAGGCACTCAAACACAAGTGGATGTGATTGCACATGAACATATACAGGCACACACGTACGTTAGCATACAGAACGCTGATCACACACACACACACACACACACACACACACGCACACACACACACACACACACACACACACAGTACTCCAGTTTGTAATACCCCTGTGCAGTCAGGCTCCAAAGATCTGGGGTCAGAGAAGCAGCTGTGGTTTTGGCCATATGAAACGTTAAGTTGCTTTCAGACAGTAAGAGATTACCACCTCAGCTTACATTTCTCTGCTGGCACACTTATAAACATCCCCGGGGATTTGCCAGTTCTTTGTGAGTTGACCATGAGATATCTTTTTTCTAGCAACAAGGATAGTCATGCAGGTGTCACACATATATTCCCAAGCCATTAATATAAATCGCATTACATCATCATGTATGTAATGTTTGGGTCATCAGTTTATCAGTGAAGAGTGGATAGCCACAATACCACCAGCCAAGTCAATGTATTCTCGCTTTAAACACATTTTAAACACATTTGTGCTAACATGGCCTCTGTACACACTTTGGCAGAGAGCCCATTTGATCCAGGCACATTTATACAGCTACAAATAAAGGCCTAATCACATTAGGCCTCAGTGATCTCAATTTGAAAGTCCCTCTCCACCTGTTTATTGTTGTGTTCACTTGGATGTTTGACTGTGGAGAATGATGGATTGGCAGAGTTTAAGAAAGTTCATACTCTCAGTTAAACCTGGAGTCAAACCTGCAGGATTTGTGGCATGAGAAAAGTTTGGAAGTCATGATTCAGGTGAAGATTACACGTGTGATGTAGAAACAACAAAGTCTCCAGTGCACATTAGGGATGGGAACTGAGATCTAGTTCCAATTTAGAAGCAGTTTCAAATTTTCCAGTCCATCAGAATCATACGCCTCCTGCTCATCAATTCCTTTTGTCGATGCCAGCAGTTGCATGCTCATCATGACCTTAAACTTTTCAGCTCCACTACTGGAAAGTGGAAACAAGAGAGAATCATGGCGGAGAGGGAGAATTGGTGCAAAACGCGGCTTTACTTCACAAAGAAATATGACAACAGTGCTACTTACTGTGAAATAATCAAAGTGCCTACAGCATGTTGAGACATCTTTTGATGTGACGTGCATGAATGTTACTGCCTCCCAACCGAACAATAGGTGCTACACATAGCATGCAGTGTGTGCAACATGTAGCATTGCAGGAACACATGGGACAAGGTCAACTATGGCCTGAAACGCCAACAGAACAGCAATATTTTAAACCATGGGAGAGGGGATGTGTGTTAATTAGAAGTTTTGAATGAATAAAAACACAACAGTGATGTGCAGAATTGGTAAAGGTAATCAACAAACTAATAAAAAATACACTATTTAAAAGAAGTGTATGTTCCATTGGATTGATATAACAAGGTCGTGGTTTAACTGTTTACTTGATGTATTTATTTTGGAGGAACTCTGTGGAATACTGTTCAGATAATACCACAGATGCATTGATGCTTAAAACCTGTGTAGGTCTAATATCAGAAAACTGATCAGGAATTGATAAGGAAATTGATAAAGAGTCATACCAATGAGAAGAATCAATAATGGTATTGGTAGATAGGTAAATGTTTGAAAGAAACAAATATTTCCATATTCATAGATTAGGGATTTTTCAATGATGGATAACCAGGTAAAACCTAATTGGGTAACAGTGATGAAGATGAAACACAGGTATGTACACTTGAATCTCTCAAGGAAAAATGTTAAGATAATGTTTAGAGCAACTAAACCTAAAGGGTTTCAACTTTTAACCTGTAGTATATTAATTGTGTCATGTTGATATTGATTTGCTTTCCCTTTATGCAAGTGCTCTGATGCCTCTACCCTGCATACATACAGCCAGGCATTAACAGTCACTGTACTGTGATCTTATGTTTATTCTTATCTCACTACACCAAACCGTTTTTTTTTTGAGATAAAGGCTATGTTTGGTTTTTGACAGATTTATACAGTAGGTACATATTGAACATATTGCTACATTTACCTGTCCTTCCACATCACCTATAGCAGCTTCAAATGCCAGTCATCATGTTAGAAGAGTAAACTGAGCATTTGCCTGTGGCATAGTGTTTACTTTGCAATTTGATAGATCTTAGTATCAAAGTAAAGGGTGCTAATTCCCCATTAGGAATATGAGTGTATCTGGCGTACCCCCATGATTTCTTTAGATGTTGATCTTTTTCTTGATTATTTCACATCAGTCTTTTTGTGATGTGGTACTTGTTTTATTACCAGTTTTGGGAGAATCTAGGTATCAATATAGTTTTCTAACCTCTTCCTCTATTTGTTCTCTCACTGTTTTAAAAACAGGGCACGAGTGAGTGTCATTTCAGGTCACATTTAAATGCTAAGGAATGCTGCTGTCATAGCATTTTCTGGCAGGGGTTTTTTCCTCCATTTCCATTATGTGAAGTGAATCTTGGCTAAGGTGGAATGAAATATATTTCCTCCAGTTAAAGAAATTTGAAAGACTTAGTGTCAGTTTGCTTGTGTGTTCATTGCTCAGGGGTAATTGGGTTTGATTGGCTGAGTCGATGGTCAGAGGAAACTATCCACAGTAGGGGATTTTAGAATTTGGATGTAGCCACTAAAAACCAACGCTACACTGAAAATGAACTGTCCTTCACAAAACCCACACTATATCCTATCATTATCGTTCCACAAGCATTTAAAAACATTAGAAGCAGAAAAATTCCAAACAGGACATTCCATATCATTTTGGATTTTGCAAAACCACCCAGTTATTTGGCTTCTTGATCACAACAAATTTATGCTCTGATCTGCCGTCAACTTTACATAGTTCTTGCTCCCCTCCTTCTGTCTCCATGTTTTTTCTCGTAGCATGGTTGGTAGCTTGTACCTGACTGGACAATGGCATGTAACCTGGGACGTCTGGGAGACCAGAGGGAAGACAAAAAACAGAGCAGTAGAAAAGCTTTGAGTGAAAGAGGTTGTAAGAGACCCGCAGGAGATGTTGGCGATGCCCAAACACAGAAGAAGAGGGGACAGTTAATCTGATAATGGCCCCTGGGCAGAATGACTCTTCCTGGGCTGCATTGTGGCTTCACACACGGGTATCTATCAGGCCTCGACTTTCCTGTAATTACATATTCTTCATGTGGACACAACCAGGGAGAGCTGGCACATGGAGGAGCAGAGAGGGCCGGTCAGCACACTGAGGTGTGGGATGATTGGAAAAAGAGAATCAAAAGAGAGATTTTTTTTTCTCTGAAGACACTGTGAAATGAGAGAGAGGGAGGATAGAAAGGGAGACAAAAAGTGAGAGAGAAAGAGGGTGAGATAGATACTGTAGGTAACCACAGTGTCGTGTCTGCAGTGAGATAAGACGATTTCAGAGGCAGCTTTCAGATGCTTTTTTCCTTTCTCCGGAAGCTGGATGCATTCAGTTTCTCATGTGTACCTCACTTTGTCTATAGCGCCTCAGGTGAACTTAAGTGTTTAAGTTGAACATTAGGTGAGTTTTCTTTGTGCTTTATTGGACAAATTTGACCCTGCACTTTTGTACAATCTCTAATTATTTGCCACAGTAAGAAACCCGTAGGCTTTATTGGCTAGGCGCGTTCAGACCTGAGGAGCTTTTTCACAGTTCTTAGAACTGTTGGAGGAAGTTCTTCATTTTTGTGTGTCTGCACCACAGGAAGTGAGACCTACAATAGTTCTTTGAACACTGTTTTGAGGGAACTTTTTAGCTCCTGTTACTTTTTTTACTTTTCAGTACAACAATAGGAACAACCAGTGACATATGTTTACGTTAATTTGTCAAACACTAACTTAAGCAAGCCAATATAGCACTGGCAACTGCCAATTTTAAAATTCAATTTTAGTAGCGTAAACAACAGCTTTTACGTTTCCAAAGTCCAGGCAAATTTCAGAGATCTGGATATATCATAGCAGAACATGAAGAGGTTTGCTAGTGTTGTTGTTGAATCGTCCAACCAACCATCATCCAGCTTCAGTTACTTTAACGTTCCTACTGTCGGTGTGAATGTGAAGAGAAAAAAAGCCCTTAATGTCCGTTCCTCAGTGGAGCAGTACCTAGATCTGATTCCCTTAAACTGTTTTATCCAAAAGTGCCTGCTGTTAGTTTGGTAACAACATACCTGTTACCTGTATGTGACTGACCATATTTCTTTTATTTTTCTACAGTTTTTATCTTTTTCCCAGTGTACGTTATGCTTTAGCATTACTTTTGGAATCTCAAAGAAAAAAATCACACTGACACAGATACACACCCAGTGTATTGTACAGGGATCATGTGATGTTAAAAGGCACAGAAGATTTGTGTTTACCTTAAGTGTCCAATTCTCAGATCATCTTCACCTTTTAACTAGTTGTTTGAGTGAAGGTGAACAATGACAACCATGTATTCCTTTGCTTCGGTTGACTGCATTTAATATATGCAGGCCAGATGGATGAATACTTGGTCTGACCGCACCCATTGGTTGCACTGTCTTACTCTCATGTCAAAGTCATAGCCAGGCCAACCCAATAAATAAGTTGTAACTTTGGTACACTGTTTATGAGTTATATTATCTGGACGTGTGTGTTGTCACATACATGAGCGACATATGCACTGTAGTTTGTGGGTCCAATGACCAGGGGTGAGCTCCAGCTGAATTCCAGGCCAGTCCTGGCAGGAAGTCATCTAATTAAACTGTGCTCAGTAAAGCCTGATGCATACTCAACGAGAACAGAGAAGTTTGTTCGTTTTCTTGAGGCCATTTCATACTCCATGAGAAACTCAAGTGCAGATCTCCTAGGAAGTCCCTCCCACTGCAGCACACGAATCTGACAGAAACTACAATACAGCGGCTCAGATATTGGATATCGCATGTTTTACAACAGACGCTCGCCTCCGTACACAACGTTTGGGCTACGTCTTTTCATGAATTATTAGCTATTTGTGTGTCTTTATATGTCGTACAAGATGTGTTATAAAGATTTTCTTACTTCCTCACAGCCTCTGCTAGCCTCAAAACTATCCGGGAGCGGATTAACCATGCCCACTTCAAATTCTGACCAATCACAGAATAGCTGTTGGACACCACACAAGAAAAAGGTTCTGCCCAGACGATGTGTCGAGAACAAGCTACGAGAACCAGGACTGTGAGAAAAGAGTGACTATATGATTAAAATGGAAAAACGAAGAATTGCTTTTGCCGGTTTTTAAAAAAGATTCAACTCCAATGGCAACAAGCTCAAAAGCAGAAGAGCCAGATTGTTTATTTACTGTTTTGACTGTTCACCTCTCATGAGGATGTGGTCATGGAAAAGAAGAGACAATAGACTGCCCAGATATCGTTCAACAAAGCCTATAGACATTGTGATCAGATTGAATTGATTGATATGACAACAGCAAAGACAGGGCTCTTTTTTTAGCATTCACCTTCACTTCAATTTTCTACTCCCACAATAAGCAATTCATCCTCACTATTGTGTTCTGAACTGAAAAAGATATTTGTGGAGATACAAAAGAATCACGAGTTTTCCAAGTAGCCGAGCAGCTGTGGAGGTTTATGTGATGTGATGTCAAACATTCTGTGAGTCACTCTGCAGAGACGGAAGTAGATTGTTTTCTGAATGTGAATCTGTGGGTGACTGTTCTTACCTCATCCAGGTGTGTTGATTGAATCATCTCTGCTGAAATAAAAAATACACATCTCACTGCTGACCTTCTAGGAAAAGTATCAATCTGAAATCATTTCCATGTAACTTTCTGACTAATGGAAACCATTCCTGAAACAGGTCGGTGTTTTTGCATTTTCTTGTCCTTTAGACTCTTCAGACCTTTTAAGCACACACCATTTCTGTGCCAATGAAAACACACACATTGTTGTGCTCACCACTGTTGCAAACCTTTTGCCTGGTGGCTTGATGTAGATCAAAGCCATCTGTAACCCTTAGTGCTTCAGTGAGTTGTGGACTGGGCCAAGCTGAAGAGCAGCTGTCGTTGTGCAGCTCTGTGTAAAGAACAGAGGAAGTAAAAAGATCAGTCTTGACCTTTGGTGGAGACTGCACCAGCTCTTTCACAATGCCTTGGAAACCCAACACTGTCTGTGACCTTTACTGTCTGTGTTGAAGTGTAGCCACTATATGGCAATGAATGGAAATGAACTGGAGGAACAGGTTACAATATTAAATACAATGTGTTAATGATTTGTTTTTTTTTTACCTTTTCATCTGTTAAAGTGTTGGTTAAAGCAGTCTTGTTTAGTTAAAGTGTACATTTTTTATTTAATCGTATACACATACATTTTAAAGATTCTTTTTAGAAAGTAATGACTCTAAAAGTGATATATGTATATACATATATACAGGGCTTTCCAATTCTTGTACTTATCAATACAATCAACAAAGCAGTCAGTTAAGGCCAAAATGTGACAATTTGTCTTCCATGTTCCATCCATGTTCCTCTCTGTCTATGGAGGGGAACATTTAATCATTCTATGAATTAATATAGGCTAGATATTTTCAGTGACTGTTGTCATCTAAGTTGATAGTGGTTGCTAAATTATTATCTTATTATTACTGTTTGCTCGTCTCATGGCCTGTCTCCGGTGCTTCAGTCAGCAACATAACAGCCTAACGGCACCCGTGCGTGTAACCTTGGCAGGTTATACGTTCTTGTGGTCAGAAAAGCACAACATACATTTTTAAAGCAGTTGACTTAGCTTTCACTTATCATTAATCCTTACTAAGAATACTGTATAATTATTAGGTATGAGATGAAAGTAGTGGTTGTTGTTTTCAGCACCACAGAGACTTGGAGAGCGAGAGAGAGAGATAGAAAGACCATGTTTATTTCAGTAATAATTAGCAGTAGTCACATTACATTACTTTATTCAGTATTGAAGTGCATAGAAAAGTTTAGGCTACAGTATAATAGTTACTAAAAGAGAAGAGAGCCAGGGTGGGGGCTAATTTCACCTGGCTTGTGCCTAAGAGAGCAAGGAATGAGAAGTGACACCACTCTGTAACTAAGTGCCTGCTCAGTTTACCTTCAGTTACCTTGTTTGTTTTTTCCTTTCCTGGAAAAGTACCAACGAAAGCCCTGCTTCTCTTAAATGTTTAGTTTCTAACTGTTCATAAAAGTCTTATGACATTTTATACATTAAACAAAAAAATTGCTAAAGTCAAAGGCACAGTACAACTACCATAAAGAAACTTAATTCATACAAGCATAACTCATATGACTGGCTAATGACAATTTGGGGTTTGAGCAGGGCAGGATTACTGTATTTATGCGAAATGAAAAATATTGAAAAAAAACTTTCAATTTTCTGTTTTTCCATTGGATATTTCATGGAGAGAACATCAAACAACAAAAATCAAGGTTAAAAACTTAATTTTACGCTGGTCTAACAGTAGTATTTTAGAAAACTGAAGTCAGTTTTCTAGATTTCAGAAAATCATTTTCTTGAAGAAAATCCATCAGCGAGCGGGTTAGTTTTACAGAATAAGTTACCATGGTAACTGACTCTGAGTTTAAATGATATCTGTTTCTGGAACAGAAAACTTCCCTCAACCCAGGGTTTCATTAAACTCGCTTTTTGCAATACCCCCCCAGGTTTACTGTGTGAAGTTGTTTTGTTTGTATTGTTCATGCCATGCATACATGGTGTTTGCATCCTATATTCTTTGAATCTTTAAGGTAGCTACTGAAAAACAGTGACTCAGTAGCATGGAATCATTCCACATCAAAAAGTACTCAGGACAAGTCATGCCTTGGTCTGCAGAGCCTTAACACACCATCTGCTAATATTTGCAAATCCATCCATCTATTAGTATCACAGAAGTTAACAGGTCATTGATTTCATTGTAACACTGGGACCTCATCATTTACAAATTAAGCACTTCCTGTAAATGTTAAATTTACTTGGCAAATGAAAAATGAAGTACAGGACTAGAGACCGCTTCAATCATTCAAGCAGAATAGCTACATCAATTATTGAAATCTCTTTTTTGTTTATGACAGCACCGTGCTTACTAATTGCACAGTACAAATACTTTATTGTTTTTTTAGTTAAAACCAACAGAGTAGGTTGGTTTACAGTAGTTTAGGGTTATCTCTGTCTGTTCTGTTGGCCAACACCGACCCAGATTAGAACTCTGTGGCCCACATAGACTGACTCTCACATGGGCTGTACCATCAAAAAAAAAAAAAAAAAAATAGAAATTACTCATCTTCAGTTCAGAGGAAGCACCCCAGTTCATATGTAGGTCAACAAGGCATTGTTTAGGATGACACAGGGGTTTTCGTTCCAGAAAGGAGGTGTGGTGGCAACTGCCGTCTTCTAAAACAAGGCAGCTTCAATCCCCTGTGACAAGCTCCTCTCAGACAAAGACTCTTTGTGGAGGCTGAAATTAAAATCCTACCTGTCCAGTAACACCTGTAATTAATATGGGTGACCTTGGGGCCACTGGTAATTATAAGTGAGGTGAGCTGTGATGATAGCACCTGCGGAGTGATCTGGAGAAACGCTAAAGAGCATTTTTAGTGTTTCTTTGAGTTTGGATTGATGTGATATAATTATACAGCAGGGGATTCTTCTGTGGGTTTAGATGCTAAAATTGTCTCTGTAACAAGTTGTGTAATGTGATATTTTACAAAATTACTGTTTTTCTCATAATGTGGGAACTTTATGTTCTCTGCTCTTGGTACATGAAAACACCTGAAAGACAAAAACTGTAGGCTGTGAATGGCACATATTCAGTCTATTAATTGTCTTTTATTGTATTCTGAATGTGTGCTGCCTACGTGGGTGGACACTTTTCTTACATCGCCTTTTGTCTGCTGTCTGGGTACTCCTTCTTCTGTCTCAGCCAGCAAACAGCAACTCTGAGGAGTGTCATTACTGCTGTCTTCCATCTTCACACCCAGAAGGACCCATTCACACCCCTGTAGAATACGTTTACCCTAAAGCAATGGGGATGGATTTTATATAAGGTACCAGTATAATTTTTTACCTTACTGCTACATTTTATTTTGTAGTAAAGCAGTACAAGCTGCAAAAGAACAACGCCGTAGGTTTCAATGTGGAAGCATTTGAATTCCTCCCGCTTGATCCTGACACTGATTACAAGTTGTTGTGCATGGAGGCTCGCTGTGAGTGTGAATCAAACCAGGAGATGTTTTCTGTAGCACCATGTCCTTGGTGTGTGTTTGCCAGCGTGAAAGTGTCTATGTGCATGTGAATGATACTGTATTCCCCCATGCATGTAAATGGAGAAATTGTTTAGCTGCTCAGTGTGTGTCCCTGAAGGTGAAACATATAGCACCAGTCAACTGTGACAATTGAAGAAATTGAGAAAGACGAGAGAGGGAGTGAGAGGAGGATGAGGAAAGTGGGGAAATATCTGACATGAATAATACACCTGCATTTCAAGAAGCAGCACTACCTGCCAACACAGTTCTGGTGATGCTCTAACAGTATGAATATGCTAATAGAAATTAGACAATGCAGTTGCAGTGTGTCCTGTGTGGATGTTAAATATACCAGGTTGTGCGAAACAACAAAATGAGCAAACAGTGAAACCGTGTCAGACTGCGAATGAGGACTCTGTCACCCCGTTCAGATGATGCAGATATAAAAGCTGTCACTGCACAAACATAGAGGCATACAGCAATAATTTCATTTCGAGTGAGGTAAAACAAGCCATTTAGACATGCTTTCAGCTCATGGAAACACAAGAGGGATCTAGTTGTACAACACCCCATACTGTTTATCCCACATGTGTAAGGCTTTGAGTTCTCTGCATGCTGATAGTTTCCCATGCGATACCTTAATAATGGAGCTTATGAGTGCCACTAGTGCTTGATTAAGCTCCTGCCCCAGTGGCCTATGGGCTCAGGTGTACTGGCTGTAATTAACCCATGGTAATTAATTTATTGAGAAGCTGGAAGAGGATATGGGTGCTCCAAAGATTTAAAAAAAGCACTTGTTACAGAAAATAGCATAAGTTACTTAGCAGGGTTCTACCACAAGTCCAATAGAAAGGGATGCTCTAAAATTGCAGGCAGCTGAAACCTTTCAAACATTAACCTTCCTTCCAGTGTAACCAATCCTATGTGCCGTTCTTGTGAGCACTCACTGCTGCAACTTTGCATTCACAGGTTGAGCAGGAATTTATTTTGACTGAGAAGTTTTACAAATTTATTCGGTCAGCTTTGCGAGACTATCAGAATAAGGTGAGAGGATTTGGTGAAAACAAGCAGTACATCTTGAGAAGTAATTTAGTTCTTTCACGAAAGACAGTATGTCTTCAGTACAAGCATTGTGTTAAATTAGGGGACATCATGATACTCAGAAAATTATTCTTCATTTCAGTCACTTGAAGCGTGAAATTATCTTCCCCTTGTTGGCAGGTTTTGTAGAAAACAAGCAGCGTTTTTTAAGACTTGGATCATGTTTAAATTACTTGTTGGCACGGACATTATTTGCAGTGATGCTACCTGCCCTCTTGCCTTGGGACACTATGAAGACCAGCTGGATGTCATTACCACAGAGCTTGACTCAGGACCTGCTTATCTTGGGGTTACAGTGATAACCTCTGCAGGGGATAAGAGCTTATGGTCGAAGATTATCTACAATGTAGTTGCTTATCTTCCTCCATAAATAATTTTGTCCCTATCACAATGTGTTTAAATGTGAAAAAAACACTTTCCTGTGCATTATTGGGCGTCAGAAGAACTAACTCCACTCATTTGTGTGGTCGGAGGTTTATGTCAATGTCGTTTTGCTGGCAGATATGAATTCAGCAGATAATGCAGTGAACATTTAGAAGACAAGTTGTATGGAGAACTATTATTCTTGCAAACAGAAGACCTTAGTCACTCTTAGTCATTTCAGTCTTCCATATAGCCCTCTCCTGCTCATCCCCTCATTTTTTATCTTTTCTTTTTTCCTTTGAACGCTCTAGTTCTCTTGTTGTCTTCATTCCTTTGCCTCCTCAAAGACTCTCTTCTTTAGTTTAGAATCTCTTCATCATTTCCTTCTCCTATTTTCATGGCATTATCTTCACTTTTCTCTCTGTGAAACTATTGTTCTTTGAACACACACA
This sequence comes from Mastacembelus armatus, assembly GCF_900324485.2. Lineage (NCBI taxonomy): Eukaryota > Metazoa > Chordata > Actinopteri > Synbranchiformes > Mastacembelidae > Mastacembelus > Mastacembelus armatus. The sequence continues at coordinate 3,246,369 of NC_046650.1, read as the reverse complement.
CACACACACACACACACACACACACACACACACACACACACACACACACACCTATGTCACCCACAAATATATGCATAACACACATAGATGTGTGTCCTGGAAAGATAAGAGATTTGTGGAGATTAGCCCAGGGAGTAGGTAAACTAATATAAAAGAGAACATAGAGGGAAACAGTAGGTCCACACTGTTAATACTGCTGATAACCACATCAGCCAGTTCACAGAGGCAGGTATGTGACAGTAGGCACTGCAGTAATGTTGTAGATAAAACTTTATGCTTTGTAGACAAAGCATAACATGATCTCTGTGGTGTTTAATGTATGTATTTGGCCTTGGACAGCATAGAATGGGCCTTTTAACAAACTGAGTAATAATATGGTGAATTCCTAAAATGTCCTTTCCCCATTGGGATTAAGGTCAAGGCTGCTGGTGGCGTTGCTCAGTGCTGTTCCTGTGTGGCTTTCTTTTGGAGTGCTGACAATATTCTCTCCATATTGGATGAACATTGGTTAAAACCTGAAATGTGAGAAGGTGAATCTCGGGCAGTCCTTTCATGGTTGAGGAACTGACAGAATGCAAGGTGTCAACTGCTGTGAATGTTAAAAATAAGAAATATTGTCTTTGTGGGTTATTGAATAGTTTTCTTGAATTTTAATTCTTTTACCTGCAGAATACTAAACAGCATGTCAGACTTTAAAAAGAATAAACTGAAGGTAAATGGAAGGGAATATGTCTGTAGACATTTTCAGTCGTCCAGGTGATGTTACCTAGCGGTTGAGTCATGGTAACTGGACTTCTAGGTTTTAGGTGGAAATGTTTCACTATTCATCCAAGTAGCTTCATCAGTCTGAGGGAAAGCTGGTATGGAATCTCAAATTTATCCTTCAAGGTGCTTTCATTCCACCCCTAGCCCAAATAGGCTCATTAGGTGAGCTATGTAATCGGGTGAGAGTCGTTAGACACACGTGTAGGGTGGAGTGAAACCAGTATAAATTTGAGATTGCATACCACCTTTCTCTTGGATGAATAGTGAAACGTTTCAACCTAAAAACTAGAATATGGCAGGGAATAAAACTCATAACTAGGCCTGAGGGACATACATTGTCTTTGCGATGGGTGCCCCTTACACATTGATGTTCAGTCTAACCTGCAATTCAGAATTGTTGGCATTGGCAAATCTCCTACACTGTCACAAAATCGTTACCAGGCTTCTTTGGTGGAATAAAAGATCTGAAGTTCCCTGATCTTTGCAGTACCTTGGGACATGAATGGATTCACCACGTGTTCAATGAATGCTTCATGTCTGAATCATTTCCTTTCTTACGCTTGCTTCAACTCCATGTAAACCATAATAAAATTGTACAACCACTTTTTGGTGCATGTAATCTTAAGAAATGAGAACAAACGCTGCAGCAAGCCTCAACTCTCTTGTTCACAGTAATATGCTTAGAAGTCAAGAAATTTCTTTGTACTGTTGTAATGTCTTAATTATGTCTGTCTTGTAACTATGCCAACTATAACTACAGTTGTCCATTATGAATCTAAATGGTGCCCTGCATCCAATAGTGTAGCACTGATTTAGGTTCTGGATATTGGTGAAAAATTACATTTTGCAAGATGGCATCTCAAGCTTCAGTCGAACAGCTCCAAAGAATTCTGTGTTTGCCAGTTCTCTGCCCTTGATGTGATGCCTCCTGTAATGTGTGACGTGAAGTTCCCTTGTGTGTCTCCCAGTCTTGTTGTGTGTGATTGCTTGTCTCAGCTGTGAGTCACTCAGCTCCCTGTGCTGCTTTAGGACTTTCTGATTACTGTCTGCTTAATCTAATCCTGACCTAGAGGCAGAAGTTAAAATCCTCAAAGCCTGTGGTAAGGACTGTGAAGAAATGGACAGCATAGTCAAAGCTGGAGTTACAGGTCTGCTTTGACTGCACTCATTGGAGGGTTTTTGAAGGTGCAGCCAACCTCAAGAAACTGTACCAGGCCAAGGAGTGGGGACTGGGTCCTGCTCAAGCAGGATAGGAACAACCTGTGCTACAGTGAAAGGTTAAAAAACAGCTTCTCAGCCAGAGATGCCCTACCTGCACTAAAGATCTGTGAAGAGGTTGTACGACCTGTCTAAATCCAAACTTTCCACTATAATGCCAGTCCCCAAGAAGCCCTCCATCACAGTATAAAATGACTACAGGCCTGTCTCTCTGATGTCTGTGGTCATGAAATCTTTTGAAAGACATGACAGGCCCCCTGCTGGACCCTCTGCAGTTCGCCTACTGGACAAACAGGTTGGCGGATGATACCATCAACATGGGACTGCACTACAACCTCCATCACCTCAACTCCCTAAGGACATATGTGAAGATCTTGTTTGTGGACTTCCGCTTGGCTTTCAAGACCACCATCCCTGAAATCCTCCGCCAGAAACTCACCCAGCTCACAGTGCCCGCCTCCAGTTGGTGAATCACCAACTTCCTGACTGAGAGGAGGCAGCAGGTGGGGCTGGGGAACATCACATCCGGGACCCCAACCATCAGCACTGGTGCCGCTTAGGTGTGTTCTCTCCCCACTGCTCTGCTCTCTCTACACTAATGACCTAAGGAGACCCTTCTGTGAAGATCCTAAAATATGCTGATGACACCATAGTTATTGGTCTGATCTAGGACAGTGATAACGCATACAAGCGGGAAGTGGAACAGCTGATCCACTGGTGCAGTCAGAACCTGTCATGATCCGCAGTCTGGACTTCCTGTTTGTTTTATTTTGGAGGATCATGACAGGAACCGGTTGGGTTGTTTTCGGTTCTCCTGATTTAATGATTGTTTTCACCTGCGCCTCGTTTTCCCGGCAGGGCTTTTTATACACCTGGTGGTGCCATTGGCATTCGCCAGGTTGTCTGTTACCATACTCTCCAGTGAGGGAGTACACCAGTGACTGGATTCTGTTTTTCCTAGTCGTCTAGGAGCTACGACTAGGATTTTCACTTACCGGCATCCGCCCACAGACACTACAAGAGTCCAGGGAAGTACTAGCTGTGCCTTAATGTTCTCCTGTTATTGATACTGACTGGTTTTGTGTTCCACTGAGAGAAGCTGCTCAGTTCCCTGTGTTTTGCTTCCCTGTCATCCCGACTGGAGTCGGGCTCATGGGGCATGTTGGAGTGGAACAACGGAGATCCCGTCCGCAGAGGTGGTTGTGAAGTATAGCTTCCAATCTGCATGTTACTGGATGTTGTTCACCCGACTGACCTAGCTCTTCAGGGACATCTACTGGTTATACCTAGTCATTTGTCTGTGCGAAATAAAGACCCTTTTTTCCCCTCAGTCCTGTGTCTGTGTGTAGTTGAAGTCTCCTTCGTTACCAATTCATGACAGAACCATCTGGAGCTGAACCCACTCAAGACTGTGGAGGTGATTTTGGGAGAGAGAGGATAATCGGAAGCTGATCTTCCCTCTATCCATGACCTATACCCATCCATGGTCAGGAAACAGGGAAGGAGCATCTCTGCAGACCCCTCACACCCTGGACATAAACTGTTCAGACTCCTCCCCTCTAGTAGGTGCTACAGAGCACTGTATGCCAAAACCTCACGGCACAGAGACAGCTTCTTCCCCCAGGCTGTTGCTGTCATGAACTTCTAATGACATGGAGTGGCAGAAATAACCACCGTACAATAACACTGTATGTATATTTGCACATCTGCACCTACCTACTGTACCTCGGAGTACCTACCTCACACAACTGTGACAGTTAAACTTCACTTATAGTTAAATCTTTTGTATATTGTATATATCCATCCATCCATCCATCCATTCATCTTCTATACCCGCTTATTTCTTAACAAGGGTCACATGGATCAGCTGGAGCCTATCCCAGCTCTCTTTGGGTGGAAGGCAGGGGTCCACCCTGGACAGGTCCCCAGTCCATCACAGGGCCACATAGAGACAAACAACCTCACACACTCACACTCACTCCTATGGGCAATTTAGAGTCACCAATCAACCTGACATACATGTTTTTGGACTGTGGGAGGAAACCAGAGTACCTGGAGTAAACCCACACAAGCACAGGGAGAACATGCAAACTCCACACAGAAAGGCCAGGTTGCGAACCCAGGACCTTCTTGCTCTGAGGCAACAGTGCTAACCACTCAGCCACTATGCTGCCTATTGTACATGTTGTATATAAAAATATAATTCTCTAGTCTTTTTTTATTTTTTGCTTCATTTTACTCCCTCTGGGCTACTTGGCTTTGATCTTCCTTTTTTTAAAGTTTAACATTATTTCAATTTTTATGCATAGAGACGGCTGTTCCCTGTTTGTGTGCACAAACTTGGCCAATGAAAATGATTCTGATTCTACAGATACTGATCTCAGGTTTTGGGCACACAGTGTTACACAGGTGTCTCGCTGTAGGCTGGTGCTTTGGTGCAGCCTCTGCAGTTGTACTAATATGTTGTAATATGTTTAGCTGTAGTAACTTTCACATCAGATTAGGACTTCATTTCTGTTGGACTTGCTGAATCCTTCTTTGTTAAGTCCTGGTCCCCATCGTGCTTCAGGGCAGCCAGCCAGCAAACAGCTTCTCCTCATGCTATTTATTCTATGCTTACAATCATGTAGAATAATACGACTTAACCTAGGATTGTTGGTAATTAAGTGCCCTGATTGTCTTTGCCTCTTTGGCATATTTCTCAAACAATACAATGTTACTGCCCATACAAAAGCATAATACTTGGGTGTTCTTCAAAGTGCAAGCTGCCAAAATCATCCTCATAGCTGAAAAACATCCATTCTCCAGGGGAAGCCTTGGCAGGTGGCAGCAGTCCAATCCTACAGAGCCTGGAGGAACAGCACATCCTGGGTTTAGGTACTGTAGCTGCCAGGTCTTTCCGTCTGCCTGAATGAACTCCCAAGGACTTGCATAGGTAACTGTGATTACCTAATTATTGCACAGTGATATACTACTACTTTGGTTTCTCTTCTGGAGCTTTGTACACATATTATGAAAACACTTACTTGATCAATGCTGAATAAAATCAGAATAAAACAGAGGGGTGTCTCCCTGAAAACCACTGATTGACAAGAAATGTATTGTCTGTGTGACAACTTCTGTGTCACATGTTCCTTTGTCTTTGAACATAATGCTGCAGCCCATTAACACAGATTCTATAAACTATTTTTTAGGATCTCCAGAGCCTAATCTGACATCATTTGACCACCAAATCATTACATTTGAGAATCTGAAACCGGCAAATGTATATGCCTTTTATTGTTTGATAGATTTACAAATGTTAAAAAAAAAAGATCATAAGGAATCTTTCATTAGGGTTATTCAGGTCAGTTATACATCAGTCTACACCCTGACGTCCAGTGGATCTCTATAATTTTTCTGTTCTGTCATTTCTATACCTGCTTTATTATTATCATAAATACAGAATACATTCACAATACCACAGTATGTCTGCTTGATGCAGAGTGGCAGGAAGAAGGCCCATAGCACTGATGAACGCACACTGTGGGGCCACAAAGCAGGCAGTGCTTCTTTTATTGCTGTCATTCATTTTCCAAGGCATAGACAATTTTGACTGGTGCCAACTAGCTCACTTCCTGCTCTGGGCTACTTGGCTTTGATCTCTGTCTTTCCTTCCAGTTGTCTTTTCCCGGTGCGGTTTGCCCAAAGCAAGAGTATGTGTGATTGTCAATGTGTCTTTTGCTGCATGTTTGGGATGTTTGCCTGTTATGTCTAGACTCCAGGCAGGATGATGATATGGTGTCTATTGTCAGCAAAGCACAAAAGTGGTTTGATAGCGATGTGTCTTCGGTGATAAGGCTTGTATCTGTCTAATAATGTCCTGTTCAACACACTGTTTTATGGTTAAAGATGATTAAGTCCCACAATTAGGGATATAAATCTAGAAACAGGGTGTTACCAGCAGCAAACGGTGGTCTTTTGAGAACAAGATCAATGTGAACATTTCCACTCAGCTGTCCTGTTTATTGCCTCCTCCACTCTCCACTTGCTTTAGTTTTGCTGCTTGCCTGCATTACTGTGGTGAGGCTAAACATCACATACCAATAGACTGGTCTGGTTTGGGGGAGTCCAAAACCTGAAGGCATGCTGGATATGTGGCATTGAGCAATCTGAAGGACTCAGCAGCTGTCCATCCCACAGTCTGTCACCTGGAGCTGTCCCATGAGGTTTGCTCAGTTGAAACCATAGAAGGTATATAAAGATGGATGACATAAGTCAGTGGAACAGCATGATTGATACCCTCTTGTATGTGGTGGAGATGGGCCATGACCACATCATGTTCTTCTGTCATGTAAAGCATGCAAACCTCAGCAAGCCTGAGCACTCAGTATAATATACTGTACCCACTGTATTGTGTGTACCCGTCTCAGTTTGCACACAGACATGTACAAAGACAGTTCATGAAGGCTATAGTAGAACGTGTTTGCTGTTCAAAGACAGAACTTCAAAAAAGACTAGAGAAAGTTGACATACACAAAGACTTTGCTTGCAATGAAAATATTTATTACAAATTTTATTGTGCTGAGATTACCAAACACACACACAAGAACGATGAACATAAATGACTAAAATATATGAAAGATGCAGACCTGTTTAGGCAGTGTGTTTGTGAATTCGGTGCTCTCCTCAAGCAGCATTCAGCATTTATTGATTTTTGCACATTGAAAACCTGTAAAACTGTTTTCAAGTGAGGTACCTTTCAAAACTGATCTTGCTTTATGAAGATCAATGATTAAGCAGTGGTGGTTTGTTGCCTTTCTCAAGGAACCACTCAGTATATTTTGAAAGACTTGTTTGGTTATGTTTACAGACTTTTTTAAATGCAAGCATTAACAGATTACACTTTTAAGCTATTTCTGGATACAATATTATGGTTGAACTTGCAAAAACTCCATACACTTTATAGTAATAGAAAAATAGCACTATTTTTGCTGTTATTTCTGTTGGTCATATATGATATCATAGAAATGATATCATAGTTCGGGCAGGAAATGTTTTTTATATGTTTAAAATGAATTTATTATCTGTGATGGACTGACGATCTGTACTCCGCTCTCACCAAGTGTCAGATGGGATTGGCTCAAGCCACCCATGACACCCTGAATGAATGGATGGATGGATGGATGAATGAATGAATTTATTATTTCAACCATCCCACCATCTGGAGCCTCTAATTACATCACATGATCTTCATTAGCAGATGGGGTTTGGAATAGAAATAAAATGGAATATTGTAACCAAGAGAGTGACAGAGAGGCAATTCAAACAAGCACCGATCTGTTGGGAGGCAAGTATCAAACTGTATTAGCATCATGTATTTCCAAGACCTGACTATATAATAAGCTCTGACAGTAACCAGCATTAAACAGCTCAGCAAGACATTGTGGTTTGTGGTGAGTAGTTTTGCATGGCACGCTAAAGTATCCAGACAGTGTGGGTTTAAGGTGTGGCATTGTGTCAATACAGTCCCTCAGCTGCATCACATTCAGTATGTGTACATGTGAGGCACCAGGATTTCCAGATAGCCATCCATCCATTATCTGTACCCGCTTATTCCTAACCAGGGTCATGGGGATCTGCTGGAGACTATCCCAGCTTTCTTTCAGGTGAAAGACAGGGGTACACCCTGGACAGGTCATCAGTCCGAATTTCCAGATATGTGTGTGTAAATTGGGTTATTAAAAGAAGGTACTTTGTTAAACTAAGTATGTAAATATTGTATGCGTGCACATACATGCAGTATAAATGGTTTTTGACAGGCTGGTGTTTCAAAGCCAGTATGGGGCTAATGAAAGGCAACTTAATTGTGCTGATGCTGGACTGTCACCTAATAATAACCTGTCTCCAGATGAACATGGACTTGAGCTAGAGTTCTGGTAGATGGGAAAATGTTTGTCTCAGGCACAGACAGGAGTATCAAGCATGAAAAGATCAGGTTTGCACAAACCTGCATGCCATTTATGCAAGAGTTTGTTTGGAACTTTCTGACACATGACATTGTGGCTGCAGCAAGATATCGGTCGCTCTGTTTTCTTTGCTCATCAACACGAGGATGTGACTGTTTTGTACAGTATGTAAATGTGTGTATTCATTTTTTCAGTCAGGTCTCTTGGCATTATAGCACACACAGAGAGTCACACACCTTCCTCTGACCTTGTAGTTAGCAAGATGTTGACAGCTTCATCCTTCTGGATTTGTCTCTAATTTGGCCCCTCTGCATACAGTATGAGCACACAAACACACTCAGGGACACTCTCAAAGAGAGTGCTAACAGAGTACACAGACACAACAACAAACTATTGTGCATGCTGAGGCTTCTAACTGAACAATAGTTGTCACCCACTGAGATGTCCTATTGCTTCAAGTTCCTTTGAACAGTTGCTAATGTGGCGTTCAACAGGATATTACTGAGGAAGTGAGCAGATACAGAGCTCAGAAAAACTCATAAGCACAAATGTAACTTAATAGATAGACTGCTTACCTTTCCTTTGTCCTCTCTACTTTACCCCTTTTCTTTTAGTCTTTATGTTTTCATTTACAGAGGCACAAACAAGCAACTGCGGCATGCTCATGAACTGGGGAGCACTGGTTTTACCTCACCATGGTTATTTACAGCTGAAAATGACAATGAAAATGCCACTTGGCAGACCACTAATGGAGCTTTTTACTCATGCTTTCTCATTCTCCTCACCCTCTTCCCCTGGGCCTGAATAATGAGTTACTGCTATCAGCAGTATGAGTGGTGCATCATACCTTATTCTCAACCCTGGTGTCATGATGACCACCTCTGGGGAATTCAGGCATGGTTCACTGTTCCTGTGGGAGAGGGGTTTGTTCCTGTGTGTGCAGCACTACAGAATATTGCAGTAAGCATCGGTACATCAATGTGCCTCTTGAAAAAGAATGTAATCATTGACTGACCTCTCTGAAGTCTAAACTGTGTTTTCTTGTGGGTGAGTTAAGCAGCAGAATTTGTCACTGTCTCATACACACAGACACATGAACACATATGCAGTCTGAAGCTAGTGAAATGCACATACCCATTTAAGGGGAACAGTTTGCAAAGTAAACTCAAACTGTCAGTTCAGCAAGGTAGGCTACATAAAAGTGTTATGACCAATAAAAACAGTGTAATCTCTCTATATTTCTATAGAGAGTGTTCCTGAGAGTGAAAGTGTTCCTTGTAAAAAACTATTTTCTTTGTTGTTATTCAGTTAGCTTCTATGCTGCCATGCCATAGCACCCAGGGAAACATTGACTTCCTCTCAGTGCAACATTACCACTGACAGCCAGATGACATTTATTAGCGTTTTGGCTATCTTAAATATTTCCCTCTTTACTTTGTCTTTTCTCTCTTCTGTCTGTCATTTTCTGAAATGCTGGAAAATAATGCAATCAGTCAAACCTGAATGAGGGAGAAATGGAGCCAATCATAGGTCCGAATGAGACTCATCAGTCAAAAGTAAAAGAAAAATTAAGTCTTTAAAGTGATAGGTGGTGTGTAGCTAAATCCATCATTTTTCAGTACTAATGGGGCTTTTCCACTAGCACCACTCGGCTCTACTCGGCTCGTCTTGACTCTATGCGACTCAGTTTTTTTGTTTTTTTTTTGGTTTTGGATAGTACCTAGCAAGTAGCAGGTACTTTTTTAGTACCTCCTCTGCCAAGGTTCCAAGCGAGCCAAGCTGATACTAAAATGTGACTTCAGACGTAAAAAATGTCTGTGATGACAGAAACGAGTGACAGATGTGCCGCGCCTAGGCATGGACCAGGGGCCCCTTATGCTATTGGGCCCTGGGGCTTGAGCCCCAGTAAGCCTGTGTATTAAAACAGGCCATGCAACACCGAACATTTGTTTTTCCCTTTTTATCATCTTTAGCAAGGCAAATGACTATTCACTAAACAACATTGTGGTCCTTCGAGGAGATGCAGACGGTTCAGTTTTGTGCCTCTGTGCTATGACCACCCCGCCCATGTTGAGGTGGTACTCAATTGTAATGGAAAATGAGCCAAACCAAATTGAGTAGAGTAGAACCAAGTAGGGCTAAAACTGTGTAATGGAAAAAGGGGCATTACACAGCCATGTTTACATGCATGGAGTAACCCATCATTTCTCCATAACCTTGTTAAGGTCTTATTCAGATTCATCTGTTTACACACACCTTTGTTGCTGCGTGACTGACTCACTGCTCCCATGAATAAACCGATGCTGGATTCTTTGCTTTCCACTTGTATGTATCGTGGATGTCAGGACTCAGAAAGCTGCTTCTAAAAAAGCACAAACTCCTGTAACAGAATATCAGAAATGAATTGATAGAGTCAGCATACAATAAGACATCAAAATCTGGGGAGAATGGAAAAAGTTGAAATGAGATAATGGCAAGAGCATTTTCAAGGTGTTTTAGTAGACTTCAAATGAGTAAAAATAAATCCTATCTGCTTTGTAACATTTCCCACTTCCAGCTGTGTTCAGTCTTTTCAGTCAAGTCTGCATCCACCACATGCCACTGTGGGACAGTTGCTGTTGCATTATCGTATTAAATCACTACTTTGTCACCACCACCTGAGTGGAGGTGACGCCTTCAAGTGATGCTGATGTTTAAACAGGAAAATAAGTGATTTATGCACATGAGTGTGGAGAAAAGGGCAACAACAAGGTGACACGAATATTATGACTTTTATGGCATTGCAGGTGACTTCAGAGGAGTGATTGATGTTTGGTAAGAAATTTGTCATGTCTGTGTTAGTTTGCATGCTGGGCAATAGCAAACACCACAAAAAATTCTGTGAAATTGTTTGTTTTTAAAAATGAAAGAAATATGAGAAGTGTAATGGGGCTTTGACAGTGTGACACTTTAACTTGTCGCTGTGTTTAAAATACTGCTTGGGATTTGTCAATCTTTTTCCTTGGACATGCAAGCATGCCAAACACATGAATGGTTGCATGCATGCAGCCACACACAGGATCATTCCCATATACAGAAAAGAAACAGAATATGATCTTAGTGTGTTGGTGCAGAAAAGTATGAACAAATAACACTGACAAAACCTGTTTGGGGAAGAATAACTATTGTGTTGGATAGCCAGATATTTGTGAGTTAACATGCAGGTAATTACAGGTATTCCTCTTGAGTGTATTATGGATAGAATACTTTAACCAGTGAACCCTGAATAAAGCCCCAGTGTCATTAAGGCTGTGGAAGTGTGGAACAAAAATTTGGTGTTTGCAGGATCTTTTAGATTTATAGTGGAAAGATAATTTCCCAATTAGGAAACATATGTAATTATTTTTGGCACTCTAATCAACACCAACAGTATTATTTATCAGGTGAGTTTGAGTACATTTAGGTCCAAAGCATGTGAAGATCAGTCTTTGACTGATGACTGCCCACGGTTTTGTCATTGGTTTTTGATGTGGACCAGAAACTCAAACAAAACCAGCTGACTGACACAAAAGATGTGATTTATGTATGTGAGTGTTTTTTTGTCTGGGGAACACAATCTTAATGCTGATTTATCTGCTTCTAAATGGGGGACAGTTTGGAGGTGATTAAGTTAACTGAATAGTGTGTTTGGGGTCCTTAGTTTAACACAAAGCCTTCACTGTAGGACAGACCCACAAAAATGGATAGCAATGCAGGAGTCACCTTTGTTGATATTATGGTTGAATAATGAAAATGCTAGGGCCACTGCCCAGCTAACAATCTGCCACCTCAGATGTATAAAGCAGACAAACATCAAGACAAGACAGCATTAAATGGTTCGGAAATTTCTAAGGACAAAACTGCCATTGTACATGTGTTCGTGGCTAAGGGCAGTGCATAGAAAACTGCAGATGTGCATGAATTGTAATGGCAAGTTTGCTGAAACCTTAAATTAAGTCTAACACCAGAGCAAACATAAGTCAAGACTTTGCACATATTTTCAAATGTGAAAATGGTTCAGAATACTGAGTTAAACTAAGCTTTTAAACCATTTTGTTTGTTTGTTTGTGTTGTTAAATGCCACCATCTTCTCTGGTAATTGAAATAGGCAGGAAAAATGAAGATGACATCCATCAGTGGCTGCGGTCATGACAAGTCAGTTAGTCTGGGCGGGGGAGTGGGTGGGTTTACAGCAGCCTCCTTTACCCTGTTTGGCATGTTCAAGCTTCACTGCCTGGGCAAGTTAAAAAAAAAAAAAAAAAGTTGTCACTGAAAGGCAGTTACCAGACTGTCTGCACAGGGGATCTTTTTGTGCTTTGTTTTGTTCTTTATTTTTGGTCCTTCACTCCGATGGCACGGAGTGAAGGAGTGCATGTTAGAAAGATGTAGGGGTGTAGCGAGTAAATGGCTGTAAAGTCATTGGGTGCACTTAAATGTTTGGGGTTTAATAATAGAGTGTTTCCGCAGTGGTACCAAGCAAAACTGATACTGACTGAAGACTATAAAACCTTTATGTTTTCTGTCTTGCGTTTTTCATAAGTTCAGTCCATTTCACCTTTATATTACCAACCCTGCCACTGATCTTCTTTTCTTTTATTTGTGCAACGTACACACATGCAGATGCAACCCAAACACATACTGCCCAAACCCAGGGCGCTCCTTAGACAGCAACAATAATGAGAACGTCGTTAATTTGCCCAAACGACTGGGGGGCCTTCATCGTGGCCTAGTAATTAATTAACAGCAGCGCTGTTGCTTAATTAGCTCCATGTGAAAGGAGAAGGTGGTGGTAGAGGATGTATAATGTGTGTGTTTGATTAAGGGGAAATGGAGATTGATTATGAGTGCATGTGTCTAACTGACTTCAAGCAGCATCTGCGGCTCTAGTAAGCGCCTTGTGTTGGGATGAAATATTCTCTAACTCGGAAAAAAAATAGAATAAAGGCAGTTGATGATACAAATACCAGATGATGTAGTAACATCTTCAGATTAGATCTTAATATAATGACAGTTTATCAACAAAAGCTTAACTGCCTTTACACTGATTCAGAAAATGTGGCTGTGAATCCTTTTAACATTGGTGTTAAAGTTCTCTGGATACATGCAGTGCTAAACCATTCCTTTCTTTTGCTGTCTCCATTTGGTATGCATGATATGACCTGTGCTGTAAATGGGTAGTGCATACATTTTTATGCCTGTTTGTTCATAAATGGCAGCACATCCCCGCCCACTCCCTGGTTATCTCACTTTCCCCAAGTGCTTAGCACGCTTTGTTAGCTGCAGGCTAAAGTACCTTATCAACCCAGATACCAAGTTGTGTGCCCTGAGGGTCACATAACCCCCTTGATGAAATCCCACGACTCAGCATTACTCCTGCTATATACATATTAAGACTTGGAAGCATATAGCTTCAAAGAGGCCCTCTTCACATCTCCATCTTTCTGTATTCTATTAGTGCTTGTCTGTAATGTATTCTAGTTAGCTTGGGTACATGTCACTAGAGACCACTTCCAGTTTTATCAGTGTACATGTGGTAGTCTAAAGGTTAGAAAAACTGATTTGTGTTTGAACCTTTAACTGCAATCTGGAAAAAAAGGCTCCTGGTGGCCTTCATACACTATTTAGCCTTAAAGTTTTTGGACATGAGCAGTTACTTTGAAGTGCAGATTAGTCAGTGTGTAATAGACACAAATACTGGGATGATTTTCTTCCTTGTCCAAGAAAGGTTTTAAAAGTTTTTTGGTGAGTCCACAGTGCACGAGCCTGTGAGGTCAGAAAATTGATCACAAAATGTTGAAAAGCTGTTCAGTTTCAACTTTTTATCTGTTAGAAGAAGACTGTCATACTTTGTCTTAAAAGGTGCACAGTCTTGTTTTAAGACATTTTGGATTTCTCTCTCTGGAATTAACTGTTTGTGATCGTGATCTTTGACCACCCTGTCACTGCAAAAGGAAAGTGAATTGTGGATCAGTAAAACATTCAGTACTTTACAGCAATCTGGTGCTGATGTAAGATTTTTTTTTTCTCTTTATATCTGCTTCAGCCAATTATGTAATAATACTAACATGCAGAGTAACAAGCTGTATAATAGAGGAGGTTATAAAGCCTGTGTGAAAGGCAGCAGTGTTGTGTTGGTGTGGATGTAAGCCCCCTCTGGCCTTTCACTGTGCTGTAATCCTCTCTGTGTGTCTATGGATGGCTCAGACAAGATGAGGTCAGGGGACACTAGGCTAATACAATCATATGATTTAACCAGATAGAGAGCATGTGAGCATGTGCATGCGTGTGTGTTTGGCACGACTCTAATGCTGCAACCCAGAGCAAATGAGTCAAACACTATATGAATATACATTCTAGAGATAATGAAATCATTGCTCTATCTCTCCTTATTCATACATTAAGTTTTGACATTGGGAAATAGGCACCTGGTTTACAGTAATACATCCTACAGAGCAGTAATAATACGATTGCAGTCAATCATAATCCATAAAATAGTATGTGTAGACAACAAAACAATCAACCCTTGCATTATTAAACCACTGAAGAAATAAGGAAGGGTTTATTAGTGGGTTTGTTGTCATCAGAGACTTTCATTGTTGTTTATTCATGAGGCTACAGGGACCTACTTGGGCAACAATATTGTGTGGGACTATATACAGCAATAGGTTTTTATCTGCTTTAATTTTCATATTTAATTCTGATTCAGAGCCTTGGGTATAAGCACTTAATGAAAGTAAAGAGCATTCGAATCCAACACTCTAAGCTTAGTAAAATTCTGTTCCATTTGGATTCATAATTTTTCTCCAACCATCTCTGTCATCCATATTTCCACGATGGATCAGAAAGCAAAAGATTCTCCAGTCATTAATTATGTATACAACTCATGCAAGTCCTATCTGGACCAGGATGATTAATAATAGAACAGTGCTGTAATTACATTGCGCTCGTCACAGATATTTTCAATTCACTCTTCCTTCTTCTGTGCCTCATCTCTTTACCTCCCTTTTTCTATCTTTTTATCCTTCCTTTTCATTTTTGTTCTGTTTGTTTTTCTTTGCATCTGCTTGTTCAGGTTTAATCCAGTCTGTTATCATCAGCATCAGCTTTTATCTAGCATACTCCAGATGACATAACCGTGGAAGAAACAGGGGCATTCCTTTGCTGAAGTGTATGGCAAAGTCCATCCATCCATCTTCTATACCCGCTTATTCCTTAACCAGGGTCACATGGATCTGCTGGAGCCTGTCCCAGCTCTCTTTGGGTGAAAGGCAGGGGTCCACCCTGGACAGGTCACCAGTCCATCACAGGGCCACATAGAGACAAACAACCTCACACACTCACACTCACTCCTATGGGCAATTTAGAGTCACCAATCAACCTGACATACATGTTTTTGGACTGTGGGAGGAAACCAGAGTACCTGGAGAAAACCCACACAAGCACAGGGAGAACATGCAAACTCCACACAGAAAGGCCCCTGATGGGTTTCAAACCAAGAAACCTTCTTGATGTGAGGCGACAGTGCTAACCACTCGCCCTATGGCGAAGTCTAATCTCGCTTTTTGTATATACTAATACTTTTTCAAAAACAGAGACGCTGAGAAATAAAGAAAAAATAAGGGATCTCACGTCTCTTATGTCATAGATGAGTTGAACAGTTTAAACCAATTTACAAGAATATAACCAATGAATTAATAACTACATTTTTTTAACATCAACATTTGTGGATATAGTAAACAATAAACTTGGATCCATTACCTTTTTGCCAGTCATTGGGAATAAAGTCATTTCAAAGCAGAAGTAGTTTCACTGCACTTTTGTGGTAAACATTTCTCTTTGCTATGAATCAAATGACTTTGCTATGATTCAAATAAATGGCATGCATTAAAAAGTAGCTCCAAAGCCCCACAGGAAGTAAACTAGAAACTAGTCCCTTTTGTACATTCCAATTTATATCTATACTGCATGTATAAACTGTGAAAAGTAGGTTCATTAATCCAATAACAAATTGATGATGGTGGTGCCTAATGTGTGAACACTATAGTACACAAGTGTGCCATGAAAAAGTACTACCCCAGTGCTGGGATTTTTATTGCACTGGGAAGTACAGCTTAAGCTGGATTTATGCTTCTGTGCAATATGTAGACTTATGACCTACAGTTACTCATAACAGCCTAGTCTCAGTAGACCTGCAGAGCGTTCCATGTTTCCTTGAATAATCTTAGTTTGAGGAAGTGCATTTGAACTGTTTCCTCTGGTTGAAATGCTTTAGAGTTCCTCAAATGGTTCCTTAACCCCTGGAAAAGTTCCTGCTGTGGAAAAAAGCAAAAAAGCCATTAGAAACAGAGACAGATTAGGTTGAATGTTGATTCAGAAGCTGATGAGCAGTACAAAAACCTAAAAGCCCTACTTTGATGGATATGTTGCAGTGGCTCTTTTGGTAACATACTGGCTAATAATATTTGACAAGCCATTTGTGTTGTGTGTATTTTAGAGGCAGCAACATGCTTAAAGCTACTAATTTCAGTTTTAAATTTCAGAGGGGAAATCTAATAATCATAAAATGCATCTTCATCAATACTGAAAACAAATGTTATACTGATACTGATAAACATTTCCCCTAGGGTGAGCAGTTTTAAAACCACAGTCCCTGGCCAAGTAGCAACCCTGTATCCTTCCCTAAGTTATCAGTTGCAGTCTTCTTAGCCAGATGATGATTTTTGCAGAGAAGAAGCCCATTGCAGCAACATGCAGCAGCTTGCTTCACAGCCCGTTTCACCAGGAGCTGCCACGTGTGCTTTTTTGATACAAAATCTGCTTAATCATTTACACAGAAAATCAACATCATCAACAAACAGCTTCGCCACACTGCTATTGTCTGCTGTTTGTTGTGGAGACAGTAGATTACTGGATGTTGTCTGTGTTCCGGCAGAGAGTGGGAGGGGTCTTTGAAGGGGCCTGAGGTGAGCAGACGGCTCTAAAGCAGCACAGATTTACAAAAGGTGTTCTAGGATTGTCTTCCCTAACTTATCTGTTTCCCAGCCTTTGCATTTTCATTGCACTCCATTTCTGTTCTTTCGTGCACCCCAACCTCAATACCCCCTCATTCTGTCCCACTGTCACCTGCTTAATCTGATTCGTTTATGAAACTTTTTTTTTTTTTGGTTAGCACCAGTGAAGCAGTTTGTCTTGGAGCCAATAATGCCTAATAATCAAGTGTCACTGTATTTCAGCCTTCAGTTGTTCAGACATATTTTCTGTGGGCTTTGAAGGAGATCATTGATTTGTTAAGCAAACTTCAAAGGTTCACCAGGGCACTTCGTCTACCAGCATCACTGAATAGCTTGGTCTTTGCAGATATTTAGGCCCATCCTGTACAGAACACAAAAAATAGTTTTTGATCCATTACCTGTGACATACAGCTCTGTAGAGAACTTGGAAAAGATGGTGACTTCAAGGGTTTCATGTTGTCTATACTTTATTAAGGCATCATGTAATTAGATTAATTTGTGAAAATTTGTTGTTTGTTTGTTATTATGAAATCTTAAAATTTTATAGTAAAATACATGAATTTAAAAAGTCTTTGTTATTGTAATTATTGTTAATCATTATTGTTGAATATCTGGAATCTGGAATTTTCCTGGCTCATCCAGTATTGTTGTTTTTGTCCAGTGATCAGATTGTCTTGAAAGATGTTGCTGTTTTAACTTAGAAGTAAAAGGTACAAATAAACTGCTACATGTGGTACTTCTGCTGGAGCTGGGCGAAGCCATCTTAAATGCTGCCATCTATGAAGAAACAAATACCAAACTTTATTTTAACCATGTTTACATGTAGTACTTGATACTGAAAAGATAGATTTATAGTGATACATTTCTCCAGAAAACTAGTTCCAGCGTGGGTACTGCTGTCTGAGCCAATGCCTCTTTGGTATTGTGGTGCATTTTGGCTATGGCCTGAAGTGAAATCCTTGCTTAGCATTTTGGCCTTGATTTGTCAGTAAAACGAAAAAAAAGCATGAGCAGAAAGAACCAGAGAAGAGATGTAGTTATGTTTTATGTATCTCAACCACTACATCACCAGGACATATAGCAGGTTTTTAATATTGGAGTGTTCGCCAGTGTCTTTGAGGTAGATTACATGTGTTAACTTAGTGTTGCAATTAAAGCATCTACTTCACAGTCTAATAAGTTGATTTAAACAATCCAGCAGTATTAAATTATTTGAATTAGCTCTGCAGTGCTTCCTCCTCAATAAGCACTTCATAAAATTACAATTAAATGGTTTTGTGCATCAGTGCTATCTTTCAAGAGAGAATCACAGGGCATATGAAAATGTAATTCTTTCTCCCAACTTGTTGTGTGTACTCTGCCACCCAGCCTGTTTCATATCACACCAAAGTGTTTTCATATAATCAAGCTGTAATTATACCATAAATAACCATAAATACTGCATGCATACCCACGATAAACCTCGTCAACATCTTGCTGCAGATAGTAGTTATTAGTTGATTGGTGGGCTGTCAGCTTTGCTTCCTGTCAGAGACACTCTGATTGGCTGGCATAGTGACAGAGGGCGACACAGGGTTGACGGGTGCTGTGGGAAGAGAGGGAGGGTAGGCATTTGCACTGAGGGCTGTGGGCAAGGTTTACAAAAATAGCTTGCTACTGTGACAGGACAATGACGGGTCTCTGTGTGTGCTATCTATGTGCGAGTGTGTGTGCGCAGCCTGTGAAATCTTAATAACAACAGCACAACTAACCCTGCCCTATCATTAGAAATCTCTATAGTCAAGGGCTCACAAAATAATAACAGGAGCAACAGTAACTGTGTGTGTGTGTGTGTGTGTGTGTGTGTGTGTGTGTGTGTGTGTGTGTGTGTGTGTGTGTGTGTGTTGAGAGTGACACAGAGAGAGAGAAAAAGAATAACCATGAGACATGAGTTGATCCTCAGGGAAGGAGGAAGGAAGATGCTTCTTTTCCTCCTTTGTTCAAAGCCATATTTGAAATTACAAACAGGTATGTGCACGATCAGTGACACATACAAACACACTCCATAAACGCTGTCTTCCTCCCCTGAATAGGTGGTTGGTGGGAGACGTAAAAACTGTCTGTGCATGCTGGTGCGGAGAGAGAATAGACAAGTCAGTTATTGATCTCCTCACCTGCTCAGACAGAGACAGACTGAGGGAGGCAGGTAAATGATGGAGAGATCAGAAAAGAGAAACAGGCAGACACTAGAGACAGAACAAGAATAATTAAAAGGCAGTAGGCCAAAGGGGGATATTAGAAAGAAATCTGCAGGTCTGGGCCAAAATTAGAGGATGTTTTAAACGCACTTATTAACTCATTTGGATTTTAGCTCCCTAAAATGATGTGTTTCTTGTGATCTTTGAAACTGCCCCATCACCATTTCAGAAAATAATAAATTGGTAGAGATAATACTTGGATAGATCAATGGATGTTCAAACACTTTTATTTCATTGTTTGCTTGTTAAATTGGTTGAATTACTGTCAAACAATATTTGATTTTACTATAAATGGTCAATTCAATATAGTAATTTTATAGCACCATACTTTCCCTATCTTAGGGTTGCACTCAGGTGATTTGTAGAGGTATTTTGCTTCTATGTTGTTGGTTGACATAAGAAACATTAAACTGTTTAGGAAGCGACTGAGTTACCTCAACTCTTTAATTCTAAAATGGGCTGGAAAGCTCCACATATAATATATCCTACAGTTCCCAGGACTTAACTGAATGACTTGTAAATGCCCATGCCTTTAAAATCTCATAGTATAGTTTGTAACAAAGTCTGTTCTGTTGTACAGAACTGGGCTTAACTCACAAATCTGGTGACTTAAGACTCAACAAAATCAAAAAGACTTGACTGACTTGATTTGTGGTTTTATGTCTAATGTGTCAACTGTTTATTTCCTAGACAGCAGATACGCGTTAAATCAAGTGTACATTTACAGTATATGACACCATCCATCCATTCATTTTCTATACCCGCTTATTCCTTAACCAGGGTCCCAGGGATCTGCTGGAGCCTATCCCAGCTCTCTCTGGGTGAAAGGCAGGGGTCCACCCTGGACAGGTCACCAGTCCATCACAGGGCCACATAGAGACAAACAACCTCACACACTCACACTCACTCCTATGGGCAATTTAGAGTCACCAATCAACCTGACATACATGTTTTTGGACTGTGGGAGGAAACTGGAGTACCTGGAGAAAACCCACACAAGCACAGGGAGAACATGCAGACTCCACACAGAAAGGCCCCTGATGGGTTTCAAACCAGGAACCTTCTTGCTGTGAGGCAACAGTGCTAACCACTCAGCCACCATGCTGCCCAGTATATGACACCTTGATTGTCTTATTTGAATGTGTATGTAATCTGGTCAACAAAACAATGAATGGGAAAATGCTAAATATGCTAGGCAACATTTGGTTGCACTATAAATGCTGAGGCTAGTGTAATGTTCTTAAGCTAAGCGCTCATCTTAAGTCTTTTGCAAACACAAAATCAGTGAACCATTGAGACTTGTGTGTGCTTAGTCATCCTTGTAATGGGCTACATCAACTAATCGATAACATAAATACAACACGATCATTAAAATAGCTGGCAACGAACATACTGATTAGTTACGAGCTGCTTCTGACAGCATAAGAGGCAAAGAGTGAAAGTGATGTTTTCCACAATTAAACAATTTTTACATACTAATGTGGTGCATTCTTGTTCTAGTTTTTCTGTTTTGTAGTCAGATAATCAGTCATCCAGTAAAATGGTTCCGTGTCATTGGTGTACAGCCCACTGGGCTATCACTAATGGGTCATATCCCTTCTTCGTGCCTGCGCGCTGAAGAGAAGTTTTCTAAGCCCCGCTGGCATGGGCCCCCATGCCCAAGCCAAGTCTCTCAATTATGTCCGCAACTCTCAGATATAAGCAGTGGTTTGAGTGAGCTCTTCCCTTTTTTTTCTTCATCCTAAACACCAAGAATACAATTTCTTTGAGATGATGACTTTAGCAAACTGTGGCGTCACCAGGATCTGCAGCAAGTGCGGTACTGGGTACATCTTCGGGGAAGACCTGCACCCCTGCTATGTTTGGGCATAAGCTTCCTGTTATCATCATGACGACATCTAACAGGTGTAAGCTCCCTGCCCCTCCCAAGCTGGCCCAACTGCCCCTTGATGCCCAATTTCGCTGGTACAACACACACAACAGGTGCAAGCTACAAGTCTGGTCCCCATCTCCCACCATCACCGCTTATTTCTCCATGGCGGCGTCAGAGCCCGCCAGACTGAAGGCCCCAGTGTCGACCTTCTCCCCCATCATACATTTGGCTGAACAATCCACAACATATTTACATCCCCCTGAAGGGCAGGTATTCCTCTGTAGCTCAGCCGAACCCTGCTGGTCATAAGGTAGCCGTGGCTGTTTCACAGGCTGTTTCGCATTCCCCACACAGTGCAGTCGTCTCATAGCCAAGCAGACGCTGGCGAGCTAATCAGCACACTTCCTTCTCACAGCTGTTTAGTTTGGGCCCTCTGACGGCTAAGCTTCTGCTTTGCCACAAGAGAGTGCTCATGGATAGCGATTTATCAGATTCCCTGCATTTCCCATTGACACCCGTTCGTTTCCCATTGGCCCTTTCAGGTAGGGCTCACCATCGGTTGCCCCCTGTTTACTTCCGCGTGCCGCAATGGTGGAGATAGCCAAACAATGTCTGTGTGTGTGAGAGAGCCCTGTGACAGCCGCAGAGAGGCTTCACATGACAGCTTGCCCTCTCTCAGCTTTCCATCCAGAGTGACGCAGGTGTTCCGAGATGGACTGCTGGGTGGACAAACTTATCTACAGCAGCCATAATTTTCAGTTTGCATGGCCCCCTCTGCCACTCAGCATTTTCTGAAGGGAATGTGCAGGCAGTGCCCTCTTGCACGTCCCCTAGCTCCGCAATTAGACCTTGCTGTGGTCTTACACGCACTCATGGCCTCTCCATTTGAACCACTACAGCAGGTCCCTCTCGATTTTCTGTCAGGAGAGACCACTCTACTGCTGGCATTAGTGTCCACAAAGAGGGTGAGCGATCCATCAGCTCTGTCAGTGTCCCCTGTCTTCACATTAGGGGTGATTGCAGCACAGATATTTCTTTCCTCCTCCCAATGAGTCCGCAGAGGAGGTGGCGTTGCATCTTCTCTGTCCAGTGCTTGCTCTGGCATGTTATGTGGAACACATTTCAAAGATACGCCATTCGGAGCACCTTTTCATTCCCTTCAAAGTGTTCTCTGGGCTCCCCCCTCTCCACTGAATGTCTCTTTCACTAGTTATGCAACAGTATTGCACAGGCTTACTGTGCACTGGACACTAGAGCAGTGTCATCCTGGGCAGCTCTTCTTCACTGTTTGTCAGAAGAAATTTGCGCTCTTGTGGGCCTCCTTCATGCATTTCTACTTGTGGGATGTTGCAAGTTCATCCGCATCTTATGCTGTCCTGGGGGCTTGCCAGTAATCCAACTGGCAGGTTGTGGGCATGTGCACTCATTGTTACATGGATGATAGGCAGGCATCCGTTTGTAATCTCTATTAGAGAAGTGATTTGGTTTATGTCATTTGGTTTTGTGCATACCACCTGGTGCTTGCTTTGCTTCAGTCTGCTGCAATTCCTTTTTTTTTCTGGCTCTTGTCCTGGGTTGCTAGGGCCAGTGAGGTATGGAGCATTTCTTTGACCCAATAGCAGTAGCCCAGAGGGCTGCACACTAGCGAAACAGAATGTGACCCCATTGGTTCCTCAAGCCGGCTGAAGAAAGGACTGGTTTGGTTTTTAGGGAATAACTGAACCTCCACTTTTATCTGAGAGTTGTGAACATAGTTGAGACACTCGGCTCGGGCAAAGAGGCGGTTGTAGACGAATTTCACTTAAGTAACCAATGTTCTCAGGCCAATTGACAAAGTAACTTGTGAGATCTCGCTGAGCAGACAGACTTCTGTTTTATCTGATCAATCCATACTGACTCTAAGACATGGTCACGTTTAACCTCCATGTTTTTTAGGCTTCATGTGTGCATTTCCTCTGGTGCATTTAGTGAATAGACAGCTATAATCTATACTGTAGAGGGCAGCCAGCCTTTTTTTTAAAGTCACTGTCTCTGCTCTGATAACAATGAAACATGCCGCTGTTGTGATGACTGAACGCATGTTGGAGTCAGAGTGTTAAATTTGATTGTTTATATGTTTATTTTAACATATAAACTCCAGACAATGTCATGGATATCACATCCAGAGATAGTCTGGAGTTGTCGTTTTAACACATGCAGCCACAGTAGGAGACTGTCCAAGTGAGAAAATCCAGTTGACTTCACCAAGGGATGGTGTAGCTTTTTTATGGGAGACATGCTACTTTTTACACAAGAACTTGCAGGAAAAAAAAAGAAGTCTGGACTGTAATGTCTGGTCTGTATTCCTCGGACAATTGTGTTTTTACGTGCAGGGCACTAGGATAATGTCTAGCAATGTTCAAGTGCATGTCTGAAAGCATGTCGCTTCATTAGGGTTTGCTTTCAGTGTGAAATTCAAGTCAGTTCTTTATTTAATGTAGGAAAATGTAAGATCTGTTTAAATGTAATTTGAGTTTGTTTCATTTTTTATTTCACTTGTAGCAAACTTGTTTAGGGTTCATATTTTGACAATAAAATGTTGAAAATAGACCTCTCTATATTCTTGATAAAATTCTGATCAATCAATTGATTGAAAACATGATGGACTGATTAACTATTATTAAATATTGTTTATTACAACCCTACTGTTTGTTGCAAAATAATTAAATTGTTGGCAATGTGTAATAATAGCTAATGGTCATCAGTAGGTGGCTAGCAGTAAAGTGATGCTATTTCGTTGGATTGTAAAGGTTTTTAAAAACTGTTTTGGGCTTTGCGTAGCACTTGCCTTTCTTCAACTGGGATTTAAGATTTGAACTTATTGTGTCTCTGATTTCCAAAAGACATAATCCTCCAATGCTATGAAAGACATAGTAGTTAAGTTCTTGTTACTAGAAAACTGACATTTATCTGCAAAATTGGTGGAATTCCCCTTTAAGGTCATGCCCTCCTGTAGAAAGAAAAAGTTGTTAATGAAGCAAGTGAGACTAAAACAACATTGCATGCAACACTTCATTTTAAACCACACACCAACTCTGGAGCTTTTCCCAGAATGTCCTCTAATGATTAAAATCCAGTCATTGGCTGCAGGCTGGCATGAAACCACCTTGTTTACTCTTGACTATTATTGACTAATTGCTTAGATATTTCATTGTGTTTTGCACACTACAGTGAATTGTTATTGTGTGTAATCTATTTCAGCCCTTAAGCACTGACACCCCTCCTTGAGTTGTCTTTGGGAAAATCTCATATTGATCACAAATTATGGCCAAAGACAGTCCAATTAATCACCCTATAGCTGTCCTGTTTTGTGCACCTTGGGCTTTTTGTTCCACTGCTGATGTTTATTATATTAGCTCATGATTAGTTGAAAAAAGCATAGGCAAACCAAAATGCGCTGCTGCATCCAGTGAGCCACACCCTTTTTACAGTCAGTTACCCTCAACATTTTGTTTTTGGAAGGATAAAAGGGAAGATGGGTCCTGTGGGAGAGCCAAACAAAAGCTTTATACTCCCTCTCACCCGCTCTAAATCATTCATGGCAGCATTGTTGCTGAGATGGTAGCCCGGGTTAGATCCTGACAGGTTGATATTACTCCAATGTAGCCCTCAGCCTACACCAAAAACTGCCCACCTTTCCCTAATTCATTGTGACTGCCTGCTTCAGTCAAGTGTGAGATGAAATAGCTGAGCTTGACATCAATGATCAGAAGGTGAGAGATAGAGAATTGTTCAGAAATGTCTAATGATTCTGACTGATACCTGTCTGCTGTTGCAAACAAAGGCCAGTACAGTATAAAATAGAGATATTGTCTTTAAGGGTGTAGATGTGGTTTTAGGAGAGGAAATGTTAAGACAGTTTACTGAATCTTTCATAAATTTATAGTTTTTAAAACATAATTTAATTTAATTTAATTAATAATTACAGCAAATAACATATTATGATGATAAACACAAAAGTAAAATTGTTTAATATAAACTGCCATATTATAAATGCTCTCCTGGTCCCTGTAATTTTAATGTTGTTTTACCTAACACACTAAAAGGTTTCCTGATAGTGACCTTTAGTTTTTGTACAACATACCTCTTGCATTTTGCTTGTGTTGATTTGTTGTTGCAGGAAGCCTGGGACTGAATGTTCTGGCTCCAGCATAAACAGCGTTTCATAATTTAGCTGTTCTTATTGCTATAATGTTTGGCTGACATACCATCAGCTGTCAAGATGCAACATTCAGCTGATATATTTAAATATGTTATTGTGTGCTTTTGGTTTTAGCAGCTAAATAAACATCTATGGGTTTGATTGGTTTTGTAGGGTGGAAGTTGGTCTTGTGATTATGTTTATAATCCTATTTTAGTTTTATTGATAGAGACCTTCTACCAGCAGGCTATAGAGTTTTGGTAAACTCACTTGTTGATAACTCTATAGCCACAAATCTTTTTACAACTTACATGCATTAGTACCCAGCAGCACCTGTAATTGTCGTGATGATAAATGATGCAGCTGTGTGATGAATGGTAAACAAGAACGTTACAGTGAAATACTGTGCTTTCATCTCCCTGTGTGAGGTAGGCATAAACATGAAGCCCTCTGAATGCTGGTGTCTCCAAAGTGTGTGGAGACAGGTATCATTTCATCCCCTGCTCTGGAGATCACACCTCTGTTTCCTTTGAATACAGCAAAAGGCAGTGATGTAATAAGGCCTGGGAAAAAAAGAAAATAAATCTTTGGTGTTCTGAAGAAATTTTTAGTTAAGTAAAACTGTATGTCAACAAAATAAATTCTGCCTCAGAGCAGCCCTGCCTCCCAGGGATGTTTAACTAAAACTCTCATCTGCTCTTATTACAGTTTGGGCTTTACTACGGTTACTTTTATTCCATTTTGAGCATTATAAAAATGTTATACTGTACTTGTTGACGTGTAAGGAACTGACTTTCTTTGCTGCACCTTGTTTTTTACTGCCACAGAACCGCTGCTTACAGACTATTGTATGGCCACAAAAGGGTTTACGGGTGTGTATACCTTTGTGTATGTGTGTGTGCTTCCATGGTTGGTGTGATATGTTTGTTCACTGGAATAACCTTCAACTGCTGCCCAGCCAATCGGAACAGGCCTGTCGTGCTGGGTGCCTCATTTTTGGCATGTTTTTTTCTTTCCACTTGTTGTTCTCTTCCCTTTCACTTGTTTTTCTTCCCCATGGGTGTGTGAGCACGGGCTTGACTGTGGAAGACGTGACGGTAGCTTTTGTGTGGCAGGTTTGGACGTTAACACATGCTGGTATACATAAACTCAACAGACAAAGACACAGGCGGCAACACAAGCACACTCCCTGCCATTTGTACACACACACTGGTTATGGTTGCATCCAAGGTCATGAAACAGCCCTGCAGAATGAGGTAAATAAGTGATTATTGTAGCAGAAGTGCAAGATGGGTGTGTGGGTTTCTTTATTGTTATGCTAATGCAGGGTTGAAGTGTAGCAAGCTATTCTCAGGTTTTCTCTGGCAGTTGTCACTGCAGCCTGGTTAAAATGACCTTTTTAGACATGCATGGATGCATATGAGACATTCACCCAAACACATGCAGCCCATGCACAGATAAACAAACACACAAACAGCTGAAATAAATCAGTCACATACACTTCACTGTGCGAGCAGCTATAGGGTCATATATGACTGAGGCCAAACAATTATATCTCATATACTGTATACTGTATATACGGTACCAGTCAAAAGTTTGGACGCACTTTCCCATGTAATTCAATGGTAGTGGCTGGTATTGTATGTATTTACTGTTATTGAATATAAATATATATATATATATATATATAATTACAGGTGAAAAACTGGTTCGAGGATTAAATATAAATCTGTGTGAAGATTGGATTTAAAAGAATCAGTAGTGCAGAAAATCTGCAGTTTAACTTCATGGCTTTAGTTAGAGTGATTTTCATGCTAGGACATTAGCTCATTTGTATTTTCAATTGTGTGTGGATCATGAAACACAGCTGTGCAATTTTAGGCTGTTTGAGATGAAAGTTGAGAAAGAGCTAGTAAATTTTTTGGTTGGTGATTCTGCATAGTAATCTTAGATATCAGTGTGAGACTTGATCAACAACTGATTTGGAGACACACCTGCTTTGTATTAAATGCTTGTAATATGACTCCTGCAGTGCCCTTTATAGAGCATATACAATGTGACAGAGTTGGTGACCAAAGTTTTATTAGACCCATTATCCATTAGACCTATAGACAGTGTGAAATGCAATAGGTTTGCACAGTGATTGTTGTTGCACAGTCTATAGGCAGCTTTTAAACAAGCACAAGTGAACCTGACCTGTATTTCTAACAGCACTGACAGGTGCTGAAGCCATGCTGAAATTCCATACCATATAATTCTCTCACACCAGCCACATGGTAGCAGTTGGTGTACAGCAGATGAAGGTAGATATCCTGTAATATGGGAGTCAACATAAGCATTGTTCAATAATTTTCCAGAGCCATGTCCACTCCCGGCAGTGTTTAGTGAGCCCTGGATACTTTTTTTTGGGTTGTAACTCAGTTAGGTTTTATTCATGTCATACTTACGTTGTTTCTTCAAGTGCTTGTTTTCGTATGGACTTTATAATATGGTATGATCTGTGAAATTGATGTTATGCTATGTTATGTTTTTAGGTTTTATTCTTTTTATTCCTTCCTTGTGTAGTAATGCAAAAAAGAAGCCAAAATATTATTGTCACAACAGTACCTGGTAGTTGGTTCCAACTTTCCATCATGTGGAAATTTGATGCTTTTCTAATCTCATGTATAATAGTAACCTGAATCTCTTCAGGTTTTGGAGTGTTGGTGGAATAAATTACAATATCTACACATAATATCTCTATATAGGTAATATTTTATATCAGTGTATGGAATTTTAACAGGCATTGTCAGTATTTACTGAGATTTCATAGACAAAACAATGCATTGAAAGTAATTTGTAGATTAATGATAAAAATGATGCCTAGTAACAGCCACATTTCAATAAATTTTAACTGGGCCTGCAGCATATAATTTACTTTTATAGCATCTTTTTTTCAGATTCGCCAACTTTCTAGCCTCAAGCATACAAAAACTGTTATAAAGAGCTGGCTGTTCAATTATCTTTTATACACATATCCAAATTATGCACCAGAACAGGTGCATCTCTATGTTTTTGTAGCTGAATGCTTTCATCGTTTTCTGCATGTCAGAAGCTCAAATAAATGTAATTTAGTAAGTGTGGTGGTTCCAACAGTCTCAATGTCAGTTGCTGTCGGTGCTTTTGGGTATTTGTTCTTCATTTGAAAGTATGAGATTTGTGTAAATCAAGCATACCAATTCACATCCATCTGTTCAGATCGTAACCTGCTGAAAGATAATTTTTGCTGATGGTATCAGTAGCGTGAACGGCTCAGTAATCCTCCTGTGACTCCTCAGCATACTCACTTGCCCCCTGAGTAACTACATCCCAGTCACACTGAAATCTGGCAGTTGTACAAATTAACCTCCCCATCAACATCCTTACATGTTACTGGGTAACGTTCAGCTGGAGCTGAGCTCAGTTTCAACTGAACCCAACTGAATTGCACAACTGTGTCCAGACACCCCACAATCACATTACTGAATTAGATCTGTGGATTGAATTAGTCCAATTTGGCCTTAATAGGACCACTTAGACTCACATTCAATACCGCAGGCACCTGTAATTTGAGAGTTGCAAATTACACACTCCAGACCAGCTCATCTTATTTAACCTGCATTGTGTAGGTACAGCTATGCATAAACACACACACGCACAAACATTCTGACTTCTGTATAGAAACAATGATTTGCATTTTGTATGTGTGTGTGTGTGTGTGTGTAGATGTTAATTTGATGTTTCTGTAAGGGTGTGTGTTTGTTTGTTTGTGTAATTATGTGCACGCCTTCAGTCTATTTGATTAATGTTGGCATTTATTCTTGTGTGTCTGTGTGTGAGAGCTGAGATTCAAGTCAATATGAGTGTGTAATGTGTGCGTGCCTGGCCTCTGGAAGTGTCAGATTAGCGGATTAGAGGGGAGAGGGCCTCCACCAAGGGACACACTGTGGCAGGAGGGGGTAACTGGCAGGGTCCCATTACCGCTCTCTGCTCTCCCAGTACACCCCTCCTCCTGCATTCCACTTCAAACCCTCCCTGTTAAACGTTCTTTTCTGTTGTGCTTCTGCCTCCTGACTGCCTCACTGAAGCAAAGAGTTTCCCAAAGGCACCATTTCGGGTTTGGCTTTTTAAAAATTTCCCTCCTGAGATTAGTGTATCTCTAATCCACCTACCTTTTATTGCTTCTTCGTATATCAGCATGTTTGCCTTCTTCCTACTCCTCCCTGTCAATGCCTGCTGTGTGTTGCTACCCCTTCACCTCCCCTCTTTTCTCTGTCTCTAACCCTCCCACTCACTCTTCCTCACAAATAAAAAGGCACAAAGAGAGAAGAGCAGAATGGCCACAAAGACCAGAAGAGATAGAATAATCAGCTGAGGTTAGAATGAGAAACAGCCATGGTGACGCCAGAGCCCAGCTGCTGCTGTTAAACAGCCCATAATAAGCCTGTGCAGCAGTCTCTCATCCCTCTTACCTCTGGCCAGTGATTAGTAATTGCAAGCAGGCTTTGGCTAATCTGAATCCGTCGCTCACATAAACAAACATTTGATCATTTTTGCATTCTCCCATAATATTGTGGTACAGTGAGGAAGCCGACAGAGAGACCATTTCATCCTAACACTAGAGAGAAGTCTTTTGGCAGCTAAGAGATGTTGTTTTTACAGGTATGTGTCTGTAAAGACGAAGACTGAGGTGAAGTAAGCTAAATATTTCTGGCCTCTCTGTACAAAGGCACAGAGCCTTTGTAGGGCTCAAAACAAAGATGTAGAGCTAAATCTAGATAAGTTATACCTTTGTAACCTCTCTAATATTTCTTTATAAGGACTAAAATAAAGGCATCTAGTGTCACAGACTCTATACTGGAAAGTCTTAATGAACCCTGCTATAAAATTAAGTATATATTAAAAAGAAAACACACGATTTCAGATTTTTATGTCTGTTTAAACTGTTGTTCTCATTTTTCTGTTGTGTAGTCAGATAATCAGTCATCCAGGACACACACACACCTATACACATCACTGTTCTGATGACTGTTGCAGGTCACAGTCAGTGTGGATTAGTGTGGATTTCTGTGTTAACATATAAACCCCAGACAGTGTCATGTCAGTCACGTCCAGACAGTCTGGAGGTGTCGTTTTAACACATGCAGCCTGAGTAGGAGACACAACGGAGCTCACACAAGGGGCGGACTGAAGCATTGATTCAGGCAGGGCATTTGACTCCATCCAGCTCACTCTAAACGTGACCAAAGTGAAAGTGAAAGTGAAAGTGACTTATATGTCCAAGTATGGTGACCCATACTCGGAATTTGTGCTCTGCATTTAACCCACCCGAGTGCACACACACACATCGTGAACACACACCCAGAGCAGTGGGCAGCCAGTGCTGCGGCGCCCGGGGAGCAGATGGGGGTCCGGTGCCTTGCTCAAGGGTCTCACCTCAGTCATGGTATTGACAGGGTGCTAGCTATTCACTCCGTGCCTGAGACTCGAACCTGCAATTGTCAGTCCTGCAACCTGCAATTACAAGTCTAACTCCTTATCCATTAGTGCCCACTGCCCCACCAATATTGGTGTACAACAGGTGGAAGGTTGCTATGCACTATGGTTGCTATGTGTTTCGTGGAGAGATGTTATAACTCTTTTTGGTGCCTCAGCAAAAATAAAAGTTGCATTTGATGCAAGGATTCTGAGAGTCCGTCAACTTATCCTGCTGCTATGATATCACCCACAGGCCACCAAGAAATGTCCCAGTGCTCCCAGCAGTCTGCCTGCCACTGGCTCACACAATGACATTAGACAGACTTTTTACAGGAGAGCTCTTAGGAGCAAAGTCCGGATAATATCCAGATATAAGTTGGGCGACCAATCATGAGAACGAGTATAATGGAGAATCACTAGGAACCTTGAACATCAAGAGGAACATACAGATATTATTAAAAGACAAGCAAAGTATAATAGAATAATTATTTTCAAAGTAAAACATATTTCATATGTGATTGTTAATAAAACATAAATAAAATAAATCATTTATTCTTTCTGTGCGGCCTGGTACCAAATGACCCACGGACTGGAATCGGTCCATGGCCAGGTGGTTGGGGACCACTGTTGTAGTACACAAGTGCCTTTTTTAATGTAATAAATTGTAAGATCTGTTTGAATAGCATTGCACATAAAAAATAGTTAGATGTGGTTTTATTTTTATTACATTACTATTAGCTATATTGCATCTGTAGCAAACTCATTGTTTAAAGTTCATATTTTGACAACAAGATGTTGAAAACAGACTTCTCTATTCTTTTGTAAAAATCTGTTTAATCGATTAAACAAAAACATCAACACAACCGATTGATGGATTATTAAAATTGTTGTTTGTTGCAGCCCTAGTTCAATACAAAATATTGTATACATGTTCTGTTGTCAACAAATCTAATCATTTAAAAGATGAAATCAACAGAGAAATTGTGCTATTAAATATTGTCAGCATAACCACAGCCTGATATAACATGTCCTTCTTTAGCACCGAGCTCCAGAGTATATATGAATGAGTCAAACTGTTGCACTTAATTAGGCTTGCTTCAAAGTACTGTCAGTGTTATCAAATGTAGTGGGGGCCTATAGTATTGCCATGGGACTCACGTCTGCCTGACAGTATGTGTACTACCCCTGTGAATGGACCCAGGAAGACTGAGAGTGTAAAATATGAAGTGCAGGGAAAACATCTATTGCTATCCTTTTAACCTTGGCTTGTTAGTGGCTGCTATATCACACTCCTGCTAGTGCTGGCGTTCTCTCACATTTGAGTCTATATGAGTTGACTGCATGTTATATAAGGACTTATTAGCTCTGTCTTGTAGTTACTGCAATTTGTATATGCTGAGTGTTTTATACGGTAAAACAAACAGTATAATACTCCAGAGTAATACTCCTACTATTCTCAGGAAATATGTTAGTACAGGTGATACTGGTCTAATCTTTCAGTTACAGGATTTATCTCAGCTTACTGTGACACACAAATCATCACTTAGGCACTTGAACAACAATGTGTGAGAAACAACAGTGCTTCCAAGTTGGCAAATGCTCTAAAACATGTCAAGATGTATATGATGTATGAATTTGTGTGTGTGTGTGTGTGTGTGTGTGTGTTTGTCCCATATGGAAATTAATTTTGCACATGCTTTGGACTTCATGTTAGCAGTGTGTGGGATGACGTAATATATGAAGTGTTGCATGATATTTATCTGTGCGTGCAGACACTTATTTCTGCTGTTCTCAGTTTTTCTGTAAGGATTACTTTTTGATGGTCTTGTGGTTTGCATTATTAGTGTTTGTTGCACTTCCTGGTATTTTCATTTGAGTAAAGTCCATTATGTTGCTCTTAATAGCACACAACACAAAAATGCTCCCAGTCCACGAAGCTTTTACACCAGATGTTTTTTCTATGAAAAGCTCCTGGTGGACTGTATTGTTAGCACAGCAACATTAGCTATGGCCTACAGTAGGCCATGCACTAGCTAACATTACCTCCTCATCATTATTTGTGACACTGTGTTGAAACAATGGGAGTCCTGTTGCACAGGGCATGTAGGGCTGTACAACAAAATAATTCAACTCAGCTTTTGCTGCAGCTGAGCTCGCTGCTTTGTCTTCTGACAGTGCATCAGGTGTTGTTACTTTGGATGAAAGATTCAAGCTAAATATGAAATACACAGAAATATTTAGTTTTTATTGATCTGCCCGAATTTGAAGTGTTCAGTGTATGAGTAAAACTGTCTAGCCACTGTGAGGGGCATTAGTAAAGTGTGTTGTTATAAGGTACATTGTTCATTTCTTTTTATATGTCCTGTTTCCCTGGCAGTAAACTAGTTTTTAAGTTGTGCTGAGAGAATAATCATGACACCAAAGCATCTAAAATTAGCCTAGTACATTTTTGTGGATGCATAACACTGCAGATAGGTCAACTTACGCAGATACGGCTGTTATTAAGGCTGACTTTTAAAAACTTCCATTATTGCATTGATCAGTGGGGAGAAACACAAATCATTGAACTCTAAAGTGCCAGAGAAACACACTGTAACTGCTACTTTTTTTATATAGCACTTTAAAAACAACTAAAGTTGACCAAAGTGCTTTACAAAACAAAAGCACAAAAACAAAAACAAGAGTAAACACCAAGCACCAAAACCACAGAAACACATTAATCAAAATAAATGAGAAAATAAATGAGAAATAATGCCAACAACTCAAACGCCACTGAAAACAAGTGAGTTTTAAGAAGTGATTTAAAAGTCAATAATGAGGAGGTCTGTCTAATGCGGAGAGGCAATTCATTCCACAATTTTGGTGCTACCACCGCAAAAGCTCGGTCCCTTCTGAGCTTACGCTTAGTTTTCAGTAACCACAGTAACAGCTGGTCAGCCGACCTGAGCGGTAAGAAGGTAAGCATGCAGAAGCTCAGAGAGGTACAGCAGGCCAGCACCATTTAAACATTTAAAAACAAATAAAAGGAGTTTTAAATGGGCCCTAAAGTGCACAGGCAGCCAGTTAAAAGACGTGCCGCAGCGTTTTGTACATGCTGCAGTCGAGAAATAGAGGGTTGTCTGACACCGAAATAGAGTGCATTACGAGTGCAATCGAGCCTGGTGGTAATGAAGGCGTGGATAACTGTCTCAAAATGCAGCCGATTGAGAAACGGTTTAACTTTGGTTAATTGCCTCAGATGAAAGAAACTGGATTTAACCACCGATTGGATCTGGCTGTCAAGCTTAAGTTCGAAGTCCATTTTGAACCCTAGATTTAAAACTTCGGGTTTGGCGTATTTGTTGCACCCTGGTCTACCAGGGCGACCCCACTTGTAGAACTGGGGCCAAGTGCCAATACCTCAGTCTTAATAATTAAAATGTAAAAAATTCAAGGCCATCCAGGCTTTAATGTCATTCAAACACTTGAGTAGTGAGCTAATGGAGAAAGCATCTTTCTTTTTAATACGGACATAAATTTGGGAATTGTCTGCGTAACAGTGGAAGGTAATGGAAGGTTTCTGAGTTTGGAGCCCAGAGGCAACAAATATGAGGAAAAAAGGATAGGTCCTAAAACTGAACCTGTGGGACCCCATAAGAAAGAGGGGCAGAGGAGGACTCAGAGTCACCAATGCGGACACAGAAAGTTCTATCTGTCAGGTTGGACCAGACCTTAACCAGTCCAGTGCTACACCCTTTATACCAGCCCAGTGTTCCAAACAAGAAATCAGAATATCATGGTCCACAGTATCAAAAGCAGCAGTTAAGTCAAGTAGTACAAGAACCACATAGTCACCAGAATCACAAGCTTAGAAGATGTCATTAAAAACTCTCAAAAGAGCAGATTCGGTGCTGTGCATTGCTTTAAAACCTCCAAGATATTGTGTTCATTTAAAAAAGCTAAAATTATTATATTATGATTATAAACAATTTTCTCTAAAATCTTTGATAAAAATGGTAATCTGGAGGTTGACTTGAAATTGGCAAGAACATATGGATCTAGTCAAGGCTTTTTGATCAGTGGCTGTACTACTGAACTTTAAAATTGCTAGGAAACACCCCTGAGGTTAGACTGCCATTAACAATGATAAGAACAGACAGACCTAATGTAATAAAAACCTCTTTAAAAAGTCGGGGGGGCAGCATCACACAGAGAGCCTGAGGGTTTCAACAGACCAACAATCTCCTGCATCTGAGACATATTAACAGGCTCAAACTGGTGGAAAGCAGCAGAGCAAGAGACAGGCGCTGATGGGTCAAAAACAGGAGATGAGATTTGGGCTCTTGTGAAGGTGACCTTATCAATAAAAAAGTGAAGAAAATTGCGGGCGAGTTCAAGTAGCAGCAGTCGGGAGGCAAGAGTTCAGCAAAAAGACTGGGCTCACTGACATTTGCCCAAGTCTCCGTTAAACAGAAGAAATCCAAACCGCTGGATCTAAAATAGTCTTTAAGGATGAAAGTTTTGTTCATCAGCAATCTCCCGTTCATCAGGCCGATTTTGACAGGATCCAGGGAGTTAGCAATCTGGAGAGCTCGGCAGAGAGGCCGCAGGTTCCTCAGATTTACTCCACGCTGTCGCAGGCAAGGAGAGCAGGGACTATGGGGCTGGAACAGCTCAATACCGACAACAGGTACCAGCCAGGTGTTGACAGGCTCCAGCGAGCACTGGGAAGGAAAAAGGCAATGAACCACTCTGTGCTCAAGCTGAGAGGCTACTAAGAGACGCGCGATACAGGCTTTCAGCCTAACCAGTCTACCACTGCGCTTACCTCAGCGGTGATAGCGGTTCTTCCAGGGAACATGGCGAAGGTGAGCTGGAATACCCGATAGCAATGGGGGCAATGCTTTATGTCCACCCTCAGTGAACCGCGCAAGAACGTTGACAGGGGGCCTCAGATCCAGTAAAGTTTGATGATCATACATCAGCAGAGAGTCGACATACTGGGTGGCAAGTGTCAGAAACACAATCAGGGTTGGGAGCGACAGCCAGCAAGCTATAGACATAGACATCTTCAAATCACATCTTGTCAGAGTATGTACCGTGATAGAGACAGTATCATGGTATATGTGATGCAGCAGAATTAAGTAAGTAATGTTCAGTCATAAGCTGTGAAATCACCAGCCCACCAATTTGGTTAACATAAAGACGAACTAACTGTTCGTTAACATTAACATTAAAGACCTGTTCAAAGTGTGTCGCCAACATATAACATGATTACATACGACTTATTGTTTGTTTTACAGAACATAACAATAAAAGAAAATATACACAACCAGAAATCCATATGAATATGTTGTACACAGCATATTCTCAGCTTGATAGATATTTTTTGGAAAACCCTACAAAATGCTGTGTAAGCCAAATATGTGAAAACGCACATTCCTGGCAGATTACTTTGTAGTGTCAACACTGTAATACTACTGCTTACCTGAAGATCGTTTAGAAGGAGGACAAAATGTTTGCTGCAATGTAAAGTTTCTATAGTTGTGAATACCTCTTTCATGACATTATAAACTGCTGTGCAGTATTTTGGTCCCAGGTAAACCTTAAACCCATGGATGCACCTTCAAAAAAGTCAATGGGAACGTTAATGTCCCTTCGACACAAAAAAATGTGCTCGGTTGCATTGGAAGGTTAATCCCATGGATGCACCACTCACACTTGACTTCTTATGTCACATTTTCTAACCCCCACTAGCTGTAGAAACTTGCTACTTCTATGCAGCCCCTTGGGCTTATTTAAAACAATGCTATTTTCGTCAGAACACCCACTTAGGTGACAGAAGAAGCTGTATGTGTGGTGAGTTAGTTGGGGTGGAGAGCTAAGCAGCACTAAACAGGCAGAAGGCATCACCTGGACCTGGACCAGGACCAGGGTATGCCATGGGAGGTAACCAGCAGGCTGGTGTCCAGCTGGTGATGGGGCACAGGGTTACAAACCACACACTTTCAGGCACAGTCAGAGGATACCTCTTTATTATTCTGCTGAGATAATGTTGGCTTTTAGAGTCCATCTTTCACAGAATCAGCGTCTGAGAAGCTACAGTAGAAACAAGGATTTGTATCAGACTGCATTTGCAAATCTGACCACTGTCGCTCATGTCATGTCCTGTAAATGCCTCTCTCCGTCTCTCTGTGTTTCACAGTCACTTTTCATTTGCTCTGCTAGCTGCAGTATATATTACTTTCTTTATGCAGAACAGTTTCTTCTGTCAATTCAACTTCACCTCAGTCTGCTGTGTTTTATTGGCATGAAAGTAAAGAACAATTTCACCAAAGCATTTAGATGAAAAATAGGCATTTTTGCACCCATTTGCGTGTCATGGGCTTGGACAATAGCACCCGCTGTGGAAACAACAAAATTACAAAATGACATCATACAGCCACCAGACGTACTTCTTTAAAAAACTCTGCCTTTTGTTGTTGAATTACTTTAGGATCTAGCATATGGGGATAGAGGCTATGTGTGTTCCTGAACGTCTGCATACTGAGAAAGGAGTAGATACCAGTATCATTAAATTGTCATTACAATGTATTTAAAGCCAATAGAGAACTCTGTAGAGGTTTTATGGCTCTTTATTCAGTTGGAAATTAATGTGCAATTTGGTCATGCAAGGTGAAAATGCATTCTGTTACTAAGCTCCTAAGATAACTTTAACACCCTTGACAGACGACATAGACGACTAACTTAGCTCTCAATCCACACAACTATACCTGCACCTCAACAAGCTGTTGGTGTGTGTGCACACTATCCTGCAAACAGCGTAGCTGTATCTGCAACATTAATCTTAATTATTAAACCTCTTTGGAGTCCCACTCAGTCCATGAGCTGGTGTTCCAGCAATTGACACAGGACTATCTTTCTGGAGGTGAAGGACTAGTGGTTATGTTCATCAAGAGCTTCTGCTGCTGGACTGCTGCTGACTTTACTATAACGTTGACACTGTATAACTGTATAGGCTCCAAGATTTACTCCTCCTCTGTCTGTCTGGGACTTGTTGTCTTTATTTAGTCGGTTTACGGTTACAGTTAGCCAATCTGCAGGCAATGGACCCATCTTGATGAGAGAACTCACAGTT
This sequence comes from Mastacembelus armatus, assembly GCF_900324485.2. Taxonomy (NCBI): domain Eukaryota; kingdom Metazoa; phylum Chordata; class Actinopteri; order Synbranchiformes; family Mastacembelidae; genus Mastacembelus; species Mastacembelus armatus. The sequence goes on along the minus strand of NC_046650.1, from coordinate 3,208,506 downwards.
TGCACTTCAATTTGATTTTTGATTGAAGATAATGCTGCACCAAAAAAGTAAAAATGCTTATGTTCACGCTAAGCTATAACTCCACAAGTGAAAATGCCAAAGGCAAGAGCTATAGTGCAGATTTCAAACTGCAGGGAATAAAGTCTGCAACTGAAACAAAGTTTGGAGTGAGTTTCAGTATTTAGGCAACCTCAGAGGAGGACACACTGCTACACCTTCCCCTCAACGATGGCAGAGTTGTTTACTTGACATGAAGGATTGAGAGTTCAATGAATTTGTTAATGTTAATGCACTTCTACTAGTCTGCATGTTGTTTAGGCTAATTTAGGTTATAATTAGTGTAATTAGAAATGCGACTTATACACCAAAATGACTTTTATATGTTTATTTCTGTTCAACAGGACCATTTTTGCTAAGAGCAAGTAATAGTCTGGTGCAAAAGAAAATACTGTTGTTAAGCTAAGGGGAAACATTTCCCAAATGATTGTTTTTTCTGTGCAGTATTCCCCTTTTTGTTTCCATGGACAGTGGTGCAGTGGAGGGACATGTCTTGGCAATCCAGCACTATTGTCAGGCAAGAATGTCAGTATTGGACTGTTTTGATTATGTTCGTGTTTTCTTTAAGTCTAGTGCTAATGTTCTGTTAATGGTTAATATATATGTATATATATAAAGTAGCAAATGATTGTAGTTATGTCAAATAAAGTAATATGGTTAAAGTTAGGCAACAAAAACACCTTCTATAAAGTGGTGGAAAGTTTGCAGGTAGTTGTATACAGTATTGTTCAAAATAATAGCAGTACAATGTGACTAACCAGAATAATCCAGGTTTTTAGTATATTTTTTATTGCTACATGGCAAACAAGTTACCAGTAGGTGCAGTAGATTCTCAGAAAACAAACAAGACCCAGCATTCATGATATGCACGCTCTTTGACATGTCTTGAACGACCCATTTTCCTCAGGCTTTCAAATGCATGTTCAACAAGTGCTGGCTTCATCCTTAAATAGGGGCCACCTGATTCACACCTGTTTTTCACAAAATTGATGACCTCACTGATTGAATGCCACACTGCTATTTTTTTGAACACACCCCTTTCAACTAATTGCCCAATTGCACAGCCTTAAGAGCGTGCATATCATCTGTGCTATTTTCTTGTCTATTCCTGTACCTGTAGCATTACTATTGTTACTTCATTGACTCTTTAGTTCACTAAATGACTCTCTCAGCATCAGTAACTAATTGCAGACATGGTATATACCATTACAGTGTTGGTGTAATATGTTAAATGGGTTAGATGGGCAAGTGTGAGATAGTGTGATTGTTCATTACAGATAGGGTAGGTTTTATTATGATGGAGATATAATATTTTAATATCACACAATGGAGAGGCCTCTAAGGCATCTTAACCATGTCACATTTTTTTAATTGTACATCAAAACATTTTAGATTTTTTTTTTAGGTTTTTGTTCATATTTATGACTGTTTTTCAACAGTATCTCAACACTGGTTTACCCACTTTTATACTTACCCCACACCTCTTATTGCATAAAATTTGTATGGTTGTGACAGTCATAGCTCATGTTTATGCATGTGCATGGATGTGACTGTGTGAGAACAAAGAACAGCCAAAGAAAGGAAAGGAGAGCTCTGTGTGCTCAGTCGTCCTTGAATATTTTTACTCCAGGTATGCCTCTTCCAAGCACAGACAAAAGTGAAAAAGTAGACACTAATCAAAAATTGAAAATAAAGGCTATTTCACGCAATAGAAAATGTATTTACAAGGCCTGCCTTTAAATGAAGGACAATCTTTTTTGTAACAAATTAATTTATTTTCCACTTTTTTAGCTTTCACACCTGTGTTGCTTCAAAACAAAGAGTGGCCATGCGATGAATAACGAAAGGCCTGTACAGTATCTTGGCATCTCTCCTGCAGTCTGCTTGGCTGACCACAGCATACACAGCCTACCACCATGTTTATGGATGAGATGTCGGGTGCTGTACCACAGGGACAGGTCACAACCGGACTATGTGAAATAAAAAAACCCTGTGCCATCTGCACCGCTGACATTTCCCACACCAGTGAGAGAGCGCGAGCATCTGGTGTTCACCTTTTGCATTGCGCAGGATTTGAAGTTGTCGTACTGTCAGGCCGCCATGTGGTTTGCGTGCAGAAACTAGGGTGAGCCACATGACATGTTTAAAATGCAGTTGGAATATCTTGTTAGTGTGTGTGTATGTGTGTCTATGCTGCCTGTGCCCAGCTTCTTTTTTCAGCACAATTCACATTGTTACCTCAGCTCTGACATGACTACACAGGAAAGCTAGACTTTGCTTTGATGCACTGTCTCAAAAAACCCATTTGCCATCTCTTTCTACATAAGACTACATAAGGCTAGCATGAAGAGCTCAGAGACTGCAGCTCAAAGACTTTATTTCTTATGTGTTCCTCTGATAATCTTAAGTGCCTGTAGATGTAACATCTAATCTGTTTTGATAGCTTGGAAGTCTGGTGCTGACGATGCAAGACTAAATTCAAGTAACTATCAGTGGTTATTTGGCACTGCTTAACTGGGATCACTTTTATCTAGATACAACAACCACAAATCTGTTACAAAAGTCTAACACTTGAAGCTTTATTTGCACCTTGCTGCTGGGATGAAATTAATAATTTTAATGACTAATAATTTTTGATTAATAACTAATAAATATAATTTTGACAAGAAGACATTTTGTTTTTTATAAGTTGCACTGAAAGGCTAACCACTTCTCCACTGTGCTGCCCAGTAAAGGGATCACTGTGCATTATTACATTATATCATAAAGGGTACATGAATGTTTGAATTTCATTGCACTACATAATTGTTGATACATTTCACTCAGAACAACATATGTCAACCTGCAGTTTGTACTAGAGATAAATTCAGAAAATGGTGACTACCACTGGTTCTGTGGTCAACACTCATGCCTCCCAGCTACAAGACTGTTCTTACAAAACTCAGATTCATATCCATCTTCCCTTACTGTATATCATAAAATCAAGATTTAGACTTTTTTGAAGTAATTTAACACCGTACTTCTGAAGATTAATTTGCTTGTAATCAGATTAACTACACCAACGAAGAAATCCTTGATTTTAGGACTTTAGGTGGCACAGCAGAACACCTGGGTTAGTTTGTTAAATGCTATTGAGTAAAAATCACCCACGGTGAATGAATATGTAAAATGTTGCTAAAAAACAGTAAGTCATATTTCCAGTATGTATTACCACTGTTCATTGTACAGGTTTAAAAGATCACACTTCATCCCTGCCAGCACAAACCTGAATGGTCTTCTGTGTGTATTCGTTGTCTTACATCAGAACCTGATGTTTATTACACACCTCACATGGTTTGCTTAATGATTCACAGACTTGGCCTGGGAACAAAGGTTGCAAGGTTTGAAACTGCTTTCAATCACTGCTGAGTGCTCTTGTTCTCACTCTAATTTGACAGACAGCACTACTTAGTGATATGTCAGAGTATATTTGTATGCCTCATTGGGCGAAGCGGTCTGGGTGTTTAGACACTTGCTCTCTGACCTCACTTTATAGATGGGTGGCCTTGACCTAAGGAGGACAATACAAAAAGATGGAATACAGAGAAAGGGCACAAAAGAGGGAAGAGAAAAGTTGAAACTGTTGTAGTGACTGTATGTTTTCAACCTATAGTTTGTATACGGGTACCTTTGTGTGCTTGTCCAATATATGTATTAAATCCTGCACTCACATCACAGACCATTCCACTTCCTCCACAGAGGCTAAATGAAGTGTGACAAGGCATTAAAGTAGGACCAGAGCTCCTGGTCTTTCCACAAGGGAGACTAAGATGAAGGAGCTTTGAGGTCGAATGGAAACGTGTGGATATGTGTCTGTGGATGGGTGTGGAACCTTTGATTAATAGCAAAAACGTGCTGATGGCTTGTGACAGTGGTCAGGGTGTGGGTCTGTGGCTAAACACAACCTCATTCAAGACTTGGCCTGAGGTGGAGGGAGAGCTGAGCTACACACCTCTGACCACAAAGAGCATTTTTGCTGGGGTGGACCCAGAGTCACCCAGAAGGTGTCCTTTATTCCGCAGACTGTAATGGCCTTTGAGCTATGAATAAAATGGACTTGGCGTGCATTTGGATGGCATTACTCAGAATTCATCCAAAGGTCAGTTGTGATACACTGAAGAATGTGCTGTAATGTTTCTGTGGAGGAAGTGAGCAGAAGTAAATAGGAGTTTATGCAGTGTGTCTTTGTATAGAAAACAAAAGTGGAGACATGTGTACACTTTTCCATTACTTTTTCCTGGTACAGAAATTGCTGCCTCAACTGCATTTTATGCTGATAATGAAAAGTGGGTTTGTTTCTATAATGACTAACAGTGTGAGCTGCCACTATCACTGAGCAGTACAACTCCCCAACTCTTTCACAACACAGACAGTATGCCTCCATCAAAGAAACTGTCACTATAGAACCTGTGTATTTCCCCTCATGTTTATTTTGCTATTATTTTAAATAGTCAGCACTGCAGCTATTTAAGTCCTGTCTGATCTTCCATGTGAGTACTCAGTTCACGAATAAAAAGTTTTTCCAGTGTGTGGCACTTCTAACTTTCAAAAGAACTCCATTCGGTCTTTTAGTAAGAAGGGGGCAGTAGTGTTTTCTCCAAAGTGAACACCTTCAGGTTGTTTTGGAGCTACTCCCCATTCACTTTATCATAAAGAGACGCTGCCAGTTTGAATGAACACAAGTATGTGTGAGGTAGTTTACAGACACAAGAACCGAAAGGCAGAAAGAGAGAAGGATTTTATTATTACATTGTTATGACCCTGTTAACCCCAATTAATGGTTCTCCCTTAAGAAACAACATTGGAGAGACACAATGATCTCATGAGGGTAAACTAGCTCAGTGTTGAGACAGCATGTCTTGCTTCAGCTGACAAGTAATGAAGCACTGCAGCCAAAAAGCACCAAACTCAATTAGGCGTGTTAATGCTCCGTTTGATTGCACAGTCCTAATGTATTTACATAGCCCTCTGCTGTCAGTCCTCGGCCTGCTGGACTGGACATTGCATTTTATAGCTAATATGTTATTTGCAACATTAATCACTTGTAAAAAATATGATAGATTTTATGCAAAAAAATTACAAAAAATACATATACAGCTTCTGCTGCTTGATTGTAACCTAGTATTATTGCAGAAAACTATGATCACTAATAAGCACTGCTACTATTCATTCTACAAGTGCATCAACTTATGAGAGGTATAAATACAGTAGTAGATTTGATATATGTCCATAACGTCGTAAGTAATTACCTGATTTGTTATAAGGCAAAGTGTAATCTCAATGAGCTGTTCTGACCTGTAGTTTCCTTACTATTAAATGATAAGGCCTGCGATTTTCCTTGTTTTTGTTGTTTTCCACTAATCCCATACAAAGATCGTGTACAGATACACATTTTTCCTTTTTGGAGGTAATGGTGCAAATAATTCCAGTGGCCCAGTTGGTCACTCTTCCTCAAGTGAAAACTAGTACAGCAGTTTTTCTGCTTCTTGTACTACTGCTACAACTAGTACTGCTTGTTAAACATAATTAGCATTCTTTTAAATTTACCTGCTTGAATTCAGTGCAAATGTCTAATCAGAATCAATTCAGATTGTTTTCCATCAACAAGTGGCATTGTTTACATCCACAATCAACCTGTAATAAATCTGCCGTTGCTCCTGCCATCGCTTCTGATTATGATTAATCACTCAAACTGCAACTTTACATCTGATGATCATTGTAAATCAAGTGAACAGTTTGGATGGAGCAAACAGTTAAGTGTGGTAATTTCTTTTCAGTTCAGCCAAGGTTTACTCTATTTAAACTGTGCTTCTTCTTAGCCAAGTGCTTATGTTGATAAGCTATTTCTATTCAGTTTTGTAATTTCCATAATATTTCCCTCTGGTGATGAGTGGCGATATTGTAATAACCCTGTTCATTTCCAGGGGAGTAAACACTGCCCTACGAAATAACATTAACACTACCTCATGACAAGCTGAAAAAATGTCAATGTAAAGGCCTGCAGTCTCCTTGAGAGTCAGCAGACTTGGAAACATGCTAAATAAGAACTAAATGACAAATAACTGTCTCATTTACACATCAAGGTCTACACACAACACATGAGCTAAACTGTTCCTGAACACCAGTTGTTGGGAACAGGGAAAACATTATGTATAATAATGTACATGTATAAATAATGTATCTCCTTCATGTAATTAGAGCAGCTGCCCCAATGCATTTGCCCGAATTAGACCCTGAGATATTTCCAGTGTTTAATGTTGCATTCAGTACTTGTTACACTTTGCTCCACTTACCCAGGTCATATTTAACTCCCATTAACAAAGCAATCTCAGGCATTGCTCATTGTTAATAGCTGCATTTGTTAATGGCATCTGGTACTGCTGTATGTACTGTGAGGTGAAGAATGGGAATGGAAAGAGAGAAGAGTTCCAGCAACAGGCATTTAGGACAAAGAAAAAGTATTTTTAAAAAGTGCTAAAAAAGGCAACAGAAATGCTAAGGGAAGGAGGGAGAGAGGCAGAGGGAGCAGCATGGGGATTATGATAATGCCAAGGCAACAGCTGGTCAGCTGTGGCAAGCAGCTGTATCCACTGAAGGGGATAAAGTGTGAGCCAGGACTGCAGTCTCTGTCTGGGCCACCATGACAGTAAATGTAACCTGGGCAGATACAAAGAAAACACACCTCAGTTTGTTTAAAGTGAACAGATGGTAATTATATCAAGCTCAGTTAGCCTGCATTATAATAGTCAAAAAAAGTTCCTTGAGTCTGTTTGTTCCTACTAAAGGTATGACTCTTTAAAGATGACCCAAAAACAAGTTAAAATAAATGTTATGGTTTTGATATTTTTATACTTGCTGACAATAGAATATCATGACATTTAACATGAACGCTATTACTTTATAAGTATTATAATTATAACCTACTATAATTAATTGAAACAGCTAAGTTATTATTTTTTTCTAAGAGGCTGACATGTAAAATTAATGTATCGCATTAGAACACACATATGTAGATCAACACAGTCCATCGACAGCAAAGGCATTAACTGTGCATTCAAACTCAAAATTAGCACCTTAAAGTGTGCTGACTCCAAGACAATGCATGAAGTGAGTTAGTGGTACAGCTCCAAGCAGCTAACTCTGATATAGCGTTTTGGAACAGAGCCATAATGTTACTGTCATTATCACTATCATTAGCTAGCTAACTTAGCTAGCTCCACCCAGGCTAATAGTACCTTTGTTTATGCTTCTTTTCCATGCTGAAAAAGTTTGACATCGTGCCTGCTGTTTGAATATAGAGTTGCCATGCAGAATTTACACACTTCTGTGTGTTTTCTTTTAAATGATGTTTTACAGATCAACTTAGATGTGATTCTGGGTATTTTCCCAACCAGAAACAAAATAAAACCAGCTATCGTTACCCACCCTACCACTATTCAAGGATCATGAAACAGTTAATAAGAATGATGGCACGATCGGCCACAATGTGCTAGATAATATCTTTTGCGCTTGAATTCAGTAAGCTAAGAAGGATGGTTCCTGATTATTGTGTGAGCAGCAACATCTGTTATCATTGATGTGCCTGATGTGGTAATTTTCTCTGTTTGGGGGAGAAGGAGAAGATTGTTTCCATCCATTTGTGTGGTGAAGGATGTATAAAGTCATGACTGGTAGACATGGACATGTACAAAAGGAAAACACAGTTTCATCTTAATGTTGATTTTTATTTGTCCTATTTTCTTTATTAGAGATAAGGTCAAGTTACAGTACAGTTCCATGCCCAATAGACAAAGAACCAGACTGTGTAACACAGAACCCTTCACACAGGTGGTCTCTACTAGTACTGTACTCCCACCTGTGTTTTTTTTTTTTTTTGGCTGATTTTTAGTTTCCCTTAATAATAATCCTGTCTGGAACCATTTTACTAGGGTTTTAGGAGTGCAATTCAAAATCTGTCCACCTGAAAGGAGGCAAGGCATCCCCAGCCACTTACCTACTTAGTCCATCTTTCTTCTTGTAATTGTGACTTTGAGCTAGGACCCGCCAGTGTCTGTTAGTCAGCAGAGACATCGTTATTTATTGTGCAGCAATCTGCATGAAAGAGATAGAAACATCACAGATCATCACTCTTTTTGTATTCAAAGGCATCTGCTTTTTGATGCTTCAGAGTCCTTTCAGCACATAAGGCACCATATGGCGGTAATGTAGCCTGAAGATTAAAGAAACAGTTTACCCCCAGTCAGTGATTATCATGTCATTTCAAATTGCAGACTTTTACCAAATAAGCTGTATTTATTAAAATCCATATAGATTTCTTTAAGTTTACAGTGAAGGCAGAATACTTCAACTGTAATGTGGGAGCAGTTTATAGAAATTGGATTTCTCCTTTTATGCCCTTCTCTGGACTTTTCTCCCCACTTCCTTCATATCAATAATGTGTGATAAGACTATGAATGAACTGTGTTTGTTATAGCATTTTATATTGTAGCTCTGCAAAAACTGTTTTATTTAAACCATAACTGCAAAACTTAATCTACTGGATCTAGACAAAGGGAGATGCAGGTTGACATCTAAGAGCCAGGTATTTCTCAAGTCTGGAAGTCAAGTAACACAGACTGAGGTATAGAAAATGGATGGATGGATATTTTTATATGCATTTTCTCCTGTTTTGCAAAACCACTGGAACTAGTATTTATTCTGCAGAATGGATCAGTTGACTCCATGACTCATGTACGTGAAAGGTGTCACATGCAGTGATGTTTGCAAATCTGAGCTTACGTCACCCCATTTGAAACAAATGTTAATCAATTCTAGTAATTATTTCTTGGTGTTTTCTTCAGAGAACAGCCATGTCCATAATACCTGGCTAATGTTATTGGAATGGAATCAGACCTGCCTTTTCCACCATGGTCCCAGCGCCCTCCACCCCACCCCCACCCCTCAGATCGATCGACACATTTGGGGGCCAAAAGTCTGTATCAATCCCTCAGCTTCATCGATTATTGTCCTCATTACAGCTTTCACACTCCCAACCTCCCTGTCCCATTGTATTTCTAATGCCTCACTTTCTTGTTTTCCCTCCTCTGTCCAACTCCTGTCCATCTTTTTATCTTCATCTTTCAGAGTCATTCTAAAGCTATAATTCTTCCTCTCTTTGTTTCATGCAGTGTCTTCCCTCCAACGTATCCAGTCTCTACACTTTTCAGCGTTCAGCTCTTTTTTATCTCTTTGTCTCTTGGTCTCTAGCCATCTTCCTTTCATCTCCAAGTCTTAAAGACTCACTTTCTTGGTCCCAAAGGCCTCAGGCTCCCAGCAGTGGACTATCACACATCTAAGGAACTCAGCTCCCTCAGTCCTGTTGGTCCAATTAGTTGTCGGATTTAGCATCAGTCAATCTAATGGAATCTCCATGGGCAGAGTCATCCTTGCAATTCCATGCAGAGTAATATGTATTTGCCTGGATAAATGTTTTTTGTTTGTGAATACATGTTTTAATGTGTGTTGATGATACTCTTTTGGGTTTGCAGTGGAATTATAGTAATGTGTGTTGCCAAAGATAGGTTGCTGTTGTGAATGCATCCCATAATTTAGGAGAATCAGGGGAGGATGCACATGCGTTTGTGTGAACATTGCCTGCCCTAACTGTTCCAGTCTCTTTTTTGGAAAACAGGCTGTCAATTTGATCAGAGCCCAATTATAGCAATTGCCCAGATATTCATGGGAGAACAGAGGAAGCTTAGAAAGAGGAAGAACATTACAGAGACCTAAATGAGTGTGGAAATCACAAAGAGGCGATTGAAACAAAAAACCTGTTAGACATGAAAGTGGTGGAGAAAATGACAAAAGATAGGTAAATAGATAGGTGGAAGTTTAGGAATGAAAAGTTTTAGTTTCCAAAGATTTTGAAGTGCACAGCTTTCCAATAAACAACTAAGGAAAGCACATTTTCTATAATTTGTAAGAAGGGTAAAAACTAATGTTGAAACATCTTGGTGAAGGTTCGAACTGAATATCAGAATGATATTTAGGAAATCATTTCACAAAATGATGAAGCTTGTAAGTCATTTGGGACAAGGAATGTGAACAGGAGTGGGACAAGAAGGCCTTTCATACTGTGAGTATAAAGGCAGAATCAGTTCATTAGAGTAGAAACACTGCAGTCTGTGGAGTATGAAGCTCATTTGTGTGATTCTTTTGTGTTGTGGGAAACCTAAGTGAACAGTGACATGTAAATTGATAAGGAGCTGATGTGTTTTCACAGCTCTAACCTTAAACAGTTTAGCTGTGTAGCTCCACACCTTTTCACATTCTTCTTCTACCAATGTTTTAATATAGTTGATGGTCAAAATATGGTTCTAGAATTTATCACTGTGACTAGCATGTTACAGCCACAGTGTCACATTTTATGAGGATGTCTAGGCGGATTCCAGTCACCAATTTCCAGTGTAACCAGGGCCTTAAATGTGAGGCTGTGGCTTGCTTCAGTTCCAGCTTGCGTGCGTGCTACAGAAGTCACAGCAAACTAAATGATGGGCTACGTCCTTCCAAACTGGATGAGGCACATATCATGGCTTCTTAATCGAAAGCCACTATTAAAAGGGAGACTGATCCTGGCTAATTGCACAACTGCAATGTAGTTTGCTAAAACAGCTACAGGGAGGAAAGTGGTGGAGGTCATTTTTATTAAATTCAATTTTTGTGAAGCTGTAAAAGACTTCCTCTCCTTGCCCCAATCAATGTCATTTCAGCCATAGGTCATATCTTCAAAATGCCTATTAACAGAGGTTTTGTGGGTAATGAAAAATTGTAGTCATCATGTAGAAATAATGAGTAGAAATATTTACTTTCATAATAATGGAACTTGAATGAAAGTCCAAACATTTTCCATCTTGAGTTTTTCGAGTAAAAGCTAAAGTAATTTTCCTACTAAATACCACAGTTTGTCTGGTATCCAGATGTGCTATTCCACCTTAGTAAATGGACTCTTGTGAGTGAGGTCACTATAAGCCCTTTATGTGGACAGAGCACAGGCAAGCAGAAGCAAAGGTCCATGTAATTGCCCTCCCCTCTTCTCCGCCTGAGCAGTTTAATGAATGGTGGCAATCTCAAACCACTGTTAAAATGGTAACGAGTTTGCGGGTCACTGGCTGGCCTCAGATAAAGAGCATGGTCAAGGTCCAGTGCAAAAAAGTGACTTTGACCAGATGTGACTACTCAGTGACGACTGGTGTCCTGACCCATTAAGGCAGCTATTGAATGGGAGGGATGGGGGTAATGGGGAAATTATTTGAATGAATGCAGTACTTTATTTTATGCAAGCATGTACATGTGTATTTCTGGGTGTGCAAGGACGGGGATGTAGAATATTTTACAGCCACTGACATGTCCTTTGGATAACCAGCTAGAATTTTAGACTACAGAGCAAGAGCATGGTGGGTAATTGTCTCAAATTTCTACAGCCACCATCAATACAATAGAGATGTTGTTGCCAAAGACCACCCCTGCCTATAGTTTTCTGGCATTATTTCAAAAAACTCCATTCACCTCCAATTGTAGTTTGAGGAAACTGTCCTTTTAAAAAGTGTATCCAACAAAATTCTAACCTTCCTCCAGGCATATTTTAAAAAACTGCAACAACACAAGATGGGGGCACAAGGGACACTGTCCGACTACCACACAGTGTGGAAAATATTGTGACTGAGCTAACCAGCACTGAACAGGTACTGTACTGTCTGGCTCTGGCTTTGCTATTAAAGGCTATAAAGAACATTTACCCCTCTTAAAGGACTTGCCAGCCTGTTGCCATGTAATTTATCATGGTTAAGCTAACATACTGTTTGTGAGCCCTAAGTATCTAGTGGTGCTTATAATATAGCACTGTGTTATGTTTGCTGTAACAAAGGAGGAATAAATCTCATGTTAACATTACCAAATGCTACATTATCATTTGTCAGGGCCAGTTACATCTATTTTCAGTTCTGCTCCAACTTCCAGAAACATTTTGTTAGCTCCCCTGATGCCTTTTTTATATTCTCTGTGGACAAGAGCAGGTGTGACAATGGCCTGCTCAAATTAAGCAGTGGATTATCTGGAGCTGTGACATGGTGCAGCATCAAGGGGAGTAATGTTGCAAGGTACACTGATACTAGAAAGATATCGCAATACTCTGCATTTAAAAAGAGTACTATACCCTGTGTATGTATGTATGTGTGTGTGTGTGTGTGTGCATGCAGTGCTCTGCTCCCACTCCAGGCAGAGTTGGTATATTAACTTTTTTTATTCTCATGATTTCTCTGTAAGCTACAGCTTTCATTGTAAAAAAAGAGGCATGGCTTCAAGTATGTGTTCTGAAGACAAAGGAGATGCATATATATGGCATTATTTTGGCTTGGTAGCCAACAGTCAGAGCCTGTCTGTAAAAGAGGTTTCAAACCTAAAGCTCCCTGCTGACAGATGTGCTGACTTGTATGTGATTTAAAACGTTAGCAGTTAGTGAATGTGATAGATAACATTTGCTAAATCAAAGGAGGGTGATTTAATTTGTGACAAGGGAACAAAGTTTGAGGAGAAAATTAAATTAATTCAGCTGTCTAGTTGTGCACTTTCTAATGTGACTATAATAATTTATTTCTTTTGGTTTATGGCCTCTTCACATTCTCCATAGCACAGCCACTGTCAAAATATTTTTTCTTTGTTTTGTTGTGTGTTGGGTTCAGCCTTCTCTCATCTCTCATTCTATGACTTTTCCTGAGGGCTTAGTCTTTTTCCATGGTGCCGTTTTACTATCAGTTTTGAGATATTTAGGCAGATGTTGGTATCGAAGTCATAATGTTGGTATCATGATAACACTAAAGGGAATGATAAAGTACACAAACAATGTCACTGCTTTAAAAGCTAGTTCAGTCTGTCCAGTTTCCTGCTGTACCCGATCAAATAAAGCTATCATTTGTCCAAACTAGTCTGAATGGAATAGGGTTTAATGACAAACAAGCTCACGTGTGTTTCCATTGTTGTGTCTGTGTTTGTGCAAGTGTAGGAATGTTTTGGAAAAAGGAAGGGCATCAGAGTATCAGCACGAAGTCGTTCCCTTAATGTAATCACCGTGGAATTTACTTTAGTGCCACAGGGATATGAATTTGGCTTTATCTTAAAGAAATAGACAAAATATGTTCCTCCTTTTTATACGAGACTGATGAATTGTTTACGTGTGTGGTCTGTTTCTGAAAAATGCAAAGCGTGCCTGAGGGATGAGGAGGGAGTGTCATATACTTTGATTTAATACTTCTATTTAACTGTTTTTACTTTTAAAATGAATGTTCACATTGTTTTTCCAGAGCCTCAGCGTATGTCCATTTTTATTTCTCTCCAGCCTCTTTCTTCCTTTTCTTCCTGTCTCCCCCTCCATAGCTGATTGATAGCCCTTCATTGACACATGGCTGATGGGAATGTCTCAGGGACAAACAGTGGTTGTCAAGCTGGAGTTCATGATCAACTCTGTTATGAGCTTGACTCTCAATGGGGTCTCTTGTAGTTCTTTTGTGGAGTCATCCAGAGGTCCTGACCACTCTGTTGACTTTTCCCCAATAAAAGCCATTAGGCTCATTGTCTGCCAGCTTACAAACAGGAAACCTACAGTGGCTGATTATGTGGTAGTAACGCAAGATGGTTCCAACAGAGCAGTATGTCTCCTACAACAGTTTGATTATTTCAGAGTTTTTCACAGACTCTTGCAATTTGGTATGTAAATAAGTTTACATAGACTGTATGTTTTTCTGTATTGCTTGTGAAAAAAAATAAGCGCCTAGAGTTTGTTCACTTTAGCGTGACATGTTTTCCAATACTTGTTGAGTCTAAGTATAGTTCTGTGATTTATTTGTATTGAATTACAACTGACTGGCATGGCATTACATTTAAAAAAATACGGGGGGATTTTTCTTACCACTCTGGTTGCATTCTCAATGTGTGCCAATTTTGCCCTTTAGTCCAATGAGCTGTAGGTAGAAGCTGCCAAGTCCTAGTCTTAACACACTGTTCTGGACACCAGAGGCAACTGAGGAATCTGGCTTCTTTGCTGTTCAGCAGTTTTGTCAGTGTGGCTAGGTACGCTGCTGCCAAATAAACACTCTCTCTGCTTCCTGCCAGCAGTGATTTATGGCTGAATACAGCCTTGTCCAGTCCACCTCATCCCCTAAGAAAAATCATTTTACAATCGAGCAGAACTTGGGCATTGAAGACCAACTCAAGAAGCACAATATTTTATTGGCAATTACATTTGGATAAATGATGTATACCTTAATCTCATGCGGCTGATGGACTGATAGACATGAGAGATTCAATTTCTTTTCCATTCTTTTTCATGTACTTGGGAAGCTATAATTATAGATTTATATTGTAGACAGGACTAGTAACCAGGAGGCCAAATGTATTGTGTTTCAGAGGAAGAATGTATTTTGTCAAAGGCTGTGGAGCATTACACTTTTATGTGGAGCTGCTTTTTGAACCTGGAACTGAAACACTATGCATGTTCTTTATGCATTGATGTAATATAATGCCAAGACTAGCTGACTAAGTGATCTGCTTTATTTATGCTGTCAGGTTGTTCAGCTGCATATTTACCAACATTTCAAAAGTTATGTAGGATGTGACTAAGGCTGAAAGACTGTTTTTCATAATCGTTTGAGTCAGAAAAACTTGAAACATTCACTGGTGCCATTTTCTTCTGCAGTTTATTCAGTTAAAACATAATCTGGGGCTTAATTTTGGTGACTTGCAGCTCAAATCACCTTAGAATCTGCATTTTATGTTAATGGATAAATGGTAAATGTGGCATGTAAAAGATGTTGCTTGTAGTGACAAACTCAGATTTATCGCCAGCTCTGCAGTTGAGCTGTTCAGCCTCTTTTAGCACAGCATTTTGGTTGTCTGGCCTGAAACCCTGCTCTCATTAACCTTATTTTCAGGAGCAGCAGGCAGCTGTTTTCACTGAGGATGCTGTGATAACCCACTGTACACTGTTGCTCAGCCCCAAACATCAGAGAGCAGAGTTGAACATTTAGTAGGAGGATGCAGATATTTTTCTCTAGACTTTCTAAGGACCAAATTAGCATTCATTTTGACTTTCATTTGTCAGGTGGCCAGAAACATGATTCCAAATTGCATCTGTTGGATGTGGAAATAGGCAGTTTCCTGCAAACCTTGACTATGAATTGATAGTGTCAGTTGTGTTTGTAGCTTGCTAGCTAAGTAAGGCTTACACTTTCAAATTGAGGCTTAAAGTTCAAGAAGGAAAGAAACCAAGATTGGCTCAGGGAGGCACAAAGTACTAAGTGTGCAGCATGGTAGATCTAATCCTTGTGTCGTCAAGGGACCATTGCTGTTACTTTGCTTTTCTGCCTGCAAGAGTGTCAAGCTTTGCACCAGTATCTCATTAGAAGAAGGACAGCTGTGCAGAGGCGGACAGCCTGTTTCCAGAGACACCAGTGAGTCACAGTAGGCCAACAACCAACTAGGGAACACTTGCTACATGCTGCGTGACTCAGAGAGCCTGACACGGTGGCTTGCTCACAAATTCAGATATAGAAGCTGTCTAATTCCTCATCAGCCAAGAAAGTTTCTCTGACAGTTAAAGGTAAAAAAAAAGCAGGTTGTGTGCTGTCACTGCATCTGTTAAAGCTCTTACCGAGGTTGTTGTTAGCCATGGCAAGCGGGCTGTTCCACGGTGAAATGTCCTCTGTTTCGGCTTTGTGGACTCCATAAACATTGCTGGAAGCCAAGCTCCACCAAGTTTGGAACTTCTGAGTTTGGCTTGCTTTGAGCCAAGTGCCTCGAGACTCCACTGAGTGGCTTTGATGACAGTCTGTGTTGTGGAAATTGGCCTAGAGCGCTCAAAGCTCATTCTTTATGTCCCCAGCTGAAGAGGTCTGCTTTGAGCAACTCTTAATTTTACTCGTATAAGGCAGTTTAAGACTAGCCCTGCCTCAGTGAATGGTCTTAAAAAAAATGCTTAAACTTTCTTTTTGCTAAGTGCAACTGCATGCTACAGGCTATATGACCTCACCCTCGCAATATGAAAACCTTGGGCACTATTTTCTGCTAGAAAGTAGATTTTATAAGCATAAATGTTCTGACAGGATGAAAACATTTGTGAAAAAATATTTGGGCCTGCAGCTAGGTATGTTATTAAGTCAGCTGAGAGACAGCAGAGTTTTCAGCCAATCTGACATAGGAATCAACCAGATATTACCTCCCAACATAGGTGTCTCGTATTTTACCAGATTGAAAATGTCATGAACTTGTTCTCTAGGTCAACTAGAATTTAAGGAAAAACATGTAATAAAGAACCATCATTCTGTATCACCACAGAAAACATGGTGACACAGGCTGTGCTTGCTACATTAGGATGTATTAGGAGTGTCCTTATTACACAGAGTTATCAGCTTGACTCTAAAAGCAGTCACCTTCAACACAGCCTGCTGTTGGCAGCTGCCTCTGGGTAGGACCCCTCAGCCAATCATCTCCGCTCTGCCCGAAGGCAGGCTTCGTTTTTTCCACTCGATTCACTATGTAGAGCTGCAAGCCAGTCTGTCAATCACACCTTTAGGCCCCACTGTGCTGCCTGACCCACTGGCACTCTTGCCATGGCAACACAAATCCCAGCAGATCTTGCTGTCAAGAACAGGAGTTCTCAGAAATCTGAGAGACAAGAGTCTCTGATCCAGCGTACACACATGGTGATCGTGCAGTGGCTGGAGATGTCTTGGTCATATGGATTAATGCATCTCTTTGTTTATGTATTTATTTGTGAAATACTGTAATAATAAATATCTGTCCGATGACCTCAAAACAAACCCACAGCCCAGAGTCTAGGGTCAGATTTCCAGGAGGGAAACATGTTCAAACTAAATTGATAATTTTGCTTGAGCAAAGGAAAATCGGAGGAGCACTGGGAGGAGCACTAAGTGAACTCTCTCTTGAGCCTAAGTGGCAGACGAGCATTATTTGTTCATGGTAATAGTTTCTCCAAGCACCCTTGAACAAAACACAGCATAAAAATCAGCAGCAGTGCAAATGGAGTTTCCCCATGGTGGCTTTTACTTCAACTATAAATGCAGAGGAGAGATTAATTTAAATTCCAGTCAAACATTGGTCACATTTTTGCAGGTTTATTGACAGACCAATGGTGCCATTAAATATAAGTATTGATTAAAAGCCTCTCTTCCATACCTGCTGCCTGAAACTGTTAGTGTTTGTTCTTATAAAAGAAAAGATAGATTTGTTAAAGATACGGCTTTTGAAGCCTTTAATTAGTTTTTAACTGTTAAACACTATTTTCCCTGCCCATATGTGTTGTTCTTCCTCATTAAATTTCTTTTGAAATGCAGAAAAATGACAATTTATTTTTATTAAGATTACAATCAGGAACTGATGTACTAAATTCTCATTTGAATTAATCAGAGACACAACAGAAAAGGTTTGCGTAGTAATATTTTTAGCCAATGAATTGTTAAATTTACTGTTACAAAATATACAACCATTTGCACTAGCAATAGTTCCCAGTTTTCAGTTTTTAGTCTTTTTTCTTTAGCTGTGGCTTGTGCCTAAATGCATCTCTCTCCTCCACCTTCTTTTGCAGGTCATCCTGATCCTGACCAAGTACTACCACGCTGACTCCACCAAGGTGCTGGAGAGCTCACTGTGGAGGTAAGCCAAATGTTTACACCATGTTTTCTCTTACTGCAAGTCTTTATGTCATGTCTGGCCTCGGACTCACGCAAGCTTCCCTTTAACAGTAAGGTCAGTGCTGGTCTCGGTTATCTCTTTGCTGTGCTTGTTCAAGGAGACATAAAGCATTAGGACGGACAAAACATCAGCAGGCAGCTACAAGTAAAGTGTGGGACCGGAGAGTGGCGCTGTGAGGCTAGTGTGGGCATCTGTTTGGGCAGATAGCATATCAGCATGGCACAGGGCAGAGTGGCGGGCACCGGCAGTGCCAGGGAAAGGGGTCAAGTCTAGCTGGCAGAGCATCCTCTATTTAGCAAAGCTGCTGCTCGCCAAAAACACTTCACACTTCTCTCGCGTTTGAGCAGCAGAAAAAGCAATGGATCCATTCTGCTCCACTTCACAACGAGTGTATTTTGCCCTTGTACATAGATTCTCATGGAATATTAATTTCTAACCAACTCCTGGGGTGCAGCTGTGTATCTGAGCCTGACCTTCCCATAAATAAGGTGGTGGAAGAGACTTACATTATAGTCGATTTTATAATACACAATAGACAAGATAAGGCTACGAACCCTGGCTAAAATTATCCATCTACAGCACATTTGCACAGAGCAAAATGTGTCTGATGGTGGGACTTAATTCATGCCATTCACCTCACTGAGGGCTCCATGACTTCAAAGCTTCAGTTTCTCATTAGCTCTGACTGGCTGTCTCCCTGGAGGACAGATATAAATAATGCACATATTTTTATTCTGTGTCTGTTGATGTTTTAATTGTTGCAGTGCATGAATAATACTCCAAATTTACCACTGGACAGAATCTTTGAGAAAGAAAAAACACAAAAATGTTGAATTTAATCTAAATTGAACCTAAATTGGCAGAGACAGAAGAACCTGGCTGGCTGCCTGCTGGCATCAATGTCCAAAAAGCCAAAATTACCATGAAATTTGCATGTCTTCAAGAGCACCCACACAGCTCTCTGACCGCAACTTGGTAGGTATTATGTATAGGTGCAACACGGTTCCTTGTAGCTGTCAGCTTGGCATTGTGTGTGGATGGCCACAATCCACTGGCAATATAGGCTTTGAAGTCCCCAGGTTGTAGGATCAAACGGAGAAGATGAATGGGTGTGCCGTCTTGCCCTGTCAGGTGGAGTAGATCAAGATGCCAGGTTTCACACAGAGAGAAAAGTTTTTCGGGGCAGCTGAGTTAATAATGAACTGAGGCCAACAGTGAACTGAGGCCATGTCTTGTGTACAGTTGGTGTCCTTCAGCCCAAATAATCACATATCAGCTAGCCAGTGTCATTTACTTCTTCTGTTGTCATTAGAAGGAATTGATACATGACCCAATTTTTAAATTAGTACATGGGTCAAGAAGTCCAGTCAATACAAACCATACCATGTGTACTTACAGGCTACCTTTGTTATCTGGCTATCGTTGTATTTTTCTTTAGCTGAGGTGAATTACAGCAGTCTGAGGTCTGGACCATGCAATGAGATGAGATACACTGGACAGTTAACTGATTCCTATCCCCGGGTCCAGATAATCCTTAAAATGTAAAGACAACAGCTAGTTTAATTTGGGTATCCATTTTGCAGCCTTGTGCACAAAAAGGAGGGGGTAACAGGTTAATACCCAAATGTCTCGCTGTGTGTATGTGTGCTTCATATCCCCAGAGGAAAGAACAATTCTAACCAAGATCTTGTCATTGTCTACATTGTTTTCTCCTGGACTGTCTCTCCTGTTTCACACTGATCCTATCCTTAACTGTAAAAATGCCCCAGATTTTTTTTACATGGCAATGTCCTCAGACAGTAGTTAGCCTCATTAGGAGTTCTCACCTTGTGTCCTGCATGAGGACACTTCAGAAAGATAACTAACTTTATCCTGTCTCTCAGTTGACTAGTATAGACCTGTACATTATATACAGATCACATTTGGCATCAGAGTAAACAGAGGGAAGGGTACTTGTAGATTAGAGAAAGCCATGAGGATTTGCCACTGCATTACCAAACACTGTGATGATTGTAGGCAGACAGAACTCATCTTAAGACACTGTTGCTCCTAGTCGAGCCATGAAATACTCAGTAAACCTTTTTGATCCTCAAACTGAAAGCAGCAGATGTGCACTTCATGTTTTGGCTTGAATCCTCAGTACAAGTGTGTCTTATTTTTAGATGATATACAGAGCTTCAAATATCAGCCAACCAGTATGATCCGTTTGTGATTTGATGGATGGACTTTGATTGTAATATTTTGATCATATAACCAAATAATATTGAAATGTCTAGTGGCATTATCTCGATATGCCTAAATCCTGATTTAAAGCCATTTGATACCATAAAATCATTTTTTTTAAATTAATATGGCGAAAAAGATCATGCAATTGGATTCTTTTATTTCTTTCTGGAGCATTTTTATTTTATTTTGTTTCGTACAACATACTGTACTGTTATTCAGAGACGGAGAAATCAGCAGCAGAATAAGAGAGTACTGCTGTAGGTGGAATGACTGTACGACTCACTCTTCTCACACAATTCTCTCCTTTGCTACTACTCATTGTGCAGATAACTACCTATAAAGTCCACATACCATCCTCATGTTGAGTGCTTGTCCTGGTGAAGGGTGGAATAGAGTCAGAGGGAGGAAAGCAAAGGCCACATGTGTTCATTAGTTTGATCAATTTCACCTGTGTTATTCAAATACCCCTGTCCCGAAGGTATTCGTATCTCCTGTTTTCCTTTGATCAGCGTTGGAGCATTAAGGTTTGTGGACTTATGTTCGAGGAGTGTGTTTCGCCGTTTATAGTTTTGGTTTTGTGTTTGGAACGCCCAGTGGCAGAGGCTTAATAAAGTTTGTGTCCTGCACTTGGGTCCCTGTTCGCCGCCCCCCGCACGCTACTGGAAACGTGCCAGACCCGGCATCGCCCATTCCCCGAGTCTAGGCAGAGGTGCCTAGCCCAGCTCCAGTGCCCTCAGCCTACTAGCCTGCTGCTCGAGTCCCGCAGCAGAGCCGCCAAACTAGAGTCCCTGAACCTGCAGAGAACCAGCAGAGAACTCGAACCCACGGCCAGAATGCCTGAAACCCTGGCCAGACTGCTGGAATCCCTCAGCGCTGCCCAGCCAGAGACCCACATCGCTGCCCAGTGTTCAGAAACTCAGTGCGCTGACGAGGCCGTCCCCGCTGAGGTTCCACTGCTCATGCCGAGCTCCAGTCACTTCCAGTCCCTCGGCATTGCGATGAAGGTGCTCACGCCGAGGTCCAGTCACCGGTTTCAGATCCAGAGTCAGAGCCCAGCTCTGCGGAGCCAGAACCAGAGCCAGAGTCCAGCATTGACGAGCCAGAGTCCAGCGCTGCGGAACCAGAGTGACACCTGTTCCTCTCTCGCCTGAGAGGCCGTTCAGGTGGACGGCCTTGGACCTATGCCCACCCAAGGGGTTGACCTCATTAAGAACCCTGGACTCTGTCCAGCCAGAGCCATGCTGGTGGCTTATATTGCCTTGTGGGGATCCTTAAAGAAGATCCCAGGACTTGGACTAAGCTCCCTCCCACCCACCCTGGATCTTGCCTTTTGATGTGGATTCTTCAGTTCCTGTTTTGGACTTTTATTTTGGTTAGATTCGTGTTTTCTCCTGTGTGATCTTGGGTAGCTTTGTGTTCATTAGTTTGATCAGTTTCACCTGTGTTAAATTAGTTCTGTCCCGAAGGTATCTGTATCTCCTGTTTTCCTTTGTTCGGCGTTGGAGCATTAACATTTGTGGACTTATGTTGGAGGAGTGTGTTTTGTTTAGTTTTTGTTTTGTGTCAGGCCCGCAGAGTGGCAGAGATATTTTGGCCTGCCTGCCGAGTGGCGGCGATATTTGTTACCTGCCTGCCCGCCAAGTGGCGAAGATATTATGTATCTTGCCTGAGCCTGGTCGATCCAGGCTTAATAAAGTTTGTGTCCTGCACTTGGGTCCTCTCCTCTCCTCTCAATACTTGTGTGTCTGTGGGAATGTGTGTACCTGTAAGACATCAGCTGAATGAAATACAGCGAAAACAGACTTGGAAAGGAAGAGTGATTAAAAAGAGGCTTCTTTAAACACCACAGTAGGGGGCATCACACTTGAGATAGACACATATGCTCTCTGACATCTATACTTCCTCCTTCCCTCTCTGTCTACTTTCCTCTGGCCACTCTCTGACTCATACTCTGTTTTTTCTGTCTGTAACAAAGCTGCTCTCTGAAGCTGCATGTAAGAAGCAGAGCAATTACAAAGCTAATATGTGGTGATACAAGAAGTTGAAGCTTTGATGATTCCCGTAGGAAAAGTGAATTCTGCTTAATTCACACATTCTTCTTGTACCTTCAATACCCACAATGCAACTTGATTGCAGACAGGGAGCAGACTATTTTCTAACTCCACAGCCCCAAATTTTTTTACTTTTTAGACTTGAAGTCCTCAAAGACTCATGTAGCTCAGTCTGGGAACACTTCACATAAGCATTGGTATTCCACAACACCTGTAGACACAGGCAGCTGGCTGTGTCTCAGCCATTACACACAGATGTGTAAAAGGTCCTTTTAAATAGAAATATGTAAACTAAAAATAAATAACAACTTGGATGTGGTATGTACAGGTCGACAGCTGGCAACAGTATACACAGTGCAGAGGAAGGGAAAGATAATGAAAGCAGTAATAGTAACTCAATGTTAATGTCAGTCATGTACCTTTGTCTCAGTGTGTCCTTTGATGCTTATTGGCTAGAGGGTAGTTCCACAACTACAACTCACTTCCCACTTTGATGCCTCCTTAATCAGTTTATTTCAGACGTGGGTATGCATACACACAGACAGTCTCACACACACATTACAAATGTGTTGATAATTACCCTTACCCTGAGTTTAGATCATGTTTCCCAAAACTAAACCAAGAGAGACAGAAAGTAGAACAATATGCTTTTGGGTTTAATCAGGATGCTATGTTTCATTTCCCCCATTTTCCTCTTAACCTCATCCTCTCCTCGATTGCACTCGTTGAGTCCCCTCTCAGACTGATTCAATCTCTTTTCTTTCTTTCGCTCTGTTTGTTCTCACAGCATTTTTCTTTTGGTCTAAATGGTCTGGGGTGCTGTAAATAGTTAATTGTGGTGAGAGCATCTCCCTCCCTTCATTCCAACACACCCCAAAACCACCATTTCATTTCTTCCCTCATTCATGCATATTTCACAGCCTGGAGAGAGAGTTTGCTACCTAAAGTAAATGGCACACAGTGAACCTATTTCTAAACATAAGGGGTTTGTAGAGGTGACTCACTTTCTCCAGACACAGGTCTCCAGACTCATCCCATAATAATTTGGAAGTACAATTTTAAAAGGATGATAATGATCTGTAAACCTTTCAGGTGTTATAAAAGTGCATATAGAAACCTTACCATTAAATGAACATACCTTCTGGAACTTGTTCTAGGTAAAGGAAAGAATGAAAAATGTAGGTGGAATGAAGAAATCAGTGAGCTGATCAATCAGATTGATTTAATGAATTTGGGATTACATTTAATCAATAATCTGTTTGATCTGTGGTATTATAATAGTAATTTTGAATGGGATCCTCTACATATAACACTTTATATAACTTTTGACTTAAGGCCTGCAAATTTTGTTGTTTTTAATTTTTTTTTATCAGTAAAAAGCTGTGATAAACACACTGTACACTATCTGCTGCAAACAGAGACATACTTTGCAGCTTAGTGGAGAATGTTGTAGTTAATGAGCCAAATTAGTAGTTAAAGAGGTGGTGGAGACTAAAACAGAGCAAAAAGGGGAGAGAATATTGACCTTATGTTCAACATGTGGAAAAAATACATAAATAAAGCTTTAAAGACCTCAATCACAAATGTGCAAACATGGTGGACTTTTCTTTTTCAAATACCTATTATTTGTGAGACTAATGTTATGAGACTAAATGGCTTGGAAAACAAATATTTTAAAAAAGATTCTCTTCCCACATCACTCCTGGAATGAAATGTAGCTACCATTTTTACGATTTGAAGTTCAGCAGTTGCAAGCTTTAAGTAAAAAGTTTATACACTGCCCAGATACAGTGATTACGAATATTAATCTGACAGGAGGTAGAGGAGGATGGGAGGGGCAGGAAGCTCAGCTTACCATCTGACTGGACCTGAAATGAACTGGAAAATGAGACAACTATTTTAGCATGTGGCTGTATAGAGAACATATATGGGAATCAAATCATTTTCACACAGTGGCAGAACAAGGCGTGTGTCCGGACATCTGGAAGACATTTACTGTTTCCTCAGGCATTCTTCCTGTGAAGAGGAACACAGATCCACAACTGCACACAGCTGGAGGAGGGCAGGAGAGTCAGAGAGGTCCTTTGGGATTTCCTTCTGACTAAACTATGAAAATATACCAACAAGAAACAATAGTTGGCAAAGAGTTCAGAAGTGGAGAGACTGTCCCATTATACCTCTTCACACACTGTATCCTACTTTTCTCTTTTTAGCTTACTCCCAGTTTCATGGCCTTGCTTTAAGCTACTTTCCAAAAGGACACACTGACTCCTGGACCACACTCTCCTCATCTAAGTACAACAATGCTGCAAGAACACTTGTACAACTTACAGTATTTGTAAATTTGTCAGGACTTCAAAATACATATGAAGTGGATAGGCTTTGCAAAATAGTATTTACTACCTGTGAGAAATGAATTTAAGATAAAAATATCAAGTCAAAAAGGCAAAACCATTTTGGTTTTCAGGAAGGGGAGACACAAAGCTGAACACTACAAAAATACAGTACACTGACCACAAAACCAGGTTTGGTGGGATATACCAGGTAAAAGGGCTGGATACTGGGATACTGGAAAGGCTTTAATCACTGCATTGGCTAGAAGAAGTTGGGCTTTTTCACAGACTTGTGCAGTAAGGCAGTATACTAATATACTGTCTATACTGTACTGCCTTCACGTCTTGCTTTAAGGGACTTTTGAATCAGCTCTTGTCCATTCAGTTCACAGGCTCTGTGTCTAATGCTTATTAGGATACATCAGGATGCTATTATTATTTGAATCAAACATTTAGAAAACATACATGCAAACGTTGCATATTCTTTCTCTACATAATTCTCGGCCTTAATCCAGCTTTGAGT